>NC_087531.1:9557150-9860817 GCF_963921805.1 Phalacrocorax carbo
AAGTAACATCTATAGGAAGACATTTTTAAATGGTGGAAGCGATAAACAACCTGACCCATCCCTCCTGGATCAGAGGTGCTGACTTTGCTTAGCTGCAGAACACTCTGTGAGAAAGGGCTGAGAGATAAAATGGGGGATAGTGTGTCACTGTCTTGTATCCCTTGCAATCCGGCACTGTTTGTATCTGCTATGTTGCTCCAAGCAGCTTGAATGATTTCTTTGACTTGCCAGTGCTCTCCTGAGACAGGCTGAGATCCTTCAGAGGGATGCCCAGGGAAGCAGTATTGTAAAGGGAGCCAAGCTGAGGTTGTGCAAAGGCATCCTCCTGCTCTCTAGTTAAATGGGTTTTGCCTGCTCAGTAACAATATCCTGTGCTATTTATCAGCTTAAGAAGTTTTGGGATTGGCTACGGTGAAGTGGCTTTCTCCAACCACTGATTCCTTGTCCTGAGCCTGGTACCAGCCTTGCAGGTATCCTTGCGGAGACAGTGAGTTGCAAAGGGAGCTTGTGATGGTCAGATGGTGGAGAAGAGCCTCCAGCAGCACTAATCCCTACCTGGCTGGGAGGTGCTGAGGTCTGACGTTAAGCCTCCTGCAGCTAAAGCACTGAGCCGTGTCACACTGCAAACCCTGCATATTTGGGGCAGAATAACCGCTCTGGCTCTGGCAAGCGGTGTGTAACCTCAGATTAGTCAGCTCACACTTTTCCCCTTTCTCAGTGGCACTTGGAGAATAGCATAATGGAGGATGCAGCTGAACATCCTTTCCCTGCACAGAGGTGGGACACCACATGTGTTAGAAGTGCTGAATGCTACTTCTAGGCAGGAGCCTGCAAGCAGGAAGACAGCGATGCTGGGAAAACAAAGGAGGGAAGTGATTTCTGGACTCAGCCTTTGCAAAGCTGTCTTGTTCTTCTCTGAGCTGGGATTGGGAAACGGCTCTCCTGGGCCTTTTGGCAGCTGAAAAGTCCATCTGAATGCACAAAAAGAGTCCCCAGGGCTGCCTGGGGTCATGCGCTACATTCAGGCCCCTGATGTTCTTGCAACAGGAGTAGGAAGGTGACAGGAGGTTCTCTATCTTCTCACTGCTGAACTGTGGCCCTCCCAGCAGTGATGTTCCAGTGAGAAGTGTCGGTGGGTTGGGACCCCCTGGTCGGGTATGTGAAGCTTATCCTACCCCTGAGCAAAGGGAAGGTGGCAACTGGATGTTGCTGTAGCTCTTCTGGATGATTGTGAGGAATGTGACTTCAAAGTCCTTCAGCCTTTTATGGCTTCACTCTAAGTTGGCATCATGGTTTTAATGTGATGCCACCATGCCTGGATGTCATCACGGGTGCAGAGAACTGGCTCTGTTCTCGGGGAGGTTATGTTTTCTGCTGCAGCATTTGCTGTCTCTAATACTAATCAAGCTTTGCTGTGAATTCTGGTAAGCAGATTTGGACTCGTAGGTTGTAATAAAGAGAGAAGCCAGAGGGTAGGAAGAGGCTGGTGCCCCGAACACCACTGCTGGGGTCCCTGACCTTGGGAACATCTCACCTTCCTGCCTCTGCCTATGCGGGTGGTGGGGAGAGCACTCAGCTGCTCTGGATGTGCCAGGGAGTGTGTGTTGTTCCCCTCTGCAATCCTCCTGTGACTAGTGGCATGGAAGGGAGCAGGAACACTGTGTTCAGATAAGACTGCACCTTTCCCATCTAGCAGATGTTCCTCTGAACATCCTACTGGATTGCATAATTAAAGTTGAATGTGGAGCTGAACGGCTGCAGCCTTTTCAGCTACTGGGTGTCAGCAATTGTGTGCTGCTCTTGATGAGATTTTTGTTTTGCTTTGTCAGCTGTGTCACACGGTTCAGGCTAGGCGCTCTGAAACTGTCCTTTTGTTTTTTTCTTCTACACACAGCTGATCTGAGACAAGAAAACAAATCAGTTCTTTTTAAATTTCATTTCCCTGGTCTTGTCCTGCTTGTTCCCTGCTGTAATTGGACTTCCGTGCTGTAAGTGCTATTCTGGTGAGTTGTCAAGGAAACGTTTTGCATGGTGTGTCCTGGCTCAGCAGCGTGGCTCCTGAGGAGGGCTGTACCCAGGATGTGGTCCTGCACCTGCAGCCGAGGGAGGAACACGTTAACTCCCCACCTGCATCTTCAGCTTCTGCCCTGCCTCCTGAGTTGGGATTAACAGATTTATTTCTGAGGCAGAAAGAGTTTCTGCATAAAACCAAAAATAAAATAGGCTGGTAGATGCCTTTACTGCAGAATCATCCCTTTGTGGCAGTCCCTCGCAGTGGTGATGCTCCATAACCTGGATGTTTGCTTTGAGTGGCCCTAGCTGGGCTGTGTAATACAGGGCTTAAATTGCTTGATCCCTGGGGGAGCGGCAAGAGTGCTGCTGGGGTTTGGGCTTCAAAACCCTCAAGCAGAAACCTGGAGGAGGTGGCTGGGGCAGGCCTAGGTGTGGGGCTCACTTCTGGCTTGGGGCAGGCTGGGGGGGTCCTGGCCGCCCGCCCGTCCTGAGTTACTTGAAGACCTTGTAGGTAGAAACTGCCTGGGGTGGAAAGGAGAGAGTGAGCTGTGCCACTGCTATTGAGTGGGTATCACAGCAATGCCCGAGGCGCTGTCCTATCTAGCTGGTACACTAAGCTCTTTCCCTTAATTTGTACAAGGCATGCCATTCCTTTCCTTAATGAGTTTATGCTCAAATACACAAGATGAAGGGCATGGGAAAGAGTACAGCAGATCATGGTTTGCAAATGTCGTCCTCCCTCCACAAAGTGGAGGTGGTTCCTGCATGCTTGAAATAACAAAATGAGGCACCGAGCTGGTGTGGGTGGCAAGCAGGAGTTGAGGACGGGGAGGAGAGCAGGGCAGCCAAGGTAGGATTAAATGGGGTTACTTATCTCTGGCTGCTCCTGGTAGTCCAGTCTGAATCCTGCCTGGTGCTGGCAGCATTTCTGTCTGCAAATAACTGCTGGACTTTGGATGGTGACTAAACTGTCCTGAGGAATGTGGAGCTACCTGGGCTGCAGGTGCATTGGAGCAGGGTCCCTCCTCCCCTTCACCATGCTTGTCCAAAGGGATGGAGTGAGCCTGGCCTGAGCACTGGGCTGGGCAGGGCTGAGCAGTGGCGAAACAGGGAGAGTTTAGGCTGGTTTTGTTCAACAAGTGCGAGTATTGTGTGAGCCCAGAAATCAGTCAGTCAGCAAGTGCTCCAAGGAAATACAGATACATTTTGATATCAAAGCTATATGTAGATTCTATATAACAAGCAAACTTTATCTCGGATTGCTTTATTTCCTTGTTATTTCTACAAGCTCTCTAGTGGCAGAAGCAGCTGTCTGTGCCCAGGGTGCAGAGCAGTCAGCTGTAGCTCTTTCTGCTGAGAGATGCTGTGTTTAAGGGGGGGAAAAACTCAAACTTTCTATTGTAGCTTACTAGATGTTTCTCATCGTAATCAAATTGTGTTTTATGGGAAGAAGATGCGTTTAATCATCAGAAGGAGGTCATCCTGGGTGCCTGGAAGGGCAGGTTGTAAATAGCTGCCTTCTCCAGGAGGTTGCAAAGAGTCTGGCTTCTGCTCTGTGTTGTCTCCTCTCTTGTAGGGGAATAGACAGGGATCGGCGACCGGAAGATCACGGGCTGTGACGGAAAGATAGACTCCTCCCCATAGGAGTGGCAGGAACAGGAACCGCAAGAGCTATATAAGCGTGTGACGCAGCTAAATAGACGGACATTTTGCATCCATCATATTGATGTCTGTGCATCACTGTCCCCAGGGTGGGTAGAGCCCTGTGTCCCGGAGGTATGCGGCCCAAGATAAGTTCTCCCGTAGAAGCGTACAGCTACACTCTCTGACTGCCCGGCTGCTGCTCCCATGTGCCGCTTGCTGGGAGCTGAACCCGCACATTTTGAGCGCAAGAAGAAATTCAGAGGTTGCTTTCTGCCTTTCCCTTTTGATACGGCCTGAGGCTTGTGCCCAGCTCCTGGGGAAGCCCCAGCTGGCTGCCTGTGCTAGTTCAGATGCTTCTTCTCAGCTGAGATGTGTTTTCTGGCATCTTCTCTGAATTGTCCCCTGCCCAATTTGAATTTCATTTTATCAGCAGTCCCTTATGGGAAGTGACATCTGTCTCTTGATGGATGCATTTCATTTCCAGCCTTTCTCTCTATTTCAACTGCAACACATCTGCTACATGAGTATAGCCTTTAACACTCACAGCTCGTGCCTTGGCATTCTGTTTCCTAATGCTTTTGCACATAATGCATTGGCCAGACAGGGCTGTGTTTAGAGTGGTCTGATCGAACAGTAAATCATAGCACCCTGGTTCCATTCTTCACCACCTCTTATTGTATAAATGGGTTGCTCAGGTGTGTCACGTTGTCTTGTTCTCAATCGAATAAGTGTAAAATTAGATCCAGGCCTCCTTTGGGGTGTGTGAGACTTGTCAGGATTTCACAGCTTTCTAGCTGATTGCGCTGGGTTGGTATTAAATGTCAATTTTGTAAAGGCTGCTGTCAGCTCAGTAGTTTAAAAACAAAGAACAAATTGAAAACCCCAACAACAGAAGAGACAAACTGCTGGTTCAGTGCTTTTTGGAGAACTGTACTTTGAAAACTAGCTGTGTTTGATTACAATTGCTTCTGCCCCGACTGGGAGTGAGTGGCAAATTGCAAGTCTCCAGTGCATTGCATTTTTTGGAGGGGTCATGTCAGTACAGCCTCTAGCTGAAGAGCTTATGAGGTGTTTATATTCTAACATGTATTTAGTTGCAGTCACATTGTATAACTCCTGGTAAGCACTTCATTAAAGTGAAGCTTTTCTTAAAGATGGAGTGCCATCTCTGACTGGAGGAAGGAGTCCAGGTAAATATACTGGTTATTCAAATGTGCTTTGACTTCTCTAGAGCATTATAAAGCATCCAATACTTATGATTTATAAATATATATATGTGTGTGTGAGAGATGTATACACCACATCTGTCTTATAAAGCAGACTTCTGTATTAGGTCTTAAATGAGGCTTCTGCTGAATGTTTGTAAACTTTCTTAAATCCCTTTTCAGTGGATAGAAGCCTCCTGTGGCTCATCCCAGGTTTATAACGAAGGGGATTTGCTGGGCAACTTGCCTTGGCTGGTTTTGAGAGAGCCGAGTGACTTCCCCCCCCCCTTGATTAGACTTTAAAATTTATTCTCTGCATGTAAATGAAACTTGAAACCCATGTTTTTAACCTAAAATTCTAAGCTGTGGACAGCAAGGGCAATATTTTCTGGTTTTCATGAAGTTTGCTTTTAAGCCCAAAGATTTGATGATTACTTTTTTACCTTGAGTTCTGATATCGCTTGCATTTCCCTGATAACAGCATCTAGAGTGTTTGTGGGCTGGAGAAGCTGAGGGAGCTGCTCTGATCCCAACCCTGTGCCATTTTGTGAGTTCAGGTGCACCGATGAGGCCGGCTGACGAAGCTGGTGATGATAAGGGTTTCCTTTGAGCAGGAGCTCTCCAGACAGCTTGTGTTGAGCTTCGCTTACAGGGAGCGAGCGATCAAGCGTATGTAAATGGGGGGTGAGGGGCCTAAAAAGGTCTGAACACCGATTTGTTGGCGCAATATATTGCATAAGAGGAGAAATGGGTTATCTCATCCTGTGTAGGTTTACGCAGTAGAGCTAAAACTTGAGTCCGTTTCTGTGTCGGGCAGTAAAGGTGCAGAGGGTTTCTAGGAGTACGTTCATCCCTGTCCTGCAGGGTGTCAGCGTTGTGGCTGTGAATAGAGGGGCATGTGGAAAAAAAAGATGTTAAATCAGAGATGAGAATTGCTGAACGCTACAGCTGCAGCGTTCATTTTTGAGGTTCTGGAGGAGCTCAGGCGTTGGGATAGGGTCGGCTCAAAGCTGTGTGCAGATGAGAAGAGGAGCTGAAGGCAGCAGGTCAAGTGTGCATGAAGTGCACTACAAAATGCAGGCACAAGCTGGAGGCAGGGCAGAAAGCTGGGGTTTCATCCCAGGGTTCCCCTTCCAGAGCTGCTCATCATGTTTTTGAATACACCATCACTAAGCTGCACCAAATCCAAAAATAATAATTTCAATTAGCTTGTTAAGTGTTGATACTTCCTGCAGCAGAGCTCGTGTTCCCCACAAACCTGAGTGCTGTCTCTCATGGCTGTATAACCCTGAAGCTGGAGTTAAATCAGTTTTCAGAGGGCCATCTGTCAGCTTTTGAGATGAGCACAGCCGAGTGCCACGTGCTGAGTAGCCGGTGGAAGATTTTTTTCACTTTCTGCTTGGACAAGTTGATTTTATAAAGCCAATTTTTTTTTCATTATTTTTTGGGTGAGGGCGGAGGGAGGGAGGTTTTGCTGGCCATGTTCTTGTCCAGTGGCAGTATCGCTTCCCCGGAGATCTGCAGTTTCTCACCTCTGGTACCTTTCCTTCGCATGGGCGGTTGGTGTTGAGTCTACATTTGGTATGTGTACAGCAGCAGACGCTTAAAAGCTGGGAATGAAAGCAGCTTGTGGTAATTATCACAAAATTAAAGATAATCTGCTCTGGAATTGTGACAAAGTGCAGAAAAGAGATTAGTGCTGTAGGAGAGTGGTCTTGGCCGTGGCAGGGAGAGCGTAGTCTCCCTGGCCCGGGGCCCTCTTGGCTGCGTTGTGTTCCCAGCAATTTCCAGTGTTCAAACTGGAGCAGCATTTGCCCCCTTTGGGTTCCTCTGTGGTCTTGAGTTGCTGCTCTTGAGTCGGAGGATTTGCACACCGGCAGGCGGTTGCATAATCCACCCATTGCCCTCATGTGGGGAAAAGTTGAGGGCTTGGAAGAGCCTTTCTTCTTCGCAGCCAAAACTCTCAAGCTGCCCTCAATGATCTCTTGCGAAATTAAGCCGTTTCTAAGGAATTGTGGGTTGCTTAACAATCTGTGCTTGTAGGAACACTTCAGTCAGGAGCAGGGAGCAGCAGACTTGTACCTGGAAATGCATGGCCTTAAATCTATCCCTTGGGTTTGCGTTCTTTGCGTGCAGGCTTTTCTCCTAATGAGTGGGCTCTGCATGCAGAGGCAGTTGGGGCAGGCTGGGGAGCTGCCTTGTGGGGCACGTCATGCTGCCAGGATGGGGTGAGGAGCTCCTCTTCTTATGCAGCTCTTGATCCTTGTTCATGGTGGCTCTCCAGAGCCAGCTGGGCTGGAACTTGTGGTCCCATGTGTGAGGCTTTTGGCAGGTCAGTGAACACCTTCAGGGCTGGTAGCAGAGGAGCCTGTTCTCACTGTTGCCTGAAAATAAGGAGCTCCTTGCAGACTTGGGAAATGGAAAGATGGCCTCATGGTAGAGGAGGGTTTGGGCCTGTGTTTCCAACTCTGATTATATATCTAAAAGCTTTAGGCAAAATCCTAATTTTTCCCCATTGACTGTAATGGAGTAATGATGGCTTCTCCCAAAGGCAGTGGTAGAGATAAATTATGCATTCATTTTTGCGATATATTTGAGCATTGGATTCTATAAATAGATTCAACTATCAATATAGTTTGTCAAGTACCTTCTGAGTGCTGGAAAACAGCTTCCTAAGTGTCTCTGGGCTTCTGTATGTAACTGACTCTTCAGTGTAGTGTAGACCTATTACTTATGGTGCAGCAGGGATTTGCAAAAACTCTATCTACTGAAGCCTCTAAGAAACATTATTGCTAGGAAAAATTGCGCATCTTTGTGCTTCTGAATGTGAAATTGTTTGGGTGACCCCTATGACTTCAGACTCCTGCGCTAATGAAACTGAAAACTGAGCAAAACCAGCTGTTCTTAAAGGCTTTCCAGCTTGCTTGAAAGAGCAAAGCATTGGCCTGTTATCTTGGTGGTGTTTTGTTTGGGTTTGGGGGTGGTTTTGGGGTTGGTTTTTTGGTTGGTTGGGTTTTTTGTTGTTTTGCTTTTTGTTTTTTTAATGTGTCTACTCTTACTGATGCTCTTCTCTCCTCAGGTCTGGCACCAAAGAAAGCAGCCATCACTGAGGTGAGATGTGTAAAGCTGGCCTTGAAAATCCTGTGTTGAGAAATGAGAACACAGAACTCCAGAAAATACTTCTGCCTGACTTTTTATGAGCAAAGCTGGATTTCAGAATACATTTAAGATTACCGAAAATTTGATACCTGTTATTTCAGAGAAAGAAAATTAGTGGCAGGTCTTGTGTCCCTGTGCTGGCCTCGCTGCAGTCACAGAGGGGATGTGAACGGATTATGCCCACCACGTGGCCAACTTTAGCTGCATGATCTGTAAGCCTGTAGGTAGCTGATGGCACCTCTTCCACACCAGAACCTGAAGGTGATAAATGGTGAATCTGCGTATTGGGCATCTCCAGGGCTCTGTGCTGGGTCTCACCGGCTCCTGGGAGTGGGTCAAGGAGGCTGTAATTTGTGAAGCCGTAAAACAAGGGAACATCTTGAGGAACTGATCTTCTCTCTCACATAATCCAGGTCGCAGGTTGCTGAATCACTGTTACCTTCTGGAGCAAAACTCTTCCCAGTTGGCAGCAGGGAATCTAGTAAGAAGATCTGTGCCTGAAAGCTGTTCCCTGAATCCCACACTTTTGGTTTAGGGCACCATGTTCAAATGGTTTTTGTTTGACTTTCTGACATACTCCTTTACATTGCTCACCTGGGATGATGAGTATTTGTATACATGACTAGCAGAATCTTCCCATAAAACTGCCAGGAATGTGATACTTGATTCTTTTTGCCTCCCCAGAAATAAGCACAGTAGGAAGCTTATCTTCTGTGAAAGTTGGTTGCTGTGTTCAATGCACAAATAACCCCACTTTTTCTTGCCCTGGCAACATGGTCACAGGTAGAGCAAGGGACTGTGGAAGAGACTTCTGTTACTGCGTTGCATGTAATGGCAATCTCTTAACCAATGCCTGTGTCTGTTAATCACTTTGAGAGGATGACGATGAGCCACTGCTAATCATGACTGCTTGGAGAAGTAGTACTCGGAAGCAAGCTTGGCTGTGCTAAATGTTTAAAGCAGAGTAGGAAATAAGATTTTTGAAGGAGAAATCAGACTGCCCTTTAGTACCAGAAGTACAAGCGGTTTGACCAGAAATAGCTGCAAGCTCTTGATTAAAAGCTAAACCACAAAGAACTTCAGTAGTCTGAACAAAATTATACGTTGTCTGCTGTAGACATCAGTTCTGAGATGGGTCTGTGTGGCACTTGAGAGACACAGTGATATAATATTGTGACTTGGGAAGTGACCTTGGGTCTCTCTACACACTGCTTACAGGAACATCAAAAGCCTGGTTGTTCTTTAGTGTAACAAACCCCCAAATGTCACTGGTGGCTCACCAGCAGTTTTAGCTATCTGCTGGGCTCTGCAAACCACTGGGGTGGTGGGAGAGCTGGGGGTAGGTGATATGTTGCCCCGTGGCAGAGTGTAGAGGCCCTGTGCTTGGGGTTACAAAAGGAACTGTATCAAACTTCACAGAACAAGATTGTGTTAGCTTGTTAAAGGGTACAGCCACAATCTGCTCGCTCCTTGATCAGCAAAAAAAGACCCAGGCAGACTTGGAGGTAGAAGAGGAGGATAAATGGCATAGGAGTAGGTTTGTTCTCACTCTGAAGTGCTGGCAGTCATATAGTTTCTGTAAACTCTTTGCAAAACTTCAGGAAGAGCTGTTCCTGCAGCTCACCCTGTGTGGGCTCATCCTTTGAATTGTAAACAAATGAGATCTCGCTTAAACAGGTTATTTCCATGTGAACGCAGGAGTAGGGTGATGGTGTCCCTGTTATGAGTCTCTTACTTCTCCAGTGAAGTGCGAAGTATTGATACAACACCTGAGGGCATGGGGATTTTAAGAATAAACTTCTCCTGCTGTTTGATTTAATACATCACTATTTTAAATCAGTGAGAAACAGCAGTCAAGTGACTGCTGCAGAATCTTGGCAGCTGGGAAGCAAGCGGGTCTTTCCTGAGCTCAGCATTTTTGCTGAGGGCTCTGCCCAGTTAGTATTGAGGGTGTCAGATGGAGTGTTTGGATATTCTAACTTGTCTCATCTTGAGGGATGGGTGTATAATTCAAACAACCTTGTTTAAGGCTTGCCGGTGCTGGTTACATCTGTTTGCACTCTTCAGATTTTTCTCCAGTGGTAGAGTACAATCCCTTCTGTCCTTTACAGTCATGATGGTATGGTTGTGCCTGTGCTGCTCTGCGTGTTCTTGTCGGCCAGGTCAGCTTCTCTTCTGCACTTTAGCCATGCTCTTTCATTGCAGGGACCATCGCTACCAGGACAGCCTGGCCAAGGAAGGAAGATAGGTCATCGAGGCGTTGATGCTTCTGGTGAAACCACCTACAAAAAGGTTTGGTTTTGTGGAGGGTGGGGACTGGCAGCTCTGTGTAGGTGGCAGGCTGAGAAGAGAAGGTGGGGCCCAAGGTTAGCAATAGCACAACCGAGCTTTCTCGGTTCAGTTTAACAGCTGCTGATCTGATTTAGATCTTACGCAGCACCCTTGTACTGCATAGTCTTGGAAACAGAAAAGCTTCCAGAAGTCTTAATCCATCTGTCAGCAGCTGGTTGAACTTGTTTAGCAGTACATAGTGCCTGAGATGACCCCACAGAAGTCATAGACACAACTGTGTTGTAATACAGGGGGTGTTTCATGATAATTGGCTGTGAAATGCTCACTGACTATTCTTTTTCTTCTGCCAGACCACCTCATCCACTCTGAAGGGGGCTATCCAGCTAGGGATTGGATATACTGTCGGCAATCTGAGCTCCAAGCCAGAGAGAGATGTCCTGATGCAGGACTTCTATGTAGTGGAGAGCATTTTTTTCCCAAGGTAAAGGAGACAGGGGAAACAAAACAAACGGATGAGTTATTTCTTTTTCTCTCACTGATTTTTCCAAGAGAGCTTCCATCTGTCCTTAGATCAGAGTTGGATGCTCTGAATGTTTTAAATATGCATCCATATTCTGGTCAACATAACAGTGGGGAGTGTTAGATTCTGCAGTACACTGGCTTGCCATGTATGCTGCAGTACTGCAGTGTAAGATGCAGTACCATACGCTTGAGTTTCTTAGCCTTCCTACATGCTTTTCTTTCTACCTGTCCTTATTCTAGAATGTCTTCAATGAAATTATACCATGTTTGAGATGGAGGAAACTCATTCTGAGAGCTCTTTAACTCTATGAATAAACAAAGCTCCTAAAAGCTATATTCTCAGTGTAAATATATTCTGCTTGGAAATTGGTTCTTCCTTGCACTCCTTGGAAATAGATTTTGGCAGATAATTTAAAACCTGTTTTCCCATTGTCCCGCCACAGAAGAAAGACATTTTTTGTTGTTGTTCCCAAGATGTCTTTTTGCCAGGCTCAATTCATCTTACAGTAGCCCTGATGTGACCGTTTGTATCTGGTGAATGGTAATATAGGGGCCCTGCTCATGCAATGTCTCTCTTGTGCAGTGAAGGCAGTAATCTCACCCCGGCTCACCATTATGCTGACTTCAGGTTCAAGACCTATGCACCGGTGGCTTTTCGGTACTTCCGAGAACTCTTTGGGATTCGTCCAGACGATTATTTGGTATGGACATATTTTTGTATTTCTCCATTTTCTTCCTCCTTTATTTGAAATGGTCTGGAGTAACCCAAGAAATGTGCCCCTAAATCAAGGTTGTCAGCAATTCTTGCCTAAAAGGGACAGAAAAGACTTGAGGAATCATTCTGATCCCAACAAGGAGAGGGAACAGGCTGTGGATTTAGGGACTCTGTTCAGTTTTGGAGGAGATAGAGATGGTGCCAACAAGACCAGCACCACTCAGCCCAAGTCTTTGTTTGCTAAGAGGTAGCTGCTAGCTTATGCTGGAGGGAAAGGGAAGCAATCTGCATAAAGTGTGTGCTGTGCAAGCTATGTGATGGGGTTCCCTCTCTGTTGCTTGTGGTGACAATAACTTACTGTGTTTACAAGCAAAAGGGAGTTGTTCTGCTGGGTGCAACCCTGTAATGTCCCCTGGGGCCCTGAGGACAAAGATGGGAATTTTTCCTTGTGTACTCACTCGCGAGCTATGTAAGTATAGTTATTTTAATCATCTTACAAAGGCAGAACAAAACACAGCTTGTTCTTGTGTTCAGAAAGCTCCTCAGAGCTGGAAAGGCTGTTTTTAAAATACCTAGTAGTACAAGCTGTCGGGGCTTGGAGTACGCTGGGGTTGAATTTGGTCCTTTGCGTGTATGTGACATCCTGCTCTTTAGAAAAGGACGTTTGTTGAACTGGGGAAGGGAGCACATCCAAATGGGTGCACGCCCTCCCCCTTTTTTAATATCCTTTTTTTTCTGACTTCAGCTGTAGACAGGGATAATCGTAGCTGAACACCTACAAGTAGAAACAAATCTGTGCCATTGCATGGTTTGATGGTAACAGTGGTCCCCATCTGTGCCATCCAAGATAATGCTGCCTGATGTGACGCATGGCTCAAAACTTGGGTGAGGCAAAGAGCCTGCCTCAGTTGCAAAGGTCACAGCTCTAATTTGTTGCTTCTGCTTCCCCTGATTCTCTCTTGCCTGCCACAGCAGCAAATGCCTTTATTTATGCATGAGAGAATTAACTTGATCAAGTCTTGGATCACTAATCTGTGCAGTGCTGAAAGCTGTTTTCAGTACATAATGATGAGCATTTCATGTATTGCTCTGGTTATGTCCCTTATGTACCCTACCTTCCTCTCCCCATCTTACCTCTTGCTGTGGCAGCCCTGATGTGATGTTGCCCTGAACCCACACAACCTACACCTTACTGTGAGGTTGGTATGTAGCTGCAAAGTGCTCTTGTGCTTTCTTCTTCCTCCCCCCCCTGCTGCTGGGCATGTCCTCATTTGAGGACCTGCTAATTGCATCCTGATGTCTAGAAATGTCCTCCCAGTTCGATTCCCAATGCAGTATCCCTTGCTGTGCTTACACAGCACTGATCCCTCTCTTTCTGGTTTGTACACCTGGTCTAATACTTTTTCATGTGTTTCTAAGCAGGATTGAGGGGTAAGATGTGTCTGTAAAAATCCTCTGTGACAGGGGGAGTGTGAGGCCCGAGGAGACTGCTGAGAACAGCCAGTGCATTGCGTTCCCTCCAGCACAGTGATATGTGGTACCCTGAGCAGACTGTCATGTCTCTTAAAATCCTATCTTCCTCTCAGCACTTGTGGTAATGTGCTGAAAGAAGCCTAAATGTGATATGCGCACAATGGGAAAAGATGTTATTATGAAGCCTGGATGTTACTGAAAGCAGATTATTAGCTTGATTCTAAGCAGTTGAGATGCTCTGAACTGTAATTGTGATCTCTAATTAAAAATTGTCCATCAGCTTTGCTGCTTAGACCTAACCTATAATGAAAATAGTTCTCACTTAAGCTTTGCTACCCCCTAATCTCACAGGGAGATAGCATGCTGGGGAAAGCCCTCAAGAGCATAGAACTCAATGTGCAAGGAATGGGGGCTAAAAACATGGGTTTTTTTTCTCCCTAGTACTCGTTATGTAACGAGCCTCTGATAGAGCTGTCGAACCCTGGTGCCAGCGGCTCCCTCTTCTATGTCACCAGTGACGATGAATTCATCATAAAAACTGTGATGCACAAGGAAGCTGAATTCCTACAGAAGCTCCTTCCTGGCTACTACATGGTGTGTATCACCCAGCGCCTTGGACCCAACTTGGGTTTGTTTGTCACGGCAGCTTTTCTGTCCAAGGCATCACACAGGGCATGTCCTCCGCTTGGGCTTCTCGGTTTCCTGTGGCCTGCCCGCCCGGTGCCAGGGACAATGTTAGCAGTGTGTTACAAAGCCAGTCTCAGAAGCACAAATCCTGCCTATTATTTGCAAACTCTGTGCGTAAACTCGAGGCAGATAATTATGCCATAGCTTGTAGGTGTGTTCTGGCCTGGAAATGGCTTCCCAGATATGTTTCTGGGTGTCCTTTTCCCAGCGCTGGTTCGTTCTTCTTTGCTTGGCACCACACGTCTGCCTCAGCTTGGCTTTGAGGATGGCTGTTGATTGCAATAACACAATCACCTTGGTTTTGTGGGGAAACCACTGCTGTCCCTGGATATCTCCCATATCTGCTGTTTAACAGAGTTACTCTGAAGGCAGTTGCTTGTCCTGGCTCCCACTGGCTGCAGTACCAAGCTAAAGATTCCCACAGTACCAGCCAGCTTTGCACATCCAGTCTGCTGCAGCTAGTTGTTGTCTAAATCTCAGGGCTAGCAGGCAATATGTTGAGACCCAGAGGACTTGCATGTGGTGACAAGCAGTAAATCGGAACCAAACCCAGTGCTTTGGCATGTAAACCAGGAGCTGCCTCCCTGCATAACTGTGGTGAAGGGTCCAGCTCTGTAGATGAGGGCGCTGAAATACAGTTAGAACCACCCAAGGATTTGTTTGCTGTGGAGATGCTGAGGAGAAGGAGATGGCAAGTGATGTTAACGCTGTCCCATCTGTGTGCACGTTGCAGTGGACTTGATTCATGTGATCATATGCTGTTTTTATGAAAATACTTGCCTTGCTCAATATTTAGTGGGGAAACTTTGCCAAAGTGAGACAGGGTCTTGGGTGCCTGTTTATAGCTGACAACCAGTTGCTTGCTTTTGCAAGTGACAGCCAAGTACCTGGGCAGGATGAGCTTTCTTGGAAAGTGCTGCTTGTTGTCTAATGTATGTGGTAAATCCGGTGGAGGGTTTTGAATGGGAATGGAGTTGCGCTGTTGCCCCGAATTCTGCAGATGTCCTGGCTAGCAATGAGTGTAACGAATTAACCTGAACTTACCTGTCTGGTGCAGTGTCATGTGCTACTTGTTCTGGCACTTCAGTGTTTGGGGGTTACTGTGGCGCTAACACGTGATCTCTCTGCTGTTCTTGGGAAACCCGCCTGGTGTAAAAGCAGTCAGTGCAAAGAAAGCAGAGTGGTTTCATTCTGAGTTACTTAAAGCTGGGCAAGTGCTGTTTGTGTCGAGCCTTGCCTGCCTTTTTTGCTTTTAGCTCGCACCATGTTGAGCAGCATGCCCAGTCAGGTGAGGGGTGGGAGGGGCATGAAATTTTAGTACAGTCATGCTTCTGCCATCTGTCAGAATCTGTCAGATCTGTCCTTTCTTTTGTAGTGTGCAGAGATGTTCTGTTTCCTTCCCAAATTTTCCCAAAGCTGAGCAAGCAAATCACGCCTGTCGTGTCATTCCTAATAATATCACTGCCTTAAAAAAGGACTTGATAGCAGAGCAGGATATCCATGCTCTCTGGCCAACTGTGCTCTTTTTGCAGAGTTGCTTTATAAAACAGAAAATTGATGTTTTCTTTAAAAAATGCCATGTCCCTGGTTTATTTTGGCTCTTGTTTTCTGACACTTCTGAAGAGATTAAGATAGCTGTTATTTTTAAACTTGAAGTTCCCACTTTTATTGTCTTTGTTTCTTTTCCAGTTTGGTTTCCCTTTTTTAGCTGCTGTTGATGGGGAAAGTGGGGAATTTCCGGACTTGGTTATTTACCCAGAGGATGCTGTACATCTCATTCCCTGTGTTTAAGACATAGTGGTATTTTCAGGTCCTAAAGCCGCTGAGATGCAGGAGTTTGTCAAATGTGTACTATAAGCTCTCGTGTAAAGCTCAGAAAATCTCTAGGTGAAGAAACCCTAATCTGACTGCTCTGAGATCTGTTAATGTGCTTTGTGTTGAACACAGCAGGAGTCTTCTGCTGAAATGACCTTTCCCCATGCTTTTTTTTTTTCCAACCCTGCTGCAGAATCTGAACCAGAACCCACGGACACTGCTGCCAAAGTTTTATGGACTGTACTGTGTGCAATCAGGGGGCAAAAACATCCGCGTGGTTGTGATGAACAACATTCTGCCTCGCGTGGTGAAAATGCACCTGAAATTTGACCTGAAAGGCTCGACCTATAAACGCCGGGCATCCAAGAAGGAAAAAGAAAAGTCCAGCCCTACATACAAGGATCTAGACTTCATACAAGACATGCCTGAGGGCCTGATGTTGGATGCAGACACCTTCAGTGCATTGGTGAAAACCTTGCAACGAGACTGTCTGGTAAGGAGGGGGGCAGCTTGGGGAGCAGGTTAGTTAAGCTCTGTGGCTCTCATGCATGAGGAAGGGCAAATGATCAAAAACCTTGCTAATCTGCTAACCCCAAAGCATGATAAATCCCTTCTACTGCCTTTTTCCCTGAAAGCAAAGCAGTGGAGTTGGATCTCATGACAACCTCTGAGTAGTAAGGTGCCTTCATTTACCTGGTATATCAAGCTGTGGCAGTCGGCTCCACGTGTAGCTGGGCTGTTGGGACTAAATACACTTTTCCTGTACAGTGTGCAGCAGATAATGGTACAACAGTGTTACTTGCAAGCCTTCAGGCCTTTGGGTTGATTGTGGCATGGCAAAACTCTATGTGATCAAGTCCAGCCATGACTATTGGTTCAGAAACATTCAAGCTCTGGTGAAGGAGTTAGTGGGAATGTGACGGGCTGTTCCATGCTTTGGATCTGTGCTGCATTTGAGCTGCTGGCCTGATATTTTGTCTTTGTTCTTAAACTCAATACTAACCTGTAGGTGTTGGAAAGTTTTAAAATCATGGACTACAGCCTCCTGCTTGGGGTTCATAACATAGACCAGCAAGAACGGGAGCGACAGTCTGAGGGAGCCCACAGCACGTCGGATGAGAAGCGTCCTGTGGGGCAGAAGGCACTTTACTCCACGGCTATGGAGTCCATCCAGGGTGGGGCTGCCCGGGGGGAGTCCATAGACACAGACGACACGTAGGTGAAAACCTGGTTCTCTTGTGTGGCTGGGAAGTGTGGAGGCGGAGGCTGGAGTAGTAAATGTCTGAGGCCCATATGGACTGTTAGGGCGAGCATCGCTCCTGGGGATTATGGTACTGCTGCCAGTAAAGCAGCGTGGTGGGAAATACTTCTGTAAGACACTCCTGCCTCACAGCGATCTCTCTTCTTAGGCCAGTCTGTAGGTTATCAGCTGTGACAGCCTCTAAACATCCACTCCTGCTCTGGGGAGGAGAAACTAGATCAGTTCTCAGCATCCAGATACTGGAGTGGAAGGAGGGATCAACATGTCCCTAGGAGCTTGGAGTTTGTTCTCCATCACTCCATCTCTGGAATCCCTGACAGTGCCCTGAGGCCAGCCCAGTGCAGTTAGCAAACAGCAATGTAGCCAAGTGCTGGAGTGACTGGTGGAGCTGTGGGTTGGGGGGTTTGCCCAAAACCTGTCCTGTACCTGATCTATGGCTCTTGGGCTGCAGGTGGCTCTTGTGACTGTCTCTCTGGCTCTGTGGACCAAGCTTGCTAACAAATGGTGGAGTTTGCTGTTTGTTGCTCACCAAAACCAGCTGCTCCAGTTTGATGGAGGATCAGTCATGGTGGAGCTGGGATAATACTTTGGTGTTTCCACTCTTTCGAGTAGCATCATTAATTACCGTGCCCTGCCTGATACCTGTGTGCTTTTGTTGCGTGCTGGTGGTAGTGGCTGCTGCAGCTTTGGCAGGACTGATATTAGTGTGGATGGGACTGGAAACACCCTCATCCTTAAAGGTTTGCTGCCTTAATAAGGCAGACAGCTCACACTGACCTGACAAATAATCTGATCTGCAGAATAAAATGTCCTGTAGCTAAGAAAAAAACCAATGTGGTGCTTTCTGGCCCAGGCAGAGCTGTTGCCACACGACACAGGTCCTGTCCTGATAGTTGGTGTTTGGCAGTGCAGGCAGTAACCCCAAGGATGCCTTGTGTGAGGTGGCCTGGCTCAGCAAGTGACTTCCCATGGTTGTGGACAACGTGACTTTGCAGGTTTTGTGTTGTCTAACCACCACACCAGAGCCTGCTTTTCAGTGCTGCCACCTACCCTTCCACAGGTCTTGGGAGTATTACAGCTGCTCTTTTTGAGGCTCCGCTTGCTGAGGTTTGTTGTTGGTTCTGTGTTTTGTTTTTTATTTTTACCTGCAGGATGGGAGGAATCCCAGCAGTGAACGGCAAAGGAGAGCGTCTCCTGCTACATGTAGGAATAATAGATATCCTTCAATCATACAGGTAGGTAACTTTGCAGTTGTCTGTCCTTTGTGTGTTAATGTCTGTCTTTAATACTGAATGAAAGCAGGAAGATTTTCCTTTCCTGCAGAGTTCAATAATGAGTAGGCAGGCTGCCTAAAGCAGTCTTGTTGATGCGTGTCAGGGACTGTAGATTTTTATCCTGTCCTTAGAACAGCTGGTGACACAGAGCCATTTCTCTAAGATATGAGTTGCTCATAAAGAATTTTCCTGTCTCTGTGCCTAGAACGGGTAGCATATCTCTGGGGTTGGAAGGTGATTTTCTGCCTCTCTTCCAGCCCAGCTCCTCCTTCCCTGTAGGGTTCCCAGGCAGTCCTGACCTGACTGCAGAGATGCCAGTGTGCTCAGCCAACCTCTCGGCTGGAGGAAAGCTACACTCTGGAGGAAGGAGGAATCATGAGCAGCTTGTTAATCCCCTCTGTGCAGGGTGTGAAAAGTGGCTTAGATATAGAGTATGTGCCTGAATCTGTCTTTCTCTCTACTTCTCCCCTGAAATTAGGTTCATCAAGAAGCTAGAACATACCTGGAAGGCCCTTGTCCATGACGGGGTGAGTGCCTGTACAGAGGCAGGAATTGTCGTGCTTCAGCAGGATTACCTGCCTTGGCTTTGTTTATGCTAGTAGGTGCTGATGACCTCGCTATTTATAGTGCCTGAGCTGGCACAGCTGAAGCTGATGAAAGGAATAGTTCTTCTCTCTTATGCCTCCACAGTGCTGTAGTGCCAGTTATTCCCAGGGAGGTTTTCTTGGTCACTCCACCTCCTCACACGTTTAGCTGTCATGCTACTAGCTTTCCTCCTCTGCTCCCATCTGTCACTTTCCTCCTCCCCACGATGCCAGGAGCTGTATGCACGAGGCATGTGCATTCATGTATGTGTCAAGGAGCCCTGCCTTCGATCTCTGGTGATTGACCATGTTTCCACTTCAGTAAGCGCTCCCTTAATAAATCCCTTTCATTGTCTCCCTGCTGTCTCATCTCCTGCAGCAGCCGGGTGCATGTTTATGAAAGAGCAATCTTGGATGTGGAAACTATTTTTCTAGCTTCCCTTAAATAATAAGGCAAAGGAGATGTGTATATCCAAGTTGTAGTAGCACAGTAGAACATCAGAAGCAGGGGCAGCTTCAGTTTTTACTATTTTAAACAAAAAGTGCCATACATTTGAAATGCATGGAGACACTTGGCTGTTTTGGTGGCTGTGTCATCTGCAAAGGTATCCAGCTGTGCTTTGAATGTCAGCCAGCAAAGCCAGAAGAAATTTCATGTATGTAATGAAGCCAATATTTGAAAAATCCAGGAAGTCTCCAAAGGAATAAAATCACCAAAATCCATTATAAAATTACAGCAAGAATATAATCAAATGCAATCAAATCAAAAGTAATGCTTCAGGCTTATTTATAGCATTGATCAGATAATTTCAGTTAAGCCTTTCCATTTTAAGGCTCTGTCAGTGCTAAATGTTGGAGTAAAAAAAGACTGCAGTGGTTGTTACAGAAATTCTACCTTGAGGGATAGTTTTAAAATTACAGTTGCTCCTTGCCTTTGTAGGACACGGTGTCAGTACACAGACCGAGCTTTTATGCAGAGAGATTCTTCAAATTCATGACCAACACAGTGTTTCGAAAGAATTCCTGTAAGTACTTACTCTAAGAGCTGTTGTCCTTGTGGTGTGAGCAAGCCTTATCTGTCATGCTGCTTCAGTCCATGTGGAGAGTTTCTGAGCCGGAGTCTGAGCAGGCTTTTCCACCATAATACAGAGCAAAGCTCTGGGGAATTGCAAAGCCCTCAAGTTGTCACAGCTTGTTTTGGTCTGCTCAGACTCCCACCCAGGAGCTCTCCCTGCAACCTGAGCCAGGCTCAGTCCTTTGGAGATGGCACTTGCAGAGCATGTGTCTCTGTCAGAGGGCGGAGGCCTCCCCATGTGAAGGGGAATGTGCCTTTGGTGTGACAGTACTTGGTGGTGGTAGTTCCATCTTCTCTTTCACTCTTCATCCAGCTCTGAAGTCATCTCCCTCAAAGAAAGGGCGTAGTGCCTTGCTAGCTGTCAAGACGGCTGGTCCAACGGCTGCGTTTTCAGCTAGCCAGCTTCCCTCTGAAAAGGATGAAACACAGTGTGATCTTCGTGCAGCCAGGAGTTACCCCACACTTGATGATGAAGGTAATGGTCTCGTTAGGTGACTGGCGGCTGTGTGATTACCCTCTCTTTCCTAGCAGATCCTTAGGATCCTCCCCTGTTCTCATCAAGTTTCCCACTGCACACTGACTACATGTCTTCCTTGACGGATAGCTTTTCATTGCATGGCTTGCTGTGCTTCGCAGGTACTAAACTTAACTAGGACAGGGGAGAAGGTAAGAGTAAATTGTTTTGTCACAGCACCAGCAGTTACTTGTTTAGGGAAGCAACGCCTCTGCATCAGAGACAACCAAATCTCTTTGCACAACTCTGGTTCTGCGGTAAAATGGTTGCTTGTGTCACTCCTGCAAGGCAGCCGCTGCCAACTGGCACAAGCAGTCATAGCCCAAAAGCTATCAGAAAGGTGAATTTTCCAGCCTTTAAAAAAAAAAAAAGAGGGGGACACGACACTGGGAACCACAGGACTCTGACGACGGTGTTTGGACAGTTATAAGGGGCAAGATCTTGCCACTGGGGGGAAAAAAAAACCACCACACAAATGGCCTGGTTCAGTGCTGCCTTTTCATCACTTCCATCTGGGCTGGATTTACAGATGAGTGGTGAAGGCTCCTCGAGTGCATAGGTGTTAGACTTCTACCTGTGCAAAGCACTGAGCACTTGATTAATCTCTTAATTCACTTGGATATTTATCTCTGGCAATCCAAGCCTTTAATCCAGCTTTGGTTACCAGTGAGATGTCTTCATTGGCATTACGTTTCCTGTAGCATGCGTCTGTCATGCTGGAAATGGTGCTTACTGGCTCTCTCTAGAGGATGCCTTGGGAGAAGTTGTTGCATTCATGAACCTGGTTAAACTTCTTGACTGTTTGTGGTTTTAAGTGACATGTCACAGTGAGGGTGTGAAGGTTGAAGGTGGAACAGTCTCACACAGGGCTGGTGTAGGTAAGGTGTTGGTGTTTGACCCTACTTATCTTTTTTTTTTCCCTGCATCTCTCCTGCCCTCCGCTCTGGGCCAGCAGGCAGGCCAGACCTGCTACCCTGCACACCTCCTTCCTTTGAAGAAGGTACCACGGCCTCCATAGCCACAACACTATCTTCAACTTCTCTCTCTGTTCCTGAGCAATCCCCTTCGGAGATCTCTGAGCAGCCCAGGTACAGGTGAGGACAGCACTTGTCCCCTGCTCCCACTGGAGTCAAGTGGCTGTTGTTCTTCATGCTGCAGATCTCAGCAGGCTGCCCTATGCTCTGGAATGCTAATGACAGATTTTAATTAAATCTCTCCTGGGAGCAAGCAGACACAGCTTTGATGGGGATTAATTATTGCTGGGAGAAGTGTCAGCTGTTAAATAGAACATCTCCCTCATGGGGTGGGGAGTTAGATTTGAGGGCAGTGTAGAATTTCTGTGTTAAATTGTTCCTTAAACTCAACTCTTCTGGTTTCTTTCTGCAGGAGGCGCACACACTCCTCAGGGCAGGATGGCAGGTGAGAGAAGTGTCTCATCTCTTCTTGCGCTGGTTCACAGAGACCTCACGTTTGTCCCTATGCAAACGTCTCTTGGAGGGCTCAATATGAATCTTGGCAGCCCTGAGATTTTGGCATGGTCCTCTGCAGGATGATGAGCTGCTTCCTGCAATCAAATGATCCCCATCTCTTACACAGACTTTTCCTTCAAGCAGATCTCGGGGCTTTGCAAGGAACCTTAAATATTACCCCTGTTATCTGATGGGAAAGGAGACAACTGAGTTGTCCAAATTTACCCACCCAACCGGCGCCAGAATCAAGGAAGGTCATTTCTATCCCCCTCTGGGTGAGCAAGCCTTAACAGCAGGACCATTCCTCCTCTGTGCATCTGCCTGCTGCCTGGCTGTGTGGTGGCTGTGAATATGGGAAAGGGCTTTGAGTTTGTGAGGCACTGAGCACTCTTAGTCCCCAGAGAAGTACCTGCCAGTGTTTTCAGAAACTCGGGTAGTGGGGGTTTTTTTTTCCCCTCCTGTGGTGATCGGTGTCTCAGAGCCAAGGGCAAGGTATGACAAAAATCCCCTACTGCATTGGGATGTCTGGATTTAGAGGCTGATATCATATGAGTCATTTTTACTCATCCAAAAATATGGAAGAGGCTTATATGATATGTGGATATGAGCCTCTTGTGTATTTTTGCACCAGTAAAAATGACCCCGTTGCCTGTGTTAGTAGGATCTGCATGATGACCCTGCATTTGCTGCTCATTCTGCCCTAGGTTTCTGGGACATCTTCTAAGTGTTGTAGGTGCAGACTTTGAAATGTACATGAGAGGCTCAGTCCTGGGATATGCTGTAGCCAGAGGAGCTGCCGGACCGGCTGATGTCTTCTCTCTCTGCAGTCAGTGTTTGGTGCTTCAGAGGAAGGCAAGGGCTTTGGAAAATGAGGGTTAGCATCATCTTATAGACATCTCCCCTCATTCCTAGCTTTTAGTGATTTGCCGAGCTTCAGACCACACACTGAAAAAAATCCCTTTCTGTGGTATTTATTAATGAAAATATCTCTGGATGCTGCATGTTGCTGAATCTTGGTAAATTCCTGTCACTGGAGGGTGAGAACCTACTTGCTGTTGATTTGCAGCACCTGTTGTGTCAGGGACCTGCAAAGCACCTCACCTCCTGCAGAATCCATTGTCTGAAATTGCTGAAAGTTGGAGACTTAAACTTGGGCACCAGTGGCGGGATCCATTTGGCAAAACGTAGAGGTTTCACCCGAGTTACTCTGGACTCCCTTGGTACCTAATGGAGGGAGCTGCTGTAGGATGTGACTCCTCACCCAGAAATAGGTCAGGTGAATCAAAGTGACTGTCCCTGGACCATACAGGGAGCTTAGTGTCTTGGTCATAAGTAGGTCTGTCACAGGTTTGCCAGTTACAACCATCCCACACATTGTGGCCTTCTTTGCTATTTTCTGCCTGGTTTCTCCATTTCTGGCGCTGGTGTCTCAGCATGCCCTTTTGAGGGGAGCAGGGACCTGTGGATTTGTAGAGCACTCTGATTCCCTGGTGAAAGCCAGTGCAAGAACAAAGTTATTAAAGTGTGAATTTACATTCCTGAGCTGAAATGAAAAAGACCTTATCCAATTCACTCAAGAATGTGTCACACCTCTGATTATTCTAATCTGCTGGGGAATTCCCTGTGGGTTTCTGCAATCCACCCGAGAGGAAGAGAGGAGCACAGAGCTGGACAGGAGTGCCACCTGCTGGCTCTGGCTCCCAGCCAGGGACAACGCAGAGCAGGACAGTGCTGCCAATGAACCTAGGGCTCATCCTTTCCCTGAGACTGTGCTTGGGCTTGGCAAGCACCCGCTCCTCCTTCCTGTGAGGTCTATGGAGCCAGCCCCACTAACACAAGCAATTACTTTAATAGCATGAGGTATTAAATTGCAGACTCTTACAAACAGCTCCTGAGCATGCAGATAAATCTGATGTTAACCCTGGGGTGTGCTTGAGCAGCTTTGGTGTGCTGGGAGCCTCTGAAGATGTCAGAGGCTTTAGCCCTCATGCAGTTGATAGATAATGCCAGGCTAACTCTGGACACAGGTTTTCCCCAGCGGCCAATTCTCCTCTTTCCTCCTGTACTCCATTTGACAGTACCGGTCTTTTCTGCAGCACTGGCTAATTAATCCCTTTCCTCTTGTCCTCTTTTCCCACCTTGTTAGTCTTGAGCACTGCAATCTGACAGGACTGACTCTTCTGCCTGGGAGTTCTGGTTATCCAAATCCTCAATCCTGGGAGGTTTTACAGCTCAGTCTGGGCCAGGAGCTCAGTACCACAGGTGGCTGGCAGGAGGCAGCTGCATGCCAGGGCAGACCAGCACAGCTCGCCCCTGTGGGAGGTTGTGGTGCAGGAGGCTGGGCTGACTCACGACTGATTCAGCTGACCTGAATTTGAGGACTGTGTGTAACTAGTGCCTAACTGAGCCTTTGGACCTGTCTCTCTTTGGTTTCCAGGTCACATGAGGAGGTGCAGTTTGAGGAGCTTCAGCAGATCAGTGTTGAGCTGGAGCCCAAGTGTGATGTTGAAATCATAGCTCCCGAAGATGATGACAAAGAGTGAGTGTTTTGGAGCATTGGGCAGCTTTGCAGAGCTCTACCCGCTGTCGTTTGGTCTATGGCAACTTGTGCTGGAGGCTGATTTTGTAGGGCACCAGCTTTCCTGGAGAGAGAGGTGCTCCCCCAGACAGATCAGTGAAGCTGAGCGCTGTTACTTCTGACCTCACCTGATCTTTCTGGATGTGACAGCAGAGCATCTTTAGCTCCTCTGTGTAGTAAATGACAGTCTTGCTCCTTTTCTGATCAGTGACTAGGCTCTGTTATTTCTTCTCCCCTCCAGAGTGGCAGCTTCTTCAGCCTGTGCCATTGTAATGTCCACAGCTACAGTAGAGGTGGAGACAGCCAGCCAGGCCTCTGAATCAGCCAGCCAGGCCTCGGATGAAGATGATGTGCCAGTCACAGATATATACTTTGTAAGACACCTCCACCTGGCCCATTAAGGGTGTGATGGGAAAGGTTGGATGAGGCTCTAATGGTCTTGATTTCAGGCAGTCAGGTGCAGGGCAGTATCTGCCCCATGCTGTCTTCGGGTTGAGCACCTCGAGATCTTAAGGATGGATGGGTTTTTGAATGCAGGGAATGGGACTAACCCTTGGGCAGCTCAAAACAGCATCTAGTGGGGCTCAAATGGGTGGCACCACTGCTGTGAATGTAGCCGTACGTGTGCTGCTCTACTTCCAAGCACAAGCGCTGAAGGGCTTACCTAGGCCAGCATGTTCACTCCTGGGACAAGCCAAGGTGAATGTAGGTGCAACAGAGGTGTTCTTCCTTCCTCAGCCAGAGATCCCAGCTGCTTTCCTGAACACACCCATGCTGCAGTGGCCTAGAGCCAGAAGGGAGGTGGTTGCAGTGGGGCTGACCTCGGGCTCTGGTGAACTCTGGCTTTTCCTTTCCTTGCAGGCAGATGCATTAGGTGATGCAGTGAAAATCTAGTACTGAGACAGGGAGTAAGTGAGGTGGTTGCTGGTTGGCAGCAGAGTGCCGTGGAGCCTGGTGCCGTGTTCTTCAGTCAGCTCTCAATGTCTGAGCAGCTTCTGCAGACCAGAGAAGAGTTTTCTAGCAACGTGTACCTGCCCTGTGGATTCCCAGAGAAGAGCTGAGGGTCTGATCTGTGAGAGCTCTCCCCCATGCCTGGGCACTGGAACCTTTTCATTAAAAGAGGTGCCTAGCTTCTCCCTGCTCTGACTCATCGCTGTCAGTTGTATGGCAATGGAGATGAGCTGAGGCCGTGTGATAAGCTCCTTCAGGCTAACCTAAAAATGGCAACATTTGCCTTTCCCTGTGCTTGCGTGACTCTGCAGAGCTGCTTGCTCGTTGTCGAGTCATTCTGAGGCTTGTGGGAGCTGTGGAAGGAATCAGCTCCATTTTAAAAACTTGTCTGTTTGGGTTTTTATGCATGCTGTTCAAAATGCAAACAGCTCCAACACTGACTGCTCTTTCTTTGCCTGTGGATGGCAGCTGTGTGCAAGCTGCCTGCAGACACTGGTAAGGATCAGCTCCTCTTCCTTCCTGTCCCTGGGCATGTGGACACCCACACACACACCCCCAACCTGAGGGGCACCTCTCCATCCGGAGGGAGCCATCTGTGTGCAGTGTGTGCTCACAGAGTGTGACTGACTGCTCATCAGCATTTCATACTTCATCTAAGTCCTTGAGTTTTGCATTAAATGTGTGTCATGTGCTGTGGAGTGTTTGTCACTGCTCAGATGAAGGTAAAAGCTGATTTGTGTTCCCGTGGACGCTCTCCTTGAAAAACCACTTGAGCTGGAGGTCAAGTGAGACTGCACCAAAGTGCAGAAGGGCTTGGACCATAGCTGCTCTCTTGCAGGAGTGTTCCAGGGGTGATGGTTGGTGAAGGGATGCTGTGTGCAGAGGATGATTCGTCAAGTCCCAGGGGACTGTGATCTGATCTTTGCAAGTCTGTTCCTGAGAGCACTTTATCCTCCTGTTCTCCCATAGGGGAATAAAAGTGCAGAGATTGTGGCAGGGCATGGGTGCTGCTCTCCCCACGCATGGCTTTCCTGCCTGCTGATCCATTCAGGCCTGGAGTTGCCCAACCCCTTGTTTTTTGCTTTCTCTTTCATCCTCTCTTTCACATCATCCTCTTCTCCTGTTTCCTTTCTCACTTCATTTGCCCTGGGGCCATCCAGCTCACAGATGGGAGTTACTGGATTTACTCTCCCTGCCGGTGCAGACTCCAAACCACCTCGCTTTCCTCTGGGATTGTAAGTGAACGTGCTAGCATGTAGGGGGGAGCAGAGCCGCAGCTTTGAAACACTGGGGCCAGCAGTCCATTTCCCTTGGATGCTGTGGTTCTGTATTGCGTGGCTGTTAGGAACCAGCCCAGCAGAAACTGGGGATGCATATTGAAATCACACAAATGGATCTCTGTAGAATCTTGCAGAAACACATGCTCTGTTCTGCTTTTCTGCAGGCTGGTGGCACGGCTCCTGCCATGGGCTGGGCTGCAGTATCACCCAGCCCTTGGACAAATTGGCAGGCATCAGACCTGACCAGAGAGGCACCTGAGCCTTTGTAGGTAACGTTAGGATTGGTTCCCTTGGCCCAGGAAGCCAGACAGGGTTCCAAAGAGACCATTAAAATGTTTTGAAACTGCCAAAAATCCAGTTGCAAATAAACCTTTTAGGCTTGTGGCTGGGATGGTGAGCAGCTCATAAAGCCAAACAA
Organism: Phalacrocorax carbo; assembly: GCF_963921805.1. Lineage (NCBI taxonomy): Eukaryota > Metazoa > Chordata > Aves > Suliformes > Phalacrocoracidae > Phalacrocorax > Phalacrocorax carbo. Next base: position 9,584,080 of record NC_087531.1, read on the forward strand.
GTTAGGAGTTGTTGCTGGGTTAGGAATGGTTTCTGCTCTCCAGCCCTTCTCAATGTCACTGATGTGCTCCCTCTTCACTGCAGGTTTTTGGTGAGGGGTGAGGGTTTTCCTTTCCAAAAGATGCAGGGAGGCAGTTGGGCATTTAGGAGCTGAATGTAGAGCTCCGGCTGCTCTGGGTTTTTTTGATTTCCCTTCTTGGGCTTTGGGAGTGCTGATGTCTTCAGAGGGTAATGGCAGCACTGTTGGAACCTTGGCACAAGCATGTGCGTGGCGTGGTCCTCCCAGCATCTGCCTTTTTGGTACCAGGCAGGGGAACAGTGGAGAGGCCATCAGGCAGTGTGCATGGGGGAAGCAGGGGCAGTAATGTGCTCCTGGCCTTGACTGATGGCATGAGGAAAGTGCTGCCCTTGAATCTGCTGGGGCTTCTCTGTGCTGTGTCGGCAGGCAAAGTGTGTTTTGTCATACCACTGCCCAGTGCTGAGATAACCGGCTCCCTTGACACATGTCCCCTTCCCCCCCCATTCTTTCCAAGATCCAGTTGTGTTTTGCCTCCTTTGTCGTACTTGTTCCCATCACCCCACTGTCTCAAAGACTCTCAGTGATAACTGTTTCCTTTCTGTGGCTACCATCTACCATGGTCTAACCCACCCATCTGCTGCCTTGCTTGGCCTGCAGGGAAGGGACAAGGCACAGCAAACCAGATCAGGTTTCACTGTAAAAGCCCTTCTGGACACTAGAGAAGCCAGCTTGTAGCATGCACAGGGCTCAGGAAATGGGAGTTGAGAGCTGGGAGTGGGTAGCTGGCACTGAGAGCTCTGTCACTGCCCTTAGGTAAGTCACGTCCCATGTGTCTCGGTTCATCTGGAGCCAGGGTGATGCTGTGGCAGGGAGCTGAGGTTTCCCTGGCATCTCAAAAGCTCTAAAAATCTGTCCCTGCAAGGGGAGAGGTTGTGCCGTTGCTACTGGAGCAGGGTCCAATGTCAGCTGCTGGTGGGCTGTCCCGTGTCCCATCTGGTAGGGAGCAGGTATGTACTGAGGATGAGGAAGGCTCCTCTGCTGAGAGCTGGCACTGAGCTCAGTTCTCTCCCTCTAGGTGGACAGCTGTTCTTACTGTATTGTTTCCTATTCTTTTTATTTTCTCCTTTTATTTTTTTCCTCTTCTCTCCTTTGCTCCCTGCTCTGCTGCTGTTCTCCTTGCATTCTCCCTGCCATCTCTGGCTACTCTGGCAGCTGACAGACGAGAGGAGTTGGGTTTACTCCCCGCTCCACTATAGCACTCAACTCCACCCTGTCTCTGATGAGGAGAGTGATACAGTAAGTGTACAAGAAATGTGTGCTGGGTGCCCGGTGGGTCGAGGTTGGAGCTTGTGCTCCCTCTGCAAGGTCAGCTTGCAGAGGAAGCCACTGTGGCCTCTGCACAGCATGGGGCTCTTGCATGGCTGCGGCAGAGCACTGCTGCATCTCGGATCAGCTCTGTGGCAGCAGGCGAGATCTCCTGTGCTAGCAGAGACGCAGTCTGATCAGCAAGGGTTGTGGCTTGTTTTGAATTGTTTGGTGCAGTGAGAGCTTTGGGGAGCTGATGTTCTCTAGTCGTGTTGTTACTGAAGGATGCAAAACAAACAGCCTTCTCTCTTCACGCTCGTTTTAATTCTGGGGAGTTGGCTGGGCTCAGACCTAACAGAATGCAGGGCGGATGCTTGGGTATTGACTCTCTCTTCTCTGCCTCTTCCAGTAACCTCTATGCAGACACAGAAGCCCCAGAGAGCAGCGATTTCCTCTGCAGGTCAATGTGTTCCCTTTTCGTTGATGCAGCCGTTCCAGTGGGATGGGGGAAAGCTTGCTGACACCAGTATTGCTGCACTGCAGGATCCCGGGCACTGCATTTCAGAATGGAGCAAAACTATAACCCTGTATTTCTACTTATCCCAGACATGGGCAGCAAAGAAACCACCCACTCACCCGTAGCTCCCAACGGAGACATCCAGCTGGGTGTAGAGAATCCTGGGTAGTAACAGTGTTTTCCAGACGTGCACTACCGTAGCTACCTATCCATGTGATACTGTGAACCTTCTTAATTTTTTAATCACGTATTTATTTCTTTTATCTTTGCACAGAGACAGCACAAATGTGCTTTTTTTAAAAAAAAAACATTTAGTTTACTGCACTTTTTTCTGGTCAGATATTTTGTGCATCAAAGGAGTGTGAGACCTCACTGGAGAGTTGGTAGGAGCATGTTGCTGGGGAGGGCAGGGACCGGAGTGGCTTGTTTGGGGCAGCAGCATGGTCTAACCAACTGATGGAGTCAGGAGGTTTAAGGCTATCCAGGCTCTGTCAACAGTTTTGCCGAGTGACCGAAGGCAAGTCACTTAACCACTCTGTGCCTCGGTTTTCCCCATGCGAATGTGTGTACAGTACCCACTTCCGTTAAGGCACTTAAACCCTGGGATGAAAGGTGCTATGTAAATGCAATGTATTAAAGGCCATTGAATAGAATTGCTCCCACATTACAGTGGTCCAAAGTAGCGACGCCAATTTACTTGGATTCAAAAAGTTGCTAGTGACTTCTCTTGACCTGTAGCCCTGTGCGGGGGAAGCAAAGGATTCCTGGCAACAGTGATGTGGTCACCTCAGCTCTCCTCTGGACATCGCGATGGGTTCTGTCTTCACCATGTGCCACACTGCTGCGTCACCCTGTCCCTCCGTGCTCGGAGTCCATGCTTTGTCTTACCGGCTGTCACACTGCCACCTGCTCCAGACACACAGGCATGGACAGATGAGAACTGTGCACCTCCAGGGACCAGCTCTGCTGGAGTGAAAGTTCCCTGCTCTGCCTGACCCCAGTCATGGCTTGTCCAGATGCTGCATCCTCCTGGAGCCACTTAGCACCTCGCATGTGCATGGGTGTATCTGACTGACCAGTACTTGGGGGTCATGAACACTGGGGTTCATGCGTATCCTCTGTACCTCAGGGCAGTCAGGGAGGGGTGTGCACGTTTGCAAATGCTGGAGGCAGAAACAGAAGCCTGGCCCTGCCACCTAATTGTGCCAGGCACTTTTGTGTTGGACAAAAAGCTGGGTGACTGGGATGTTGCCTGTGGTAACATCTGCTATTGGAAATCGCTGCTTCAGCTGTCTGAGACAGTTTGCTTTTCAAGGGTTGTAGGCTTTAGGTGAGAGGATTTTGGTGTCACTGGGTGGTGGTCAGACTAGGCTCATCCATCTGTCAGCAAGGCACACACCATAGCATTGTTGTGAATTCTAGCAATCCCATCCTCATCTCCCACAGAGAAGAAAGGAAATCCTTTAGAACCAGAGGGATCCAGGTCTTATTCATGTGCTTTATGAACCTTACTTGAGAAAGCAGGTCAAAACCTCTCTAGTCTCATTACAATCTTCAGACTGTCCTTGGGATTCCTGGCAAAGGAGTGGGGAAGCAGAACCCTTCTCCTGGGGCTCAGTCCCCCCAATCTGTCTTCACAGCAGCACTCATGATGGGTTAATTCAGGTCCCAGAAGGTAGCTGGGCTGGTAGAAAGCTCTTCCCCTCTGCAGTGTGCTGAACATGAAGATCTTCATGAATTGATATTTTCTTGCCTAGAAGTATGGGACTCAGACTCCCCCCCTGCCCCTTGCCTGCAGATGCTGAAGGCTGTAAGGTGTTCTCTCAAGGGCACAGGCTGGGGATCTTGCAAGCTGCTGCCATCAGATGTATTCATATATTTACCAAATCTATCAAAAGTCTTTCAAGAAACTCTCAGTTGCTACTCGACAGCTTGTTCATCTAGCACTATAGTGTTGCTCCATGACAGCCCTTGCAGCAGGCTGGGAAACTGCTCCTAACCCACCCCATCTGCTTGTGCCAGTCCCACCCGGGCCCCACAGGAGATAGGAGTGTGATACCTACAGACTAACCCACCTCTGGACTGAAAGCAAGAGACTTCAAAACACTAAAATTTCAGCCTTCCTCCAGATGCTTGATACCATGCGTAGAGAGGCCAGAGGGAGCCACATCCCTTCTGCATCTTCAGGATGCTGCTCTTGGGTACTGTGCTGCAGGAGCATAGCTCGGGGGGGGAATGCGGGATGTTGGGCTCAGGCTGCCTGACTCAAGGCCCAGCTGCCCTGGTACCACCTTGTTCATGGGCTGGTGGGTTTAGCCTCTTCAGGACCTTCCAGCCAACTGAAATGAAGCATCTTGTTTAAGATGGTTTAAGTGTCACTGATGGAGACTTTATTCCTTCTCCTCATTTCAGGGGTCTCTAAAGCTGCTTAGCCTCTGTGCAGGGAGCACCTGAGCCCCACCTTCACAGAATATTTCAGTGAATGAACTCTGCAAGCTGGAGCTGCACTTGGTCCAGCATGTTCATTCCAAGTATCATCTTTCCTTAAGTGTTCAGGCTTTTTGAGACAATCCTTGTGCAGTTCTGTAATGCTGATCCCTTTAGGAGTGAGCAGGTCTGGACACGGAGAGTTGGTCCTGTGAGAGGACATGCAAAGGGTGTAGAGCAACTTTGTCAATGTGAGGGGACAGGAGGAGCCCCCTTTTTGGGAGATGCTGCTCTGAAATGGAAGCTGTCACTCCAAGGCTCCCACACACTCCCTGCTGTGTGTCACCTACTGTCCGGTTAGCTCAGTGCTGCGTAACTGCTCAGCCTCTGCTTCCCATGGAGGCTAAAAGGACCTTGGTGTTTAAAGCTTGCTCTTAGCCCACCTCTGCACTGCGCTGCAGTGTGAGAGCATCGGGGAGCTCTTGAGCGTTTCCCAGGCACTGTCAAGGCTGCCTTTGCAGGACATGCAGGGTCAGAGGAGGGCAGGACTAGGTTTTGCCCACAGGAAGATGCATCGACCCTTTTTTGGGGAAGAGACCCACCGCCTGTCCTTGGTCTGAACGTCCCTCCAGTTGGACTTCCAGCCCATCTGGGATGTAAGTTGCCTGTACTTTGTGTCAGGGCTTTCTCTAGCGACCCAGCAGCTCACTTGCAGGTGCTGTCCCTGCTGTAACCCTCTGCCCTCTCTGTCGTTAAAAGGAGGCACTGTGGTTTTTTGCTCCGAGATTTGAGCAGAGCAGCCCTGCGAGACAGCCGGTTCCCATGTAGCTCTGTTTGCAACCACTCTCCTTCATCCCCACCATCCCAGCTGGGCCCCTCAACTGTGGGATGTGCCCTGGACGTTGCCTGGTGCTGAGGCTGCTGGTGAGCTTTCGGCTCTTGCCAAACTGCAGGTGGCGGCTGCCTGCCAGGTATGGATCTGGCAAGAGAAAACTGGTGTCTTCTGTGCTTGCATCAAGCTCCTGGAAAGGCTCAGCTCTTCACAGGCACATGTAGAGCAGAGGCATGGGGCAAACCAAGGAGCTAGTATAGAGAATCCTGAATGCTCACGCAAGGGATCCAGCTTTTGGCTGCTGTTGGCTCTGTGGTGAGCAGCTCTGCTGCATGTGCCAGAATCGCACTTTGGGAAGTTTTTTAGTAAAGCTGGAGCATTTGTGGGTCTTGGCACAGGGCTGGCACAGGCACAGCAGTGTTTGCATGGGCTCCCTCATCCTGGGTCCTTGCTGGGTGCCCAAAGCATGGCACAGCCCAGCGTTTCCCCTTCTTGTTTCCAGCCACTGTTGTGCTCCAGCTCTTTCTGAGAAGGACAAGGCGAAAGCCACGGCTCAGGTGTACCGGGATCGTGTCTGCTTTTTCTTTCTGTTGATGTCTACATTAGACCCAAGTATGTTCTATTGGCTGTTCATATTCCCACTCATTTTCTGTGTCTGCTCTCTGCGCGTGCCATGTAATGAATGTATGTAAATAGGGGGGCGTGGGGGGCTGACGGCTGAAATGTGATGCCAACCCGCGGGTATTGTCATGTTTCTTTGGGGGGCGTGTGTTAATTCACGAGCGCTTTTTTCCTTTTTTCTTGGTGGTTTTGCGGGTTTTTTCCCCCTCCCTCTTCGGGGAGACCTTTTTCCAGAGAACTGTAAGTTGATGCTATCTGTCCTCGGCTCTATGATAAAGACTGTGGTCTGTGCTGTGCTCACTCCGGGTGCCTCTGCCTCTTCTCTCCCGCGCTCGCCGCCGGGCCCGGCCTCCCTTTCTGGGGATAAAAAAAGGAAGGTAAAGGGACGGGAAGGGTGGGTGCGGGGTCGCCGCGCTCCTCCCCTGCCCGGCGCCGCCTCCCGCCGCAGAGCTGCGGGGCCGGGGGGCGCGCCGGGCGGCCCTGTGCACGCCGGGCGCTGCCAGAGGCCCCCGGGGTGGAGCCGCAGCCCATGAGCTCGGGGTCGCGCAGCCCGGCCCGGTGGCGGCGGTCCCGCTCGCCGTGGCGGGAGCGGGGCCGGGAGCGCTCCGGTAGCCGGGGGAAGCGCCGGAGCAGGAGCGGGGGGCGCCGCCGGGAGCCGAGCTCGGGGTGAGTGGGGACCGGGCCCTGAGGCGGCGGGGCCTCGTCTGAGGGGAGACTGGGCCTCGGTGTGCCGGGGGCTCGGGCGGGCCAAGCTAGGCCGCTCTCTTCGGTGCCCGGCTGGGGGAAGGCGCCGGGGGAGGCCCACGTACGCCCGGGCCGGTGAGCGGTTCGACGGGTGCTGTCCGTGACATAACACCTGCCCGCCTGGGGGGTGTCGGGGTGGGCAGGTACCGCCATGAAAGCGCCTTGGATCGTTCTCGCCCTGCTGGTGGCTCTGGCTGCGGCTGGGGTCGGTTCTTGCCGCATCCGCGGTAGGGAAATACATTCTGTGCTCTGGAGTACCCGTTGTCTGACATGGAGCCAGTAACCATCTCCCAGCTGAAACACGACTTTCCATTCCACCCCACCCCAGCTCCGACTCTGGCGATGAGAGACAGAAATGGAAGAAGAAGAAAAGCAAAAGCAGGGACCAGCACTATAAAAGCCAGAAGAAACATCACTTGCAGTCCCGGGGTTGCTCCTCCAGCTCGAGCTCAGAGCGTGAGCGAGACAAGAGGAGAGCCTGGAGCAGAGAGCGGTGGAGGAAGAGAGATGGCTCCAAGTCTTCTGTGTCCTCTGTCAGCCCCCCCTCCCCACCACACTCCCGGGGCAGGGAGGAGACAGGGCAGCAGCTGAGCCTTCAGGAGCGCTTGAGGCTGAAGGAGGAGAAGAAGCAGCAGGCTGCGCTCATGAAAGCCTTGGAGACGCCTGAGGAGAAGCGGGCTCGCCGGCTGGCCAAGAAGGAGGCCAAGGAGCGAAAGAAGCGGGAGAAGATGGGGTGGGGAGAGGAGTACATGGGTTACACCAACACTGACAACCCCTTTGGGGACAACAACCTGCTGGGCACCTTCATCTGGAGCAAGGTAAGCTCTCTTCTGTGCCCACGTATTGCAGGAGGCAGCTCAAAGGAGATCGTGCCCCTGCGGCTGCCACCGGGTGGGACAGAGGAGCAGTGGGGTGGCGGGGGGGGACCTTTGCTCAAGGTGGGAACCTCCGTAATACTGAAAGCAGCCACGTGAGAACAAAGCACACTTCTAGGGTAGTAGCTGGGTGTTTCTGACAAGCTCAGTGGGGCTTTACCCCCTTTCTCCTGAAGACCAAGGTCTGTAGCCAGGGGTGTGGGATGAGGGGGTGAGTCAGGATGCAGGAGAGGAATCCAGACCTGCTGGGAACTGCCCGCTGAGTGCTGGGTAGCGTTTACTGGTGTGTTAGTGCTCGCCGGGTTGGGTGGCCTCCCTGGGCTGAGCCTGGGTTTTGCTGAGGGGCTTCAGGAATAGGATTTGAGAGATTTGGGGACCTTCAACAGGATCAGAGCTCACTGGAGCAGCATAAGGGGGTGGATGTGGTGGCATTTGCTGGCTGGTGAGGGGCTGTAGAGGTCGTTGGGTTTCACGGCTTCATTTGGTGACTCTGTTTCAGGCGCTGGAAAAGAAAGGGATCAGCCACCTGGATGAGAAGGACCTGAAGGAGAGGAACAAGCGAATCCAGGAGGACAATCGCCTGGAGCTGCAGAAGGTGGGATCAGATGTCCCTTCCCTCCCACTGTCTGACAGAGAACCCTGTGGACAGCCCAGTTCTCCCAGTTGCTCACCTGGAAGTCCTTGTTCGTCTTACTGGGGGTACCCATAGGCTGTAGGATCAGGGGGTCGCAGTATACTGACTTCTGCTATTCCAGGGTGAGAAGTTTCTTCTCTTGAGGTTGAGTCCAGCTCAGGAGGTGCTGAGGAGGAGAAGCGCCAGGTCACAGCACTGAGGCACTTGGTTATGTCTGTGTCCAAAGGGCTGGCAGCGAGCAGCAAGCATCCCAACCTCCCTGGCCCACACTGGCTCGTCCTCTGCATGGCTCCTGACTCCCCAGGGTGCCTTGGGCTGATCGCAAGGGCCAAGGCAGCTCAGTGAGCAGGGTTACAGCTACATGGGTGCCCCATCCGCAGTGGCCTCACGTCTCCCTCCACCCTGGGCAGGTGAAGCAGTTGCGCCTGGAGCGGGAGCGGGAGAAGGCGATGCGCGAGCAGGAGCTGGAGATGCTGCAGCGGGAGAAAGAGGCAGAGCACTTTAAAACCTGGGAGGAGCAGGAAGACAACTTCCACCTGCAGCAGGCTAAGCTACGGTAGGTATGCAGGGATGGGCCTGCCAGGGAGCAGAGGATGGCAGGCACTGCTCACTGTTCCTCTCCTCTTGCCCAGGTCTAAGATCCGGATTCGGGATGGGAGAGCAAAACCCATTGATCTTCTGGCCAAGTACATCAGCGCAGAGGATGATGACCTGGCTGTGGAGATGCATGAGCCCTACACCTTCCTGAACGGTCTGACCATCTCTGACATGGAGGATCTGGTGGAGGACATCCAGGTGCCAGCTCCACCTCCTCTGTGCCAGGGCTGGCTGAGGGGCAGCAGCTCAAGACGTTTCCCCGTCTCAGCTCTGTTTCCCTGCCTGCGGTGCAGAGCAGGTCCTTGATGTCCTGCTTGTATCCTGCCTGCAGGTTTACATGGAGCTGGAGCAAGGGAAGAACGTGGACTTCTGGAGGGACATGACCATCATCACAGAGGATGAGATAGCCAAGCTCCGCAAACTGGAGGCCTCTGGGAAAGGAGGACCAGGTAAGTGGGAGGGCAGAACCCGGTGTGGGTGTCAAGGGTGGTGTGAGTGGTGGGTAAAGCATGGCATAGGATCTGCTGCGTGTGCTCAGGCTCAGAGGGGTTCTCTGGGATCTGCTGGATGGAGGCTGTGGATGTGGCAGCCATCCCGTGCCTGGGAGAAGGCCGGCCAAGTGCTCACAGGCTGACTGGCCACCCTATCCTGTCTGTTCAGGGGAGCGTCGGGATGGCGTCAATGCCTCTGTCAGCTCAGATGTGCAGTCCGTGTTCAAGGGGAAGACATACAACCAGCTGCAAGTGCTGTACCAGGGCATCGAGAGCAAGATCCGGGCAGGAGGACCCAACCTTGACATTGGCTACTGGGAGAGTCTGCTGCAGCAGCTGAAGGCTTACATGGCTCGGGCCAGGTGAGAGCAGGGACCGTCCCCTGGCCAGGCCTGTGGAAAGGGGCAGTGCAGACCCCGCCATGAGCAGAGTTGGGGTGGCACAAACCCAAAGTCAGTGATGAAGGGGTTTTATACCATTTCCAAGATGGTTGGTTCTCCCAAGGGGGGGGAAAGGCTGGACACTCAGTCCCTTCTCCAGTGATGATGTTTGCAGTGAGGTCTCCAAGGGGGAACCGAACTGGAGGTTTATTCAGCCCAAAACTGTACAAAACTGAGCAGATTTCTACCTGATGTGGTGGGTGTCACAGCTCTGGGCAGTGTGGGCATGAGGCGATTCTGCTGGATCGGACCTGACATCTCATCTCCTCTTCACAGGCTGCGGGAGCGGCACCAGGATGTGCTGCGCCAGAAGCTGTACAAGTTGAAGCAGGAGCAGGGCATGGAGAGTGAACCGCTCTTCCCCATCATCAAGCGGGAGCCAGCCTCCCCCAGTGACAGGTATGTAGCCCTTTCCTTGGGGAGTGTAGCTATCCAGGCCTCCCCGTGGGGTGCCCAGGACAAAAACTGCAGCCTCGCGCTCCTGTCCTTCCACAGACAGACCTCAGGTGAGCAGAGAACAAGGGTACCATCCCCATCCCAGTTCTCTCTTCTCTCTTCCTTGCAGGCTGGATCCAGAGGAGAGCATTGTGGTACAGCCAGGGCTGTCCTCAGAGCCAGAGGTCGAGCAGGATGCAGAGGCCAAAGGAGAGGCAGAGGGGGAAGCTGTGCTGATGGAGGAGGACCTGATCCAGCAGAGCCTGGATGACTACGACACCGGGAAGTACAGCCCCCGGCTGCTGGACACCAACGAGCTGCCCTTTGACGCCCATGTGCTGGAGGCAGAGGAGGATATGCATCGGCTGCTGCTTTTGCGTCAGCAGCTCCAGGTCACAGGTAGGAGCCCCACAGGCAGGCCCTGTGCCTGCCAGCCTTGCACGGAGGGCATGTGTGCTTCAGGATGCAGGGCTGCCCCCAGAAAAGAGTGGGTAAGAGCTGGGTCTGGAGCAAGCATCCAGAGCTGGCCTGACAGAGGGATGCCCCCAGGCAGCGAAGGGTGCTGTGCCTCAGACAAGAGCAGGGACATGGGGCTCAGACTGCTGGTGCTCTCTGTGGGTACCTGCATCAGGTCCTTCCCCGCCCCCAGCCACACCACCAAGCTGTTCAGGCTGTGGACAAGTGGGAAGGGTGTTTTGGATGAGTTTCCTAGTGCAGCTCAGCCCAGTGCCCGCCTGGAGTCCACCAGGCAGCGTGTACATCTCCGTGCCCAGCACCTGCTGCTCCTTCCCTCCGCACACTCAGCAGCAGTGTCCCCACAGCCTGGGCCTGGCTGGCGCTGCAGGACCGCGTGTCACTTCTCCTCCCTGCAGGTGATGCCACTGAGAGCACCGACGACATTTTCTTCCGTAAGGCCAAGGAGGGCATGGGTGCGGATGAGGCGCAGTTCAGCGTGGAGATGCCCCTCACAGGCAAGGCCTATCTCTGGGCTGACAAGTACCGGCCCCGCAAGCCCCGCTTCTTCAACCGGGTGCACACGGGCTTTGAGTGGAACAAGTACAACCAGACCCACTACGACTTCGACAACCCCCCACCCAAGATCGTGCAGGGCTACAAGTTCAACATCTTCTACCCTGACCTCATTGACAAGCGCTCGACCCCCGAGTACTTCCTGGAGGCCTGCCAGGACAACAAGGACTTTGCCATCCTGCGCTTCCACGCTGGGCCACCATATGAGGACATCGCCTTCAAGATTGTCAACCGGGAGTGGGAGTATTCCCACCGCCATGGCTTCCGCTGCCAGTTTGCCAACGGGATCTTCCAGCTCTGGTTCCACTTCAAGCGTTACCGTTACCGCAGATGAGGGGCTGCTTGCCTCCCCTCTGGACCCTGGGCACGGGGGGTGGGCAGGGGTGTCTCATCCCCTGTCACAGGCACTGTCACACGGATGTCCCCAAGGCCTGGCCCAGTGCAGGGCCTATTCCTGAGGGTTTTCCCTGTCCTTGCTTTTATCCCAAGGGACCCTGAGCCTTTGGTACAAATAAATAGGGGTTGTTTAAGCTGTGGCATCCTGTGCGTGGGCACCCCTGTCCTGCACATCATTGCCAGACAGTGCCCCACTGGGCCAGCACTGGGAGCTCCCCTGCTCTGGGGGCTGGGTAGTGTTGGGGGGCTGTCGTTGCCCCCATGTGTTGTCAGCCCTGCGTGCTCCCAGTGCCTGTTACAGCCCCATGCACACCCTGTACACACCCCCTGCCTGTGTTGGCCCCCTCCTGTGCGTTCCCAGCACCAGTGCTGGACCCGCTGGAGCTGTGGCACCCTTTGCTCCACCTGCCCCAGCAGCCCTGCTGCCACTGCCCTCCCTGGCCCCATTGCCCTCCCGGCCAGCCCCATTTCTGCCCCGGGATCCAGCTTCCCCAGCCTGGGAACGCTGCCACCTCCCATGACCCTGGCTGTGGAACAAAAGGGTTCAATGGCTTCAAGGCGTCTGCCTCTGGGGGGGAGGAACAGATGGGTGTTAGATGGGATATCTCCTTCCAGGGATGAATCTGATTTCCATGGCCTACAGTCCCTCCCACCCCATGCCTGAGTGGTTCTGCTGCCCTGGGCCAGGGGTGGCCACACTCCCCAGACCCCCATCACTGAGGCAGGGGTCCCCGAGGGCCATGAGTGACATGCAGCAGGTTTTGGGCACCTTGGGGAGCACTTCAGGGCTGAGCTGGGACTCACTGGTATTGGTCTTTCTGGGGCTGTGGGGCACAGCCACACTTGTCTGGGATCGCCCCACGTGGCCCCATCCCCACGAGCTCCTGAGCCCTCAGGGTGTCCCCACTCCATGCTGAAGCAGGCGGGGGGGATGTGGGTGAGAGTAATGCCTGGTAGCGCAGCCTCCAGGAAACCTCAGTCTTGGACATGAGCTATTGCAACAAGGTTGTTTCCTCCCCATGGGCCTCACTGCATCCTGCCCCCTGGTACAGCCCCACCGTGGAAGGGCTCAGGGCAGAGCCAGCCCTGCTGGGGGGGGCTCCCTGGCCTCGGGGGCTGCGCCGTAGCTGTTATTTTCCCCCATAGCTCAGGAGAGTGGTGCCGTCTTGCTGGTCTCAGCGCTGCTGGCAGGATCCAGCCCTACAAACACCATGGGAGCTCATGCTCAGGAGGCTCCCACGCCTGCCACGGCCACCACAGCTGCCTTGGCTGCCCGCGGGTGCTCCCTCCCTGTCCTGCCAGATGTTCCCCAGGCTGATGACTGCACCAGGGCACATCCCCTGGCCTCCCCTTCCTGTGCGTTATGTGCTTAGCATGGGGGGGATTTGGGGGCCTGAGCTCAGTGCAGGAACTGTGTGAAGGCCCAGCCAGGGCTGGCTTCAGAGGAAAGGGGGGGGGGAAAAAACCCAAACCCCCAAAGCCAGTGGTTGGGTGCCCTCCCTGCTTAACTGCCCGGCAGAGCCCCCTGCCCACAGCCCCTCTCCCTCCTGGGTTACGCACATGGGGGTGTCCTGGTTTCAGCTGGGATAGAGTTAAATTTCTTCGTAGTAGCTAGTATGGGGCTATGTTTTGGAGTTTTGCTGGAAACAGTGGTGATAATGCAGAGGTGTTTTAGCTGTTGCTAAGTAGCACTTACGCTGGTCAAGGACTTTTTCAGCTCCCCGTGCTCTGCCGGGTGCACAAGAAGCTGGGAGGGGGCACAGCCAGGACAGCTGACCCAAACTGACCAATGGGATATTCCATACCATATGATGTCATGCTCAGTATATAAAGCTGGGGGAAGAAGAAGGCAGGGGGGACATTGGGAGTGATGGCATTTGTCTTCCCAAGTAACCACTACGTGCGATGGAGCCCTGCTTTCCTGGAGATGGCTGAGCACCTGCCTGCCCGTGGGAAGTGGTGAATTAATTCCTTGTTTTGCTTTGCTTCTGTGCGCAGCTTTTGCTTTACCTATTAAACTGTCTTTATCTCAAACCATGAGTTGCCTCACTTTTACTCTTCCGATTCTCTCCCCTGTCCCACGAGGGGGGAGTGAGCGAGCGGCTGCGTGGTGCTTGGTTGCTGCCTGGGGCTAAACCACAACAGGGGCGATGACCCCCAAAAATGTCTCACTGTGTCCCCAGCCTGGACAGGGTCCACGTCCCTGCCCAGGCACTGCCTTTTCCCTGCGCCCCTGCTGTCGAGCCCTGGACAACTGACCAGGCAGAGTCTGAACCCCGGGAGTTGCCACAGCTGGGCCCCCCCCTGCAGCTGCTTCAGGGGCTGGATCCAGCTGAAGCCCAGGATGTTTTTTTCCAGCCCTGGCCGCTCTCAGTGCTTTTCTCTGCATCTCCCCTAATATTTCAGGGGAGGCTGTTTACATTCCTCTGCCTCATGGTTTGCTGCGGCCCAGCCCTGGGCTGGGTTTGGGAGGCACAGCTCTTTTCTGCTCTGGGACAGTGGCAGCGGCTCAGCAGGGTTCATGCCGGGTTGGTGGCAGTAGGCGTGGAGCCACCTTTGCCACCCCTGTGCCCACATCCTCTGCGAGTGCAGCTGTACCCCGACGGCAGGAGGGTCGGCATACCCAAGCAGCATCCGGGCATGGCTGCTGAGCTGGGTTCTGCTCATGGAGGGGCCCGCCACTGCTCCAGGCATGCTCCCCCCACCAGGCCAGCTCTGTTCCAGGTCCACAGGCTGGCCTCTGGCTCCAAGTGACTGTCGTCCTCCTTCTGGGCTTTTGCTGTGACACCAGGGATCAAGGAATGGGATCTACAGCCTGGCAGTGCCAAGGTGGTGGTAGGAAAACCTGCTTAGGCCTCTGAGCATCGCCTGACCTCACTGGTCTCGATGGGATGCTGGGTGCGTGGGACGCCCCTGTGTCACCCACAGGCTCAGAGGCTCCCAGCACTCCAGAGCAGGATGGAGATGCCGGTGCCAATGGTGGGCTCTGTCCTTCCCAGCATAGCACAAAGAGCAGCAGTGGCAGCTGCCGTGGCCCCTCCTGTGGCTCCCACGCCTCAGCAGAGCAGCTCCTGGGGTCGTGCCACCCGGGGAGCCTGGCTTTGGGTAGCGCAGTGACACGCCAAGCTCAGAGCGGTGGGGGCTGGGAAACCCCCAGCGTGCAAAAACCCTCTGGCCGCATCCGCTGGGGCAGGGACGGGCAGACTGCGGGGAGCGCGCAGGGCGCTGCCGGGGGCACCCACTCACACCCGTGTAGCACCTCAGCCCTCCTCTGCGCTCCTTCCACGAGCTGCCACCTCCCCATCCCCGGCTCTCGGGGACCACTGTGAGGGGCGGCGGGGATGTCCCTCTCCCAGGCTGGAGGACGAGGCCCCGCTGTGGTGCCAGCGGACGGAGCTGTGTCCGTGAGCATCCCGCTGGGACGGTGGCGGCAGCGGCAGGACTGACCCTCCACCCTCCGGACACAGGAATCCGGCTCGGGTAAACAAATGAGTAACCCGGATAAGAGCCCGGTCCCGCTAAATATAGCCGGGACGGACGGGAGAGGGTCGGGTGCCCGAGCGCCAGCCCGTTCTCATGGCCGAGCGGGGCAGGTGAGGCCGCGGATGCAGCCCCTCGTCCCACCCGCGGGCGCTGCCACCTTCGGGGCCGGCGGGGCTCCGGGGACCGGCGGGGGGGCTCCCAGCGCCGGGGGATGCTGCCGGGGGGTTGGGGTCCCAGCCCGGTGCGGCGGAGGTGGCCGATGGGGGCCGGAGAGGGAGGGGTCGGGGCGCCCCCTCGGAGCGGGGGACGGGAGGGGCGCGGGGCCGGATCCGGCCCTTGTTGCGGGAGGCGCGGGGCGGGGCCGGGCTGAGCCGAGCCGGGCTGGGCGCAGCCGCGCCGGGGGGTCCCGCCGACAGCGAGGTAGGGCCCGGGCGGCGGGAGGGGCTGTGGGGCGGCCGGGGGGGGGCACGGCCGGGGGCGGGGGGAGCGGCCGGAGGGGCTGAGAAGGACAAAGAGCCCACGAGGCTGGGATGGACGGACAGAGGGGGCTGGACAGACAGACCGCAGCGCTGGGATGGAAGGACAGAGAGACTGGGGCGGACGGATGGAGCGGCTGGGATGGATGGACGGACAAACTGCAGGGTTTGGACGGTGGGACGGCGGGGGCTGGCCCGGGACGATGAGCTGGCGGAGGGAGCGGTCACCCCAAGGGAGGTGGGCGGGGACGTGGTGCCCCCCCCCCCGGCTGTCTGTCCCCTGGGCCGGGTGCTCGCGGTGCCGCCGAGGCGCGGGGAGGGTCCTGGTTGCCGGTCCGCCCCGGGGAGCCGCCTCGGGGGCACAGCGCTGCGGAGCCCGGCTCTTGCACCCAAGGGTGCCTAAGGCGTTCCCCAAAGGCCAGCGCCCGCCTAGCGCCGGGCGCCCTGGGCACAGCTTGGGACGGGGTGAGACAGGGGCTGTGCCAACCTCCCCCAGCCAGCCCAGACCTCCGCCATGGCCACAGCCGGGACGGGCAAGGACAGCCACCATGCCTGCAGCGACCATCCCTGCTGGGGTATCGCTGCCTCCCACGGACGTCCCCTGTCTGGGATGTCCCTGCTCCAGACCAGGCCAGCTCCCCTTGCAGCATGTCCCTTTGACGGTTGTGGCTCCTGGGAGGGATGGGGGGCCCTGCCAGGTCCCCATCCCCATGATGTGACCATTGCCTTTCCCGTCCCAGCCGATGGCCTTGAGCTGTTCTGCTGCCCAGAGAGCCCCAGCCTCGGGGGCAGTTGGCGGTGGGACACATCCACCCCTGGCAGGGACAGCGTCCCATGGGACCACCTGTGCGAGGGACAGCAAGCTGGAGAGCCCAAAGGGATACTGTGGAGAAAGTCCAGGGACAGGACTGTCCCTGGAGAAGCCCAGCAAGCAAAAAGGAGGGACTAGACACATGAGGGACAAATACAAGTGCCCCGCAGCATGTTCTGCACAGCCACCCTGCGGCTGAGTGCCACACCCCAGGTGGCAGAGCCCAGGCCCAGGGGACACATGGATGTGGGGGGAGTCACTGCTGCCCAGTTTGGGGCTCCTCTGCAGGCATGTGGTGCCCCACTACCCAGAAAAACCTCCCCTCCCAGCCCCGCCAGCCTGATATCGCCAGCCCTGTGCCCAGACCTGCCTGAGGAAGCTTGGGGAAGCAATGGGCTGGGACGGGAGCTGCACTGATAAGGAGCAACTGCCTGTGCTCCCCATTAGCCTCTTGCCTTTCCCCCGCTAACCTCATATGTGGCCAGGGCAGGAAGCATTGCCTGGCAGAGGCAGGGCAGCCTGCGATGCATCTGCAGTGTAACACCAACCCACAGGCTCCACACAGTGCCAAGAACCCCATTAGTGCCTGTGCCAGCCCCTGCTGCTGCTGCCAGCACCTCTCAGCCTCAAGCAGCCCATTTCAAAGACCGCTCCTCTCTGCTGGGGTTTTACCCCAGCACCCTTTGCCTTTACTCACAGCCAAACCCTCTCTCCCTGTGAGAAGGTTTTGCTGGCTCAGGTAACCCCAAACCCATGTGCATGGGGTCAGCAGGGACAGGCACTGGGCTTAGGGTCCCCATGTGCTGCCTCCTCCAGTGGCCACCTGCGATGGAGGGAGACAGCACATGAGGAGCCCCTGGCCCCCACACGAACCCCTTCCCATAAGTGCCTCTGGTTTGCTCCGCTGCACACAGGGTTCAGCTTCTCCTGACCGTGCTGGAGCTAAATGGTCCCTCTTTAATATTTGAGTCCCTCTAAGTGCTGCACAGGCCCTGGCTGGCCAGCCGAGGCAGCTCTGCGCAGGGCGGCACCCAGCTGCTCAGCCCCCGAGCCCACCCCAGCATCGCAGCCGGTCCTGGGGCAGAGCCCCCTGTGTCCCCATCCCTGCCAGCAGTGGGTGAGGGTCTGGGTCATAGTTGTGCTGGGGCAGGAGGGGAGGGGATGTGGGTGATGGTGGGGTTTCAGGCATGCAGGGCAGAGCTGCCGGGGTTGGTGCATCCTTGCCTGGCCATGGTGGCACAGTGGGGAGATCCCCTGGACACTGTGGGGAGAGGAGTCAGAGCCTGCTACACCGAGCCCATTGGCAGCCAAGAGCATCCCATGGCTGTGAGTCCTCGCAGCATTGCCCCCATGGGCTCCTGATCCCCAGCCATGCTGGAGTGAGTGCAGGGAACACCCTGGGACGGGGCAGGGATGGACACATGCTGAAGGCAGTGCCCCGAGAGCAGGGCCAGGCAAGTGGCAAGGGACAGCCAGAGCAGGACCTCTGAGCCATGGCACCTGTGCGGCATCACTGTGGGGCGGGGGGGGGGGGCAATTTGCCACCTCCCAGAGGACATGGGAAAGGCTGGTGGTTCCCTGGGGACCTGGAACCATCACACCAAGGCCTGACCATATGTCTCAAGGGGACTATCACCTTGGAGGCTGCCGCAGCCATCCCTCAGAGACCGGAGAAAACAGTGGCAAGTTTTTGATCTTATCTCATGGAAAAAGCCGGGGCCATCCTCACGCTGTGGCAATGAATCACCGCCATCACCACCACACTCTGCCAGCTGCCTGTGCCAGGACAGGGACAGAGATGGGGATGTGTCCCTGCCACCACCCCCAGGGCCTTTCTCCACTCCCCAGCGGCTGTGGGGCCAACAGTGCAGCTGGCGATGGGGGTGGGCAAGGGTGCTGCCATGCTGGATGGGTGCTGGTAACCTCAGCCCTGCAGCCCACCTAGATGCAGCCCCAGCAGAGGATGTTGCAATGACTGGCCCCATCCCAGCCCCGGGACAGGCTGTGGGATCAGCATGCACTTGGGGTGTGTGTGCCGGCTCCTAGCCCTGCAGCTGCCCTCATGCCAGGGGCCGGAAAGGGGGTGGCAAGTGGTGGGGGGGTGCCAGGCTGCAGTATGTGGCACAGGGCTCACCTGGGTCATGAGGACTTGCTGCTGGGTTTGGCACCGATCGGGGTCAGCTTGAGGTTTGACTTGGGGATGGAGATGGAGGGCAGGTGGTAGTGCCACCCTGCACGAAGGGGAGGCAGGGGTGCTGGGACCCCTCCATGGCTGGGGAGCACAGCAGCAGGGTCTTTGCAGAAGCAGCAGGTAAGGATTCAGCCAGGCATGCCACAGGGGCCACTGAGCCAGTGTCAGCCACTGGTGTGGGGACAGGGCAGCAAAGCTATCCACAGCCTGGAGAGATTGGTCCCAGGAGGAGAGGCGGGGTCTGGTCCCTACTGTCACCAGGCCTCCATCCCTTCCTGCATCACCCCATTTGCAGCCTGGTTTAATTAGCACTAGAGGCAGCAGGCCTGGTGCTTCCCAGATGCCAGGTGTTTCCCAGCCCTGGGTCACTGCCCAGCAAGCCAGCGTAGCAGTGACTGGGCTGCTCATGACTGCAGCATCCTCGTGCCCCCTGCCACAGCCACTGGGCCAACATCCAGGTGACAAACCCTCGACCCCCAGCTGCAGTGGGGAGGGGGAGAACAGGGATGGCATATGTGCAAGGCAGCTGCCTGGCCCACAGCTGTTGAGTGGCCACAGCACCAGTGCCGGGGGGGGGTGTGTGTGGTGTGTGTAGCACATGGCTACAGTTTCCCCACCACACTGGGGGAACAGGGCCACAGGGCCTCTCCCCATGGAGTCAGGGGTGTGGAGGGGAAGGTGCTGGGCGAGGGGGTTGTGCTGCTGGCCCCTGTGCCTGCACACACCACCCTTCAGAGGAGGGCGGATGGCCACAGGGCTATCTAGCCATGTCCTCCCCAGGGCGGGAGGGAGCCCGTGCCATCAGAGCCAAGCTGTGGGTGCCTGCTTCTCCAAACACCCATTAGAGCCTGCTGGCAACAGCTCCATGCAGGTTGCAGCTGGGGATGGTTAATCCCAGCAGATGCTGTGGTCCTGGTGTGGGGTCCCCCACCACAGCCTGTGGGATGCCACGTTTCCAGGGTCACAGGGGATGATGGGTAGGCTTGGCCATGGGGGACTGGCCCTAAATCCCCATCCTTATCCCCACAGGGCAAGGTTGGATTAGTGCCAGCATCAGCAGGGGACACACACCCCATGGAGCTGAGCCAGGAGGGTGCCTGAAGCCACCAGAAGGAGCAAGATGGGGTGGGGGGCTATGGTGACCCCCAGCAGCATGGCTGGCCAGTCAGACATGTGCTTCAGTGTGTTCAACAGCAGTGGCAGCCACAACAATACGCAGACAAGCATCACCTCGCCCTGGTTCTCCACTGCCTTCAGCCTCATTGGTCTGTGCTCCAACCTCTTCGCGCTCTGCATCCTGCTCAGCTCCTCCCGCAAGTTGTCCAGCTGGGCCTGCTCCTCCTTCCTTGTCTTCCTCTGTGGGCTGGTGGTCACAGACTTCATGGGGCTGCTGGTGACAGCCTCTGTCATCATCCCCTATCACTTCATCAAGTTTGCCTGGGCCGAGGTGGACCCTGGCTGCCACCGCTGCAACTTCCTTGGCTTCTCCATGGTCTTGTTTGGGCAGTGCCCACTGCTGTTGGGCGCCACCATGGCTGATGAGCGGTTCTTTGGCATCAACCATCCCTTCTCACCAGCATCTCCAAGCACCGCGCCTGCTCCATCGTGGGGCTGGCGTGGGGCTTCTCCTGCCTGATGGGGCTGCTGCCAGTGCTGGGGCAGTACACGCTGCAGAACCCTGGCTCCTGGTGTTTCCTTACCCTCCTGCCCGACACCAGCAATGTCATCTTCTGCCTGCTCTTCACCCTGCTGGGCATCTTCTCTGTGCTGCTCTCCATCTTCAACACAGTCAGTGTTGTGACACTCTGACGTGTCTACTATAACCACAAGTCTGTGCAGCAGTGCCGGGACAGCGAGGTGGAGGTGATGGTGCAGCTCGTGGGTATCATGATCATTGCCACCATCTGCTGGATGCCCCTCCTGGTGAGGCCCTGGGTCTTGGTGTTCCCCCGCCACATCCCTCCTCCATCTTGGTGTTCCCCCCATGTTCTTCCTGGTGAGGTCCCAAGTCTTGCTGTGTTCCCCCTCCATGTCCCTCCTGGTGAGGCCCTGGGTCTTGGTGCCCCCCACCACCACCACTCTGCACTCTAGGTTGGCAGCTGGGTGACAGGCTCCGGGGCTCAGCACCGCTCACACGCAGAGTAGGTGCTCCCCAATAGCAGGTGCCCCAAACCAGCCCTGTACCCCTCTCCAACAGGCTCAATACCCAGCCTGGACCCTCATCATCTCCCCCACCCTGGGGCAGCTCAAGACCTCTACATGGCCCCCCCCACCCCGCTGACACCTTGCCCCCTTCCCCCCCACAGATCTTCATCATCCAGACAGTGCTGCAGCAGCTGCCAGCCAGCAGCCAGACACAGATGCTGCCCGTGGAGATGCAGATGTTGCTCATCTACATCCGCATGGTCACCTGGAACCAGATCCTGGACCCCTGGGTCTACATCCTCTTCTGACGGGGCCGTACTGCAGCGTGTCTATCCCAGCCTGCGCCCCCGGCCCTCCATCCTCTCCCTCTGCCCAGGCCTCAACCCCTCCCTGCGCCGCAAGCTCACCGCCAACTCCGTCCTGCAGTAGCAGTCCCCAGGGACAGTCACGGGGGGGGATAGGATGGGATAAGGCATCCCCCCCAGGTTAATTAATTGTCCCCATCACCTGCATCCATGGGCTCTCCACACTCCCCCAAGCCCAGTACCCGAGGGGGTGGCAGGGGGCACAGGGCTGTCCCCCCAGTCCCCATCCAAGTGACACACACAAGCACACACACACCCCCACCCCAATAAAACACAGCTTACGCATTGCTCTGTGCCTGCTGGGGGTGAACACCTGGGGGGGATCCTGGCAGGCCCCAGCCCCATTGCCAGCCAGAGCAACAGCCCTTCTCCTCCAGTCTCTGCTTTAATGAGCTGCGGTTACTTCCTACCACATTTTGGGAGTGTGCGAGAGGAGTTTTTGGAGGTGGGGGTGTGCAGGCTGGGTGCCCCACTGCCCCCCCCCCCAGGTGACACACCTAGGTGCAGCTCAGGAGGGTGTGGGGGGGGGGGCAGGATGGGGACCCCCACCAGCACTGCCAGCCACAGGTGGGGTGGGGATGCAGGTGAGGGGCCCTGCTGCCCCACCAGCTACTCCTGCCCCGCCTTGGGCTGGCAGACAGCTGCCCACACCTCAGCCACAAACTCCTGGGGGAAGGCAAACTCACCCAGCACCAAGTCCAAGCCATGGGCGAGCTGGGCCTCACCAGGGCTCTCCTTTGCTGCCTCCACCATCATTGAGGCTGGAGAGGAAGAGAGGCAGGGTCAGCTGCGGGTGGGGGCGGTGTCTGGGATGGGCACCCCCCTGCCCACTCACCCAGCTCACTGTCATGGAGGTCAACGTAGCTCTCCAGCAGGTCATCTACCCAGCAGGCAGCTTCTTCCTTGAAGAGGCTGGGCTGGGGGTGAGAGGCCCAGCGGGTGGGTGCCAGGGCATGGGGGCACAGTCCAGGGACCCCCTGATGCCCATGGAGCCACACACAGAGATGCTGCACACACAGGCACCCAGCAATACACCCAAGGAAGGCACAGTTCAGGAATCACACAGGGACATGAGGATGCTCATCCCCACCCTGGGCATGGCATGAGCAGCTATGGGTTCAGGGCAGGGGTCTCTTACCCCCTCTTCCAGCGTGGCTGGGCCCTGTGCCCACAGCCACAGTGTTTCCTTCCCACTGGCCACTCTGCTCTTGCCCAGGGACTTGCTGCTCCATGTCCGCTGCCCAATCATGTCTGCACACCAGGGTGAGGGCACAAGCAGTGCCTAGCACTCCCTGCCCTGGCCATCACTCAACACCAGCCCACACGTGTCCCAGCACCCCGGGGTGGGGGGCACTGCAGGGGGAGCAGCCGCTCACAGGCAGTGTGGGCATAAGGGGCACCCATGGGTGCAGGGTGGGGATGCGCACAGCAAAAGGTGCTCACAGGTACCCAGGACAATGCACACAGAGGACTGGGGGCGCCCACAGGGAGCACAAACAGCTGTAAGGACACCACACACATCCACCCCCGAGGACTGCCCACATGGGTGCCCAGGCAGGTGTGCTCCAGGGCTGCCGTGTACACACAGGGTGGGGGTGCAGGGCAGGGGTGGCAGACCCTGGGGGGGGGACCCAGTGTCTGGGGAGGGGGCTGAAGAGCAGGAGGACCACAGGGGATTGGCCTCCTCACACTCCCTGCAGGGATCCCCCAGTCCCCAGGGCAAGAGCAGGAAGACCCCTTTGACTCACCAAAGACCTTTTTGGGCTGCACGAGGCAGAGGGCTGAGCCTGGGGCAGCTCCTGCAGCATCTGGGTTACTTCATAGTGCCAGCAGCCCACGATGGTGTGGTTGTTGATAGCCTCAATGCTGTTGCCCACGCACACTGTCTGGATGTGGTTGATGATGCTCCCCTCCTTGATTCTCTGGGGACCGCAGAAGGGGATGGGGTACACACAACAAATGGCATCATGGGAAGGAAAGACATAGTCCCCAGCCCACCCTGGACGAAAGCACCTCCATGGTCCCGTGTCCTTTAGCAACTGGGTCAGGCAGTGGAGAGAAACCCCTTCCCCAAGGCCAGAGTGGACCCAGGGGAGGGGAGTCAGGGAAGGCGCACAGTCCCAGGGATGGAATGCCAGCGGGTATGTCATCCTGTGCAGCCACACACCCAGAGCTGCCCCCAACCCCAGTGTGGCCCCAGAATGGGGTGTGTGCTTCACCTTGATGAAAGCATAGCCAGCCCCATTGGCCATGATGGTGAGGCCAAATGCATCCTCTTAGTCACCTCCACCTCTTTCATCTCACCCCGGACATGGGCAAAAATGAAGTCCTCCAGACCAATCTGTCCCCCCAGCAGCTTCTGCATGTCCACTTTGTGTGTATTGAGTGTGCAAAAGAGGATCTGCCCCAGGGAACCCCATCATCAGGCACTGGGAATGCCACAGCAGGGTGCGTGTGGGCATCTGCAGCACTGGGGCAGAAGCTGGCTATGGGAGGATCAGGCCAGGTCTGGGCACTGCCAGAGCAGAGGGGTCCAGGGACACCCAGCCTGGCGGGGGACCTAGCCCTGCACCACCCTGTGCTCCATGCCAGGGAACAGGCAGCCCCAGCTCCGCACGCGTGTGTGTGTGTGTGTGTGTATTTTCCCATGTGTGTGTGTATTTTCCCATGTGTGTGTGTACACAAACTGCAGCACAGAGCCACCCACCCACTCCCCAGAAAAGACAAGACAGCCCTGAGAAAAAAAACTCTTTTCCAGGTCATTTTGGGGGCTGCATTTGCAAGCAGCTGGGGACCTACAGGAAGGCTGGCCATGGATGGTGTCACAGGGTCCACATCCCCCTGTCTGAGTGCAAAGCTCCCTCCCTGCACCCCAGCAGCCAGAGCCCCCTCACCTCAGTGGCCAAGATGCTGAAGACCTCAGCGATTTTGGCATAGAGCTCCTTGACGTTGGTGAAGCCCTCAATGTACCCTGTGGGGCTGCCATGGGCCAGCTGCATGTGAAACACCAACTGGGGGGCTGGGATGCTCTCGGCAGCAGGTAGCTCAGGGGTCCCCAGCTCCTGCCCCACACTGTTCTCCATGGGGCTGCCCTCCTGGGCCTGCTGGGCACACCTGCTGCTGCCAACGCTGCTGAATTATAGATGGGTGCTAGCTCCCAGCTTGGCTCTAAGGGGATCCCAGGCCTGGGAATCCAATCTGATGACACAGGTCACCCACCTGGGATCAGGTGAGCTCTGCCACATAGGAAGGGCCCCATGCAGGCTCAAGGAGGTGGGTGAGCAGCTGGTACAGAGCCACCTCCATTGCACCCACCCCAGCTAGGCTGCAGCAATGAGCTCAGGGCCATCACCCTTGCTCCACCCCCCAAAGCCCCCAGGATCAGAGCCAGGAGCAACTCTGAAGCTGCCTCTGAGCATGAACGCACAGAGCCTAGGCTGGTTGTTTCTCCCACATTTATTTGCTCCCATCTCAATCCCAAGCCAAGTGGCCACCAGGAGATGGCAACCAGGAAACTCATCTACAGAGCATGGACCTCACAAGCGAGAGAAAAGCAGTCACACACCAGCCCTGGGTTAAAGCCAGGGCCAGATCAATGTAGTGCTAGTAAGAAAATAAGATGCTCTCTAATTACACAGTCCAAGATTAGTGACAGGCAGCCCTGAGGCTGGCCAACCCGAGCACAGCACAGCCAGGACACAGCTGCCATCACAGTGCTTCCACAATGCAGGACAGGCTCAGGCAGGGAGGTAGGAGCCAAAAGCCTGTGCACTGACTGCCCCATGGGCTCCCTGCCACGGGGAAGAAGGGGTCAGTCCCAGCTCCTCCTCAAGCATGAAGAGTTCTTTTTGCCTTCACTGCTGCAGAGGGCAGGAGCTGCCCTGCCTGGTCCCAGAGGTATGGGGGAAGGAGAGGTAACAGGCAGGGTGACAGCAGCAGGGGGATGAAGGAACCCACAGGGGAGCAGAAAGGGGAAGATTAAAGAGGCACGGGGAAGGAAGCCTGCCACCTCACCCGCTGCAGGACAGGGGACCAAGAGGCTCCATGGGCTGATCTAGGGACCAGGAGGCAGTGCCAAGCCCCGGGGGCTCCCAGGGTACCCAGCTGCCTCCCTTTCATCACAGGCCTGTTAACAGCAGCACCTGGGTCACCCTGGAAGAGGCTGATTCACTCCAGGCCAAGTAACCTGCAGGCACCTCATATGCCACCAGACAGCCTTTGGGGAGCCTCTGGCTCAGCGAGGCAGAGCTGCAGGAGCTAGGGAGCTCACAGGAGAGCAGGGGGATGTGCTCACACCCACCACTGACCACCTCGCCCAGCACCGCACCAGCTGGGGTCTCTCAGCCCTGTCACTGCTTGGTCCCCAGAAGCTCAAGGTCCTCAGAGATGCTGTGGCCACAGGGCCAAGCTGCACTGAGGCTGGGGAGGGTCCCAGCCCACTTCTCCAGTGAGGTGCATGGGGTGGAGGGGGAAGCAGCCGGACCACCAGCAAAGACTGTACCTCACATGAGCTCCAAGGGACAGGGCTGTGGTCCAGCCAGCCCCAGGCTCCAGGACAGACTGGGCCTCTTCACAAGTGTTCGCTGAAGAGAGAGAAAAGCAAGGCTGAATTACAGGGCATTGGCTTCTCTCTCCCACAACTGCCTGGAGGGGCAACACACCCCTCTGCCCACACCTTCCCTGCTGGGCTCCCATCACCTACCCTGCCACAGGCTGGCCCAGTGGTGCCAGTGCTGGCCAGGGCAGGAGGGTCCTTGGGCACTGGCCCAGCCCTGCCCAGCTCACCTAGCTATCCGTGACAGGATCTCCTTGATGTGCACCACCAGCTTCTCATGCTGCAGCGGATTGCTCTCGATGGCGCTGTGCAGTTTGGCCATGTAGAAGTCCAGAGTGCTCAGTGTGGGGGTTTCCCCAGTGCCTATGAGGTAGCAGCCTAGTTAGCAGAGCCAGCAAGACCCCATCCAGCTGGTGACTGGGAAGGGACCCTGAGCACTAGGTGCACTGACACAAGCCCAGGAACAACAGGATTTGGGCTAATCTCTGCCTTGTGGGTGCAGCTGTGACTATGGCTCAAGAGGACAGTTCCCAGCCTGCCCTACACCATTATAGGAGAACTAACTGGCTGTCACATCCCTGGGCTCCCCAGAGAGCCCCACAAAGTACTCCAGGATCCCACCCCATCAGCAGACAGTCATTTTTCACCGCCCCATTGCCCCCACTTGTATGACATGCAGACCCCCAACAGTGCCCCTCCACGCAGTCACCAGGTCCCAGCAGCAGGCTGGTCCCCACAGCTGGCCCAAACTCACCAGGGATGGGGAGGGAGGCAAAGCTGGCAGTGAGGGCCTGCCGCACAGACTGGAGCTGCTGCTGCAAGACCAGGGTCTGCCTCTCCTCCTGGGCCAGCTCCTGCTCCAGCTTCTCCTTGGCACAGTTCATGCTCTCCGTGTGCTTCTGCAGGATGGCATTCTGCTCCTCAAACTCCCTGTTCATCTTCTGCAGGTGCCGCAGCTCAGCCTCCCGGGCTGCCAGGACCACACGGCATCAGCAGGGGCGGCCCCTCTGACTGTCCCCACCATCCCAAACTCAATCCCTTCCCCAGCCACAACTCTTCCAAGAGGCTCATCACCACCAACCCTGGGGCTCCAGCCAGGACCTGGTCCCCCTATCCAGCCTCACCAGGTTGGATAGCCTCACACAGCCTGGATCTCACGCCCAGCACCAGCTGTGAGCCTGTCCCACAGGATGCAGGCTGCTCCGGCAGCAGCATTGCTTGCTGCAGCTGTCCCCCAAGCAAGACACTGCAGCACCAGCAGCCCCACCCCACAGCACCAGCCCCTCACCTTTGTCTTGGTCCAAGAACTCCTCTGTGAAGATGGGCACATCAAAGGTGGAGAAGGCGTCACTGCACTCGCCAGCCTGGGGGACAGGAGTGGACAGATCGAGCAGGGCTGAGCCCAAAGGGGACCCCACCTCCTTGGGGCTGGGCAGAAAGGAGGCACAGGGACAGGGCAAGGGGTGACCCTGCCTGGGCACGCACAGAGGATGGGCAGAGGATGGCTGTGCTTTGCCTCCTGCCACTCCAGGCTCTACTTCAACAGGAAGTTGGTGCCTTGAAGCACAACCCACAAGTCTCCCTCTGCCCAAACCTGCAGCCAGCCTGGTTCCCACAAGACAAACCCAGCAGTGCCACATGCCTCAGTTTTCCCACACAGGTAGCCCTGCCAGGGCCTTACCTTGTGCGGGTACCCATTCAGCAGGATGTTCACTGCTGCAGAGCCTGTGTCCTCTGGAAAGAAGGGAGGAGGTTACCCCCAGGAGCCAGCCCAGCATCCCTCAAAGTGTTCTGGCAGCACTCAGCTGGATCCTGGCAGCAATGCTGGCAACTGCTGCTGCCACAACTCACCTTTTTTAATCTTTTTCTCCTGGATCTTCTCCGTGCACATCTTGTAGGCCTCTGACTGCTGGTATTCCCACAGCTCCTTCATGTACTGCTGCTTCTCCCGCTCTGCTTCATCCAGGTACCGCTAGAGTCAGAGAGGGTCCTCAGCCTGGTCCAGCCCTGGGCTCCCCAGGGGGCTGCTGACCCCTCCTCACTACTTGAGGCCCACCTTCTGCTCGCCAGCCTGCCAATACTGGGACAAGCTCCCTTTGTGGAGCTGCAACCAGGCAGCAAGCAAAGGGGTTTGGGATGCAGGCCCCAGAGTGTGCTGCCCAGCCCTGGGGGGGTCTCCCCTGGGGGCCGGTACCTGCTTCTCTGAAAGCTGCAGCTTGCTCCACTCAGCCCCCAGCATCTTGGTGATCTCCGGGAAGGGCAGGTCAGGATGCTGTGTGCGGATCTGCTCACGCCGCTCATTCAGGAACCGCACATAGCCTGTCACAGGGGCTTTGGGGCCGTTGGGAAGGATCATCTTCCTCTTCTTGCCCTTGGGCCAGCCCCTCTTCTTCACCGGCTGGCACCCAGCAAAGGGAAAGGGACAACCCGGCATGGATCAGAGCGCACGATCCATCACACCCACAGGACATGGGAGCAGCCTGCAGACCTGCCTGGGCCTCCCATCCCTTGAGGGAAGGTCTGGGCTGTGTGGGGAGGGGTGCAGGCACTGGAGCTCACCTCCTCCTCACCATGCAGCTTCTCACCACTCATCTGTGCCGACTCTCCCTTCTCCTGCTTGATGGTCACCAGGAAGTTTCCATGATGAGCTTTGCCTGTGGCATGTCTGCAGCCAGAGAGTACCCATCAGAAGGGGCTGGGAAACCTCCAGGACTGATGACAACCCATCCCCTGGCACCACGGCCTTGCACTCGCCAGATCCCCAAGCTCCCACCTGGCCAAACAGCCCCCAAACCTGCTGCCAGCCCTGGGGAGCCCCTGTTACCCTGTGAGGGGAGGCCACAGTTGAGCAATGGGGCTCAAGCAGAGGCCAGCACCAGGCAAGCAGAACAGTCCTGGGCACACAAAAGCTGCCCTAAGGTCCAGTGACAACCCGGGGACCTTTCAGTGACATTTGAAAGGGGGCCAGGGGCCACTGGTGCTGCTCTTGGGGGCAGGTAACAGCGATGTTCGCATCCCCACATGCCACCAGGGCTCAGGCGCACACCTCAGTGAGGAGTCCCAAGCAGCACGAACCAGTTGATCCTCCTCTGCGAGGGAGGAGGGGCTGCAGGGGTTTGGATCCTGGCTCCAGGGGCACCACCCACACCCTGGACAAGCACTGCTGGGGATAAGAAGAACCCTCAAGGCAGAGGACGAGGGCAGGGCACTGGTGCAGGCTTGACCCACTCCAGCCACAACCGCTCCATCAGGTTCCTGCTGCCTGCACCACCACCGAGCCACTGCCAAGACACACTGAGCAGCTCCAACACAGGGCTGGCAGCCCCAACTCCCTCTCCCCAACTTACTCCCTCATCTTCACAGATCAGCATCTGCCCTCAGCAGAGGGCATAGGTCCAGCAAAGCCCCCCCCCACCCCACCGCAGCATCCCCCTGGGGCTCCCTGAGCCCCCCGGCCCCTTCTCCAGCCAGCTCCATCCCACAGCAGAGCCCCTGCCCCGCTCGCACCCCTTGGTCCCCAGGGGCGCTCCAATGGAGCAGGGGCTGATCCACTGGCAGAGAGTAGCCGGGCCCCTCGCATTGGGGGAGCCACAAAGGGCTCAAGCGTTGCAGCAAGCAGCGCTCACTTGGGTTTCATCCAAGTCACGAGACACGGTAACTATCACCAGGCCAAGCACAAGACCCAGTAAAGAAAAACACCGCTGCGTACCAAAGGCCAAACCGACACTGACCTGCTCGTCACATCACACACCTGGTGCAAACCCAAATCCCCTCGGAGACCCCAACCTACCACTGCCAGGTTATCGCCCTGACGAGACACCCTTGCAGTTAATTTGGTGGGGCACTTTCCATACGCCCCTGGGGACGCCGCCTGTAACCGCACTAGGTGTTGCAATGGAGTGGGCACCCAGCACAAACTCTTCCCATCAGGATCTGAGCCTGACCAGCTGCCCTGCAGCCCTGCGTTCACACAAAAGCCTATGGGAAGGTGCAAGACCATCTCTTCTTCCATCTTCTAGGAAAAAAAAAACATCCCTGAGGCTCTGCACGAGCACAGCCAGCCTTGGGATTTATCAGCTCTAACAGAAACATTTGATGCCCATGCAGCATCACCACACTCAGCCACCACGGCTGGAAACGCACCAACACCCTCCACCACCACACGCCAGATCGCTGCCTCCCCCCTCCGTAATCCAGATTCCCCATGTGCCTAAGGATGCTTTAAAAAGTTATTTCAGGCAAGATTCCTCCTCTTATCTGAGCCTCCCGTGGCCAGTTCGCTCTGGCATCTGCCTCCCTCCACCTCAGAGGCGCTTCCCCCACCCGCCTGTCCCGGAGGTGCCGCAGCCTCCGCCCTCGCGCCTCTTTGCCGGGAGGGACTGCGGTCGACGCCAGCTCGGGACAGCACGCAGCTCACCCCACGTTAGCTAAGACCTCGCCGGTCTTAGTCTCATGAGACACTTCTTTGACACCAGGTCTCTGTTACCCAGTACCGATCGGCCTCGGGGGAAGCACAAGCTAACAGGTCAGGCGGGCGAGGGGAGACCGGCGCAGCCCGCCACAGGGCAGTAGGGTCCCCGAACCATGCACAAGACCACCCCTCCCACCCCCTCCAAGGCTTGCAAGGGAAGAGCGGCCACCCCTTAGTAAGCGACTAAAAGACAAAGAGCCAGGACCGGCAGGGGACACGGGACCACGGAGCAGTTCGTAGCCCGGGGGTAGGGGCGCGCGGGGGGGCAGCACTTACAGCATCCCAGCCGGCAGCTGCTTGGCGCTGTGGGCCATGGCGCCGGGGGCCGTGCCAGCGGTCAGCACCCTGCAGGACAGAGCCGAGCTGGCACCCACGCGGCCGGTGCTGCGGGAGCTCCACGGGGGCAGCTTAGCGGACACTCCCCACCAATGACCCCCTCGGAGAGGCGCTTCTTCCCCCCCCCGGCCGTGACATCGCGGACCACCCTCCAGTGACGCCCCCTCCCCAGCCAGCCCCCCTTTCGGTGTCTCTTCCCGCCCGGGCCCCCGGGTAAGCCCGCCCCCAGCTCTCGAGGTCTCCTCTCCCCTCCCCTCCCCGGCGCCCCTCAACCACTCTTCCTCATCTAACCATACCCCTCTACTATTATGTAAACTAGAAGCCCGTCTCGGCGCTTCCGATTGGCCGCTGGAGCCAAGCCGTGCAGAGAGCAGTCTAACGCGATTGGCTGGAACGGTTTACGTCAGAGGTGAGGGGGCGGGACGAGGAAGAGGCGGGGCCGGATGGCGCGGCGCGCGCGCGCACGCTAGGTTGAGGCTGCCCGCCAATCAGCAATCGGCGCGGGGCCGGGGACGTGTTGTGGGGAGGGCCCTTCCTTAAAGGGGCAACGGCATGGCAGGGGTGTCCACCGTAACCGACCCGCCGCGGTTCGGTGGCTCCAGTGTTCCCTCACTGCTCCCAGCGTCTTTTCCACTTAACCACTTGACTGTGGATTATATGGGGTATGTAGTTGCCAATCTATTCCTAAAAGTGTACTAACCTTTTGGACGACCTTTGCAATGAAGTGTGGCCCCCGATCTGATATGATTACCGTGGGAACTCCAAATCTCGGTATTATTTCTTGCAGTAATACCTTGGTTACCTCCTTAGCTTTATTAGTTTGGCAAGGGAATGCTTCTGACCACCCTGAAAAGGTGTCTGTCAAGACCAACAGGTATCAAAACCCCCCTTTTCTTGGGAGTTCTGAGAAATCAATTTGCCACTGTTGCCCTGGATAATTTCCTTTCCCTATCTGTCCGGGCTGAACTTTAGGGCCTATTTTAGGATTATTCTGCAAACAGACCTCACGCTGCCGTGTTATTTGTTTGATAGTGGTATACAGGTTTCGGGCAAATATAAGCTGGCTCAAGTATTTATACAAGGCCTCCGTTCCCCAATGGGATTTTCTATGCTCTGCCATGACTACGGCCCATAACGATACAAATGGTATTATTATTTTACCTTGTGGAGTCTTTGCCCATCTACCTTTTTCTATTTTCCCATCTAAATCCTCAGTTAGTTTCCAATCTTCTTTAGAATACCTGGGTTCACGATCAATTTGTTTTTTACCGTCTGGAACCAAAGACCGCACCCCTAAATCACTTTTCTCAGCCACTCTTTTGGCTTCGTGGTCCGCCATGGTGTTGCCCAATTCCTGAGCGGTGTTCCCTTTCTGATGAGCTTTACAGTGCATAATAGTCACCTTCTCAGGTAGCTGCACTGCCTCCAAGAGCTTAAGAATTTCTTCAGCATGTTTTATATGTTTCCCTTGGTAGATAAGAGTCCTCTTTCTTTCCATACAGCTCCATGAGCGTGGACTACCCCAAAGGAGTATTTAGAGTCTGTCCAGATGTTAATTTTCTTCTCTTTCGCTAGTTCCAATGCTCAAGTTAGAGCTATTATTTCCACTTTCTGTGCCGAGGTGTTTGGGACAAGGGCTTTAGACTCTATTACCTGTTCTGTAGTGGTTACCACATATCCTGCCTTGCGGATGCCTTGTTGAACAAAGCTGCTTCTGTCAGTGTACCAGGAATCTTCTGCATCTTCCAGTGGTTCTTCTTTTAGGTCGGATCGGCTAGAGTAGACGGCTTCAATCGTTTCCAAGCAGTCGTGTGATACTGGTTCTCCTGTAGCCCCGCTAAGAAAAGATGCTGGATTGACAATGTTAGTAACCACTATTTCCACATCATCCTGCTCCACCAGGACAGCTTGATATTTAAGAAACCTTTGTGGTGAGAGCCAGTGTCCTCCTTTCACCTCTAATACCACTGATACAGTATGAGATACCAGTACTGTAATATTTTGGCCTAGTGTAAACTTACATGCTTCTTGAATGTTCAGCACCACTGCTGCTACTGCCCTCAAGCAGCTAGGCCAACCTTTGCTTACTTCATCAAGCTGTTTAGAGAAGTATGCCACTGCTCTTCAGTATGGTCCCAAGTTTTGGGCTAGGACTCCTAGGGCTATTCCCTGCTTCTCATGAGAGAACAGCCAGAAAGGCTTAGTAGTATCTGGTAACCCTAAAGCAGGGGCATCCATTAGCCTTTTCTTTATCTGGTGGAATGTTCTTTCTGTTTCCTTACTCCAGATAAGGTTTTTTGATTAGATTTCAACAATTCATAAAGCGGTTTTACCATGAGTCCGTAGTTATATATCCATAGGCGACACCATCCCGTCATTCCTAGGAACATGTGGAGCTCTTTAGCTGTCTGCGGTCGAGGGGTCTGACAGATAGCCTCTTTTCTCGTTGTCCCCAGGGTCCGTTGGCCTGCAGTCATCTCATATCTGAGGTAAGTTACTTGCTGTTGAGCTACTTGGGCTTTCTGTGGAGAGACTCAATAACCATTAAGTCCAAGGAAATTTAGCAGACTAATTGTCCATACTATACACAGTTCTTTTGTCTCGGTGGCTATCAACAGATCATCTACATACTGTAATATTACCCCAGCTCCATGTGGCCGCTCCCATTGTTCCAAGTCTTTGGCTAATTGATTCCCAAAAAGAGTGGGGCTATTCTTAAAACCCTGTGGTAACACAGTCCATGTTAATTGTGTCTTTCTTCCAGAGTCTAGGTTTTCCCACTCAAATGCAAATAGCAACTGGCTTTCTGGGCTCAAAGGCAGGCAAAAGAAGGTGTCTTTCAGGTCCAATACGGTAAACCAAGCCAATTCGGGTACTAATTTAGTTAATAATGTGTATGGCTTTGCCACAACAGGGTGCAGATCTTCAACAATTTTATTAATAGCTCTGAGATCTTGTACTATTCCATAATTGCCATCTGACTTCTTGACCGGTAGAATGGGAGTGTTGTATTCCGATTCACACTCCGTTAATAGTCCATACCTGATAAACCGGTCAATTATTGGTCAGATTCCTTCCCTATCGTCCATTCTAAGGGGGTATTGTCTAATCCTTACAGGCCTCGCTCCCTGTCTGTGCGGCGAGCGAGGAAAGCAAGCAGCCAACTCAATGTGAGTGATAGAGCAAGCTTCAACTTTATTTTTAAGTCACTGCGCTTTTATATGCTCTTGTAAACAAGCTTCAATAACTGCTTAGTTAATGTCACGGGTTACGATTCTTCCTTAGCAAGCAGTCTAGTTCTGCATTTCATACCAAAGTTCCTTGTTCTTGTTTTATTGTTTGCTCTCAAAGTAGAAATGTCTTTCGCCTTTCTTCCTCCTCTTTAGTGACTTGCAGATTCTCTGTAATTTTCCATCAGCGGGTCTGTAGTCAAGCTAATTCCATCGCATACCCATAATCCTCCAGCCCGCTTTCTATCTCAAACAACTTATCATGAAACACACATACTGATTCAATCCTATAGTTCCCCACATGTCTGAGTTTGACTATTATTGGAGAAGCATTTTTTGCCTTTCCTGGTATCTCCGAGGTCCATACTCCTGGATACACTTGGTTCTGGACTTCCTCAGGTATTCCTGAGCTGACAGGAGTATTTATGAGGGCCAGACTCAAAATTTCAATTAGCTGATCATTTCCCACTCAAAGTTCCACTTTCCCTTTTTCAAATTTTATTTCTGCATTTAATTGTTCTAATAGATCTCGCCCTAGTAGAGGCCTGGGCGAATTAGGCATATATAAAAATTTGTGTATCCCCAATTGTTTCCTTAATTTGAATTTAAGAGGTTTTAGAAAGTATGCCTTTTCACTCTGGCCGGTAGCTCCCCTTACTGTTACAAAGTCATCATCTACAGGTGTCAGAGCTTGATTTAAAACCGAGAAAGTTGCCCCAGTGTCAACGAGAAATTCCATGCCCTGTTGTTTCCCTAGCTTTAATGTAACCAGTGGATCCTCCAGGGTAGATTCCCCAGGTCCCCATCAGTCCTCGACATGGGCCTGTATCCTTCCCTTCCCTCTCCATTTCTCTGGACACTCTTTTTTTCCAATGTCCCCTGTCTACACTACGTACATTGGTCCTTTCCCAAAAGCCTCTTAGGTCTACCACTTTTGAATCCTTTACTCTCTTGTAGTGCCACTACCAAAGCCTGCTTGTCTTTCCTTCGGTCCTCCTCTTCTCTATTGCCAAACACTCTCCATGCTTCATCTAATAAAATCTCCAAATTTCTACTTTCTGCTGGCCTCAATTTCTGCAACTTCCTCCAGATATCACTTACTGACTGTCCAATGAATAGAGGCACTAACTGCTGGATTCCTATCTCCGATCCTGGGTCTAGAGGAGTGTGTCGCCGTGTAGTGTCCTGTAACTTATCTAAAAATTCTGAGGGGATTTCCTTTGGGCCTTGCTGAATGGTATATAAGGCTAACCAATTGATTGTTTTAGGGATGGCCCGCTCCATTCCCTTTATGATCCAGTCCCTGTATTCATTCAATAACCTCATGTGGGTCCCTCTATTAGGGTTCCAATGTGGATCTTGTAAGGGAAAGTGTTCTTTTATGTCCCCTCCCGTACCCTTAAGATGATCATTAGCCAGATCTTGGGCCGTTTTTAAGATTAGCTGTTTTTCAGTTTCTGTCATATGGTCTAATAACAACTGAATATCACTCCAGTCAGGATTATGGTGTTTTACCAGGAACTGCAAATGCCTGGTTACCCCCACAGGGTCACTTCGGTAACTTTTCACCATATTTTTCCTTTTCCTTTATATTATATTATCATTATTATTTTATTCTAATTATTAAACTGTTCTTATCTCAACCCACAAGTTTTCTTTTTTGTTGCTTTTGCTCTTCCAATTCCATGGGGTAGGGGTGGGGGATGAGTGAGCAGCTGCATGGTGCCCAGTTGCTGACTGGGGCTGAACCACGACAGTCCTTTTGGCAAACAGCAATGATTACAAAGCGGACAGACACTAGTTCGTGCTCCGTTCAGAGAGCTTTTTATATTTTCCCTTTTCGCGCTTTCTACTGATTCTTTATATTTCCTAAATTCCCACAGATTGCCTGCTTAAGTTTACTTGAATGCTCGATCTTATCCCAGTCAGACCAGTTTACTTGACATTGGGTAAACAAAGATTGGATTATATGAGAAATCCCCAGGTCCGTGTATAGGACACCAAAAATTAACACTTGGTTCGAATGACACTGTTCCAAAATCTATCATATGCTTCGTTAGTCTCCGGCCGCTCTCCTCGCGGAGAACATGGAGCTGCGGATCAGAACTCCACACTTGCTCCGCAGCTGTGCTGCGTCTCTGTGCTGGTTTTGGCTGAGAAGGGGTTAATTCTCCTCACTGTGGGGGTCGGCTACCTTTCCAGCTTCCCGCGCTCTGCCGCGTGGCGGGGGGGGCTGGGAGGGGCAGGGCCATGGTGGGGGCGGCTGACCCCGACTGGCCAATGGCAGGTTCATTCCATACCATGTGACACCATGACCAGTATGTTGAGGGGGGGCAGTGGCAGCGCGGGGGCGGCGCGGCGTCGGGTCGGCGGGCGGCTGCGGCGCGGGCAGTTTGTTCCGGCGGTTCGTTCCCCCTCTCCCCTCCCTTCCCCCCCCTCCCCCGGGGCTTTGCGCCTCTCGTTGTTCTCCTTTACATTGCATTTCTATTGTTGTTTCTTTTAATTTTCATTATTAAACTGTTCTTATCCCAACCCACGAGCGTTACCCTTCTGATTCTCTCCCCCATCTACCGGTGGGGAGTGAGCGAGCGACTGTGTGGGGCTGAGCTGCCGCTAAACCACGACAGTCTTTTTGGCGCCCAACGTGGGGCTCAAGGGTTGGAGATAACAACAGCTGCTGGTCACAGCACCATGTTGTCCTTTTTGCAGTTGGTGTTAAAAATCGGTGTTGGTTTGTTGAGTCTGCTGTGTTCTGCTGTGATTAGTAATGTTTTGCCTACAAGGTTTGTTATACAAACACTCGTTTTCAGCTTTATCTGGTATTTGGGGTTTTTGCTGAAACCCTTACTGTACTTTGGATACCACCTTGTTGAGGCAATTAGCAATTATACCTCCTCCTCGGAGAGATTTTATATGGAGGAAATACAGAATAATACCTTTGCAACTTTGTTCTATGATGTCTGTGCCTTTGTTACAACAATGTCTTTGTATCTTGAACATCCTTGGGTGGTTAAGGTGCACTTATTGTTAGTTTTTGGACAGGTTGTTTTGGTTTTGAGTAAGCAACTTAAGAATATCACCCAGAAATCTGCCCCGAGGCTTGATAGTTACGAGTGGCAGGGCATGTGGGATAGCATGGGCAAATCCCTAGGGCAGTGGGCACCCCCAGTGTTTTGGAGTTTCACCCCCGAACAGGTGCAGAATCCTGAAAAACTAGTAGAATATTTGGAGAAAGTATGTTGTTACGCTGGGAACTCCAGAGAGACACAGATAACTGCAACATGCTGGGGTCTGGCCCATGCATACCGAGCCCTGCTCAACAGTATTCAGTGCCCCCAGGGGGAAGAGGATGTCTCTGGATTGAAATGCAAAGTGACTGGCCCTGTAGACAATCCCACAACAAGTACCAGAGCTAGCTCAGAAAATAAACCCGTACCAGTATCAGTTGCCCCCATACACAAGACGAAATCTTGGAAGTGGACATCAACTCGTTTAGAAGGGGATGATGAAGAACCAGGGCCATCGCGGGGAGAGGAGGGAGAAGTAATAAATGAAATAGAGACCACCCGATCCCTGTCCTTAAGCGAGTTGCGAGATATGTGAAAAGATTTCAGCCGTCGTTCAGGTGAGCACATTGTCACCTGGCTGCTCCGATGCTGGGATAATGGGGCCAGTAGCCTGGAACTAGAGGGAAAAGAAGCCAAACAATTGGGATCCCTTTCTGGGGAAGGGGGCGTTGACAAAGCAATTGGAAAAAAACCACAAGCCCTCAGCCTCTGGAGGCGATTCCTGTCTGGAGTGAAGGAAAGGTATCCCTTTAAAGAAGATGTTACATATCGCCCAGGAAAATGGACAACTATGGAGAAAGGCATCCAGTATCTAAGGGAATTAGCTGTGCTTGAGGTGATTTATGGTGACCTGGACGATCAACAGTCATCCTGACAGAAAACCAGCGGAAGACAGGCACCATCCGATGATGATCAGCAAGTCTCGTTTATTGGCAATCAGCAAACATCTTTTATACCGTTCGTTAATTAGCACATACATATTGCAAAAGCACAGCTCATCCTTGGCTGGGAGGTAAATGCCAACTCCTCCCATGCTTATCTCTTGTGTTCAGCCTTGCAATTAGCAGTTACTTGTTTCTCACATTCTTTTACCGATCAGCAACAGCTGGGCTCACACTCCTTTGTAAAACACCAGCTGGCCTCACATTCTTCTGTTGACCAACAGCTGGGCCCAAGGTCGCTTCCGACCTGGAGCCTGTTTTCCTACTTCAATGCCCTCTTTCTGCTAGCCATTCCCGGGCTAGAGTCTCCCACACATCCAAAGATCCAGATGAAGCCGAGTGCACACGACCCATGTGGCGGACGTTTGTACAGAGCGCACCATCTTCGCATGCAAACTCATTGGCAGTGATGTCCTGGAAAGATGACGAGACACCAACGGTGGCAGAGGTGATTGATAGACTCCAGGATTACGACACAAATCTCTCTTCCTTGCTTGTCTCTGCTGTGGAGAAACTATCCCAAGAGGTCCAGCAACTCAAAGAAGATCTGTCCTACTCCCCACCTCGACAGAGCAGTGTCTCAGCTGTTAGGAATAAGCGTCCTTTGGCTCAAAGGAGGGGATACACACCACGGGCCACCCTATGGTTCTACCTGCGTGACCACGGAGAGGACATGATGAGGTGGGATGGCAAGCCTACTTCGACCCTAAAGGCACGAGTACATGAACTGCAAGGAAGAACAGTCACTCAGGGAGGCTCTTCCAGGAAAGCTGCTGCTCCAGTTTCCAGCGAGCAAGTCCCCAGACAGAGGAGTAGAAGCGCAGATTTTATTTCTAAGTGTAATAGAGGGACTCCTGATTCACATTTGCAGGAAGTGAGTTGTGACTGCCATGATCAGGACTAGGGGGGCCCTGCCTCCAGCCGGGTGGAGGAAAGGGATAACCGGGCTTACTGGACTGTGTGGATCCGATGGCCTGGCATGTCTGACCCACAGGAGTATAAAGCTTTAGTGGACACCGGCGCACAGTGCACCTTAATGCCATCAAACTATATAGGGGCAGAACCCATCAGCATTGCTGGAGTGACAGGGGGATCCCAAGAGCTAACTGTATTGGAGGCTGAAGTGAGCCTAACCGGGAAGGAGTGGCAGAAGCACCCCATTGTGACTGGCCCAGAGGCTCCGTGCGTCCTTGGCATAGACTACCTCAGGAGAGGGTATTTCAAGGACCCAAAAGGGTACCAGTGGGCTTTTGGTGTAGTTGCCTTGGAGACGGAGGAAACTGAACAGCTGTCTACCTTGCATGGCCTCTCGAAGGACCCTTCTGTGGTGGGGTTGCTGAAGGTCGAAGAACAACAGGTGCCAATCGCCACCACAACAGTGCACCGGCGGCACTGTCGCACCAACAGAGACTCTCTGATCCCCATCCATAAACTCATTCACCAACTGAGGAGCCAAGGAGTCATCAGTAAGACCCACTCACCCTTTAACAGTCCCATATGGCCAGTGCGGAAGTCTAATGGAGAGTGGAGACTAACAGTAGACTATCGTGGCCTGAATGAAGTCACTCCACCGTTGAGTGCTGCTGTGCCAGACATGCTAGAACTTCAATACGAACTGGAGTCCAAGGCAGCCAAGTGGTATGCCACAACTGATATTGCTAATGCATTCTTCTCAATCCCTCTGGCAGCAGAGCGCAGGCCACAGTTTGCTTTCACATGGAGGGACGTCCAGTACACCTGGAATTGACTGCCCCAGGGGTGGAAACACAGTCCTACCATTTGCCATGGACTGATTCAGACTGTACTGGAACAGGGAGAAGCTCCAGAACACC
Source organism: Phalacrocorax carbo (assembly GCF_963921805.1). Classification (NCBI taxonomy): domain Eukaryota; kingdom Metazoa; phylum Chordata; class Aves; order Suliformes; family Phalacrocoracidae; genus Phalacrocorax; species Phalacrocorax carbo. The sequence continues at coordinate 9,623,345 of NC_087531.1, forward strand.
TTCAATACATTGATGACATCATCATGTGGGGCAACACAGCGGAAGTAGTTTTTGAGAAAGGAGAGAAAATAGTCCAAATCCTTCTGAAAGCTGGTTTTGCCATAAAACAAAGTAAGGTGAAGGGACCTGCACAAGAGATCCAGTTCTTAGGAATGAAATGGCAAGATGGTCGTCGTCAGATCCCCATGGATGTGATCAACAAAATAGCAGCCATGTCTCCACCAACCAGCAAAAAGGAAACACAAGCTTTCTTGGGCGTTGTGGGTTTTTGGAGAATGCATATTCCAAATTACAGTCTGATCGTGCGCCCTCTCTATCAAGTGACCCGGAAAAAGAATGATTTCAAATGGGGCCCTGAGCAACGACAAGCCTTTGAACAGATTAAACGAGAAATAGTCCACGCAGTAGCTCTTGGGCCAGTCCGGGCAGGACAAGATGTAAAAAATGTGCTCTACACTGCAGCCGGGGAGAATGGCCCTACCTGGAGCCTCTGGCAGAAAGCACCAGGGGAGACCCGAGGTCGACCCCTAGGGTTTTGGAGTCGGGGATACAGAGGGTCCGAAGCCTGCTATACTCCAACTGAAAAAGAGATATTGGCAGCATATGAAGGGGTCCGAGCTGCTTCAGAAGTGGTTGGTACTGAAGCACAGTTGCTCCTGGCACCCTGACTGCCAGTGCTGGGCTGGATGTTCAAAGGAAACGTCCCCTCTACACACCATGCAACTGATGCTACGTGGAGTAAATGGGTTGCACTGATCACCCAGCGGGCTTGAGTAGGAAACCCCAGTCGCCCAGGAATCTTGGAAGTGATTATGGACTGGCCAGAAGGCAAAGATTTTGGATTATCACCAGAGGAGGAGGTGACACGTGCTGAAGAAGCCCCACTGTATAAAAAACTGCCAGAAGATGAGAAGCAATATGCCCTGTTCACTGATGGGTCCTGTCGCCTTGTGGGAAAGCACTGGAGATGGAAGGCTGCTGTATGGAGCCCTACACGACAAGTAGCAGAAACTGCTGAAGGAGAAGGTGAATCGAGCCAGTTTGCAGAGGTAAAGGCCATCCAGCTGGCCTTAGACATTGCTGAATGGGAAAAGTGGCCAGTGCTCTATCTCTATACTGACTCCTGGATGGTGGCAAATGCCCTGTGGGGCTGGCTGCAGCAATGGAAGCAAAGCAACTGGCAGCGCAGAGGCAAACCCATCTGGGCTGCCACATTGTGGCAAGATATTGCTGCCCGGGCAGAGAAACTGGTTGTAAAGGTACGTCATGTGGATGCTCATGTCCCCAAGAGTCGGGCCACTGAAGAACATCGGAACAACCAGCAGGTAGATCAGGCTGCCAAGATTGAAGTGGCTGAGGTGGATCTGGACTGGCAGCATAAGGGTGAACTATTTCTAGCTCGGTGGGCCCATGACACCTCAGGCCATCAAGGGAGAGATGCAACATACAGGTGGGCTCGTGATCGAGGGGTGGACTTGACCATGGATATTATTGCACAGGTTATCCACGAATGTGACACATGCGCTGCAATCAAGCAAGCGAAGCGGGTAAAGCCTCTGTGGTATGGGGGACGATGGCTGAAATATAAATATGGGGAGGCCTGGCAAACTGACTATATCACACTCCCACAGACCCGCCAAGGCAAGCGCCATGTGCTTACAATGGTAGAAACAACGACTGGCTGGCTGGAAACATATCCTGTCCCCCACGCCACTGCCCGGAACGCTATCCTGGGTCTTGAGAAACAAGTCCTGTGGCGACATGGCACCCCAGAGAGGACTGAGTCAGACAACGGGATTCATTTCCGAAATAGCCTCATAGACACCTGGGCCAAAGAGCACGGCATTGAGTGGGTGTATCACATCCCCTATCACGCACCAGCCTCTGGGAAAATTGAACGGTGCAATGGACTGTTAAAAACTAAATTGAGAGCAATGGGGGGGTGGAACATTCAAGCACTGGGATACACATTTAGCAAAAGCCACGTGGTTAGTCAACACGAGGGGATCTGCCAACCGAGCTGGCCCTGCCCAGTCAGAAATCCTACATACTGTGGAAGGGGATAGAGTCCCTGTAGTGCACACAAAAAGTATACTGGGCAAAACAGTCTGGGTTCTTCCTGCCTCCGGCAAAGGCAAAGCCATTCGTGGGATTGCTTTTGCTCGAGGACCTGGGTGCACTTGGTGGGTGATGCGGGAGGATGGAGAAGTCCGATGTGTGCCTCAAGGGGATTTGATTTTGGGTGAAAACAGTCAATGAACTGCATGGCACAATGTGAACTGCTATATAATAGTGTGTGTCACCTCTGTGTTGTATCAATGATATCAGAGTACAAGCCTCCCAACCCATGGAAGATCAACTATGAAACAAGCCGTGCAGCAGTGATGGAACGATGACTGACTCGGTATGCAGCAACCCAACGCCACACACCATCTCTCCCACCCGGAAAGACTGATACAACAGATGGAGCCCAGAGTCATGGACTGGATGAACTCAATGGACATTTTAATGGACATTTTACAGGGAAGGTCCATGAACTAAGGGAATGATGTCTGTGTATTATGTTAAAGGCTGGGAAGGGGAGGGGTGGTGGTTGGTATGGTTGTATTGCATCATATGGGACCTGGGCCTGGTGTAAATGGTATGGAATAAGGGGTGGAGAATGTGCTGGTTTTGGCTGAGAAGGGGTTAATTCTCCTCACTGTGGGGGTCGGCTACCTTTCCAGCTTCCCGCGCTCTGCCGCGTGGCGGGGGGGGCTGGGAGGGGCGGGGCCATGGTGGGGGCGGCTGACCCCGACTGGCCAATGGCAGGTTCATTCCATACCATGTGACACCATGACGAATATATTGAGGGGGGGCAGTGGCAGCGCGGGGGCGGCGCGGCGTTGGGTCGGCGAGCGGCTGCGGCGCGTGTGGTTTGTTCCGGTTCGTTCCCCCTCTCCCCTCCCTTCCCCCCCCTCCCCCGGGGCTTTGCGCCTCTCGTTTATCTCCTTTACATTGCATTTCTACTGTTGTTTCTTTTAATTTTAATTATTAAACTGTTCTTATCCCAACCCACGAGCGTTACCCTTCTGATTCTCTCCCCCATCTACCGGTGGGGAGTGAGCGAGCGACTGTGTGGGGCTGAGCTGCCGCTAAACCACGACAGTCTCACTCGTACAACACAGACACTCGGTCACACAAAAGGGCCCCTTACGCTTCTCACTCTCACCACACAATATATCAATTAGAACAATAGTCACACTCATGTGTAGCATAAATCGTAAACCATTAACCGTTTGCCACAGGTCCACACCTCTCAGCATAAATTAAATCATAATATGCGGTACCGGATTTATACAACTGATGACAATAATTATGGCAATACTGTATACCACTCCCGCCACCACGGCTAGGAGGACCCAGGACTGGACCTAGGATACCATTGGTCAGGGTACAGAACTTACCCTGCCACCACCTTATAGGGACTCAAACCCCAAACCCCAGCTTTCCAGGGGCGAGCACCAATGCTCTTTACCTCACGTAGGACGTCTCCTCATGACTTACAGGTATCCCCTTACTTAATTATAACATACCTGGTCTGCCAGTGATGGTCCTTGTCTGTCCCCATGGTGATCTGGGGGAGTGGGAGAGTCCTCCCGAGAAATCTCGGGGGCACCCAGAGGAGTCCCATCCTCAGCAGGTCCCGCAGCCGGACAGAGAAGGTCCCATCTGGGGTGCCAGATTGAGGCGCGGAAACAAACTCTACAACTCACAGAGAGTTATAAAGCAGGTATGTTTATTGCAGCGCTGGGCGCAAGGGGGATCGCTCCTCCTAACTTGCACACCGCAAGTCATGATGGACAAAGCTTATATTGCTCAGTTATATACATATGTCCTTGAGTGCATTCTTGCCTGAGGCCCCTTACAGCAGTGGCAGTCATGAGGCTGTTGCACGTTTGTCCTGGGTGCTTCTGAGTGGAACCTCAGGGATCATGGGGTGGTTTCCAGACAGGAGTTTGGTAGTTCTGCAGTGTCCTTATAACTTTGTTTAGGCACTTCTTGTCCTGAAGCCCCTCTGACTCCCCCAAAGCAACAAGTTTCAGTCATCATGCAGGCTGTTCCTGTTATCTTACAGCCCAAGGCTACCTCATTATCCTGGCTAAGTTTTGGCTCCGGGCCCCAACATTTGTTGAGCTACACTAGATTGCATTAGTAACGTTTAACTATTTATTCCCTGAATCAGCTGCTCCCAGTAGACCCCCTTGGGGTCCCAGTGGCCCTGACATACCCCACCACCACTGCTCCCACTAAAGCCAATACTAGTCCTAGTGACCCCAGGTACTACCCATACTGGTTCCAGTGAACCCAGTATGCACCTAATTGGGGGTCCCTATGATGCCAGTGGTCACCTCTGAGTCCCAGTCACCCAGTACCTACTCAAGAGGAGGTCCCAGTCACCCCAGTACCCCCCCACTGCTCCCAGTGACCCAAACACCCACCTAAGCAGGGGGTCCCTGTGATCCCAGTAGTCACCCCAGCGTCCCAGTGCCCACCACCAGGAGCCCCGGCGACCCCCACACCCCGAGGCACCCCAGCCCCGCCCCGGGGTCCCGGAGCCCCCCAGTGCTGCGGGGTGCGGCCCCCACGCGGGCTCGGCTCGGAGCATCCCCCCGCCCCCTCGGTGCGGGAGGCGGCGGCCCCGCGGGGGACAGAGCCGGCCGCGGAGGGGGAGCACCGGGATGGCGGGGCCGGGCAGCGCCGCAGCCGCAGCCCCGCCCCGCCCCGTCCCGTCCGGTCTCGGGCGCTGCGGGCCGGCGGCGCAGCATGGCGGAGCGCCCGGCGGTAGCAGCGGGAGCGGCGGGGCTGCCGCTGCGGGCGCGGCTCAGCTTCGCGGCCGGGCACTTCCTGAACGACCTGTGCGCCTCGCTGTGGTTCACCTACCTGCTGCTCTACCTGCACGCCGTGCTGGGCTACGGCCACCGCCTGGCCGGCGCCCTGCTGCTGGCCGGGCAGGCGGCCGACGGGCTCTGCACGCCCCTCGTCGGCCTCGAGGCCGACCGCGCCGCCGGCTGCGGCCGCTACGGGCGGAGGAAGTCCTGGCACCTCGCCGGTGGGTGCTGGGGGGGCGTGGGGGGGCTTGGCTGGGGTGCTCTGCGTCGGGGGTGAGCGCTGGGTGGATGCCCTGGGTGGAGAGTGACGGCCCCGGGGGAGCCTTTTGGGATGCCCTGGGTGACGATGGGTGGCCCCGGGGGAGCCTTCTGGGGTGCCCTGGGTGGACAGAGGTGTCCCCGGGGGAGGCTTTCAGGATCACTCTGAGTGGGGGGGGACACCAAGGGTGCCTTTCCAGGGTGCCCTGGGTGACAATGGGTGTTCCCGGGGAGCCTTTTGGGATGCCCTGGGTGGACAGAGATGGCCCTGGGGGAGCCTTTCAGGGGTACCCTGCCCTGAGTTGGGGGCACCAAGGGTGCCTTTCCAGGGTGCCTGGGGTGAAAATGGGTGACCCCGGGGGAGCCCTTCCGAGGTGGGGATCAGCCCCAGGGAAGCCTTCCTGGAGCCCCCTGCCTGGAGGGGGGGAACAGCCCCCGTGGCAGTGAGGTGGGGACTGGGTCCCCCCAGCTGGAAAGGGGCAGCCCCAGGGGTGAGCAGAATTGGGTGCCCTGGGGTGGAAGGGATCAGCCCCGCCATGGAAGGGGGCTGCCCCGGGAAGGCTTTCCTGGGCACCTCTGTGGGGGTCCTGGGGAGGGTGAACCAGTGCCAGGCAGTATCAGGGCTGGGGTGGCAGTGCCCTGGGTGCGGGGAGATGGGCCTGGGGTGCCCTGTGTGGAGGGGGCAGACCGGGAGGTGTCTTTCTGGGGTGCCCCATGTGGAGGGGACAGCAGGGTGCTCTGGGATGCCTTTGGCATGGATGGCTGAACCCAGATGGGGAAGGGGCACCACAGTGTCCCTGTCCTGCCTGGGCACTGTCCCGTGCCACGGTGGTGGGGGCTGCCCAGGTGCTCACAGCCCAGGGCTCCCTGCTGTCCCTGTGGGGCAGCAGGGGACTGCAGGGTGTCGCTACGCGGGGGTGGCATCGAGTCGGGGTGAGAGCTGTGTGCTTAGCTGGTTGATGCTACAGCAAAAACGAGACCAACAGCAAAATCTGGGCTTTCCCAGGAGCCCGGGGGTTTACCTGGGACTTGCCTGTGGCAGGCAGCTCTTGGTTGCCCCCATGGGTCACCCTGGGGCACGGGGCCCTTGACCATGCCAAGGCTGGGCACCCCACGTGCTGCGTTTGCGGCTGGTGCCTGGTGAGTAAGGGCCCTGTGGGGATGTGGAGGAGGCACCAGCTTGATGTGAATTATTAGCAGGTGCTTGTGTTGCATCATGCCCTGGGGTCAAAAAAGTGCAATGAAGTGCAGGAGCTGGTACAATGAAGTGCAGGCTCTGTCGGGGACAGCGTGACCTGGAGAAGGGTCCTTGGTGCTGTGACCTTCACAGGAGCCTGCCCCGTGAATGGGGCAGTTAGCATGAAGAAACATCCATTGACAGCCAGCGATAAAGACCCTCGATGCTTCCTCCCGGTAACGGCATGGTAACGCCCGAGTGCCAGCTTGCCTGGAGTGGACCCACTCGGAGAGAGGACGGTTGTAGTGTGGGTGCTCTTATCTTCATCCTGAATTTATGTCGGCCAACCACTTCATGCAACCAAACGACAGCCTGATAAGGTGCCTGATCTCCCCAGAGTTTTGCTTGGTGAGTCAGGGAGGGTTTGGTGGGGGCAGCTTCACCCCCTGCTGCGGTGTCAGCTAGATCTGTGCCCTAGATTTAGGGAAGTGGCTGGAGCTGTGCTTCACCCCCTCCCCGGGCAGGTCCGCTCCAGCTGGGTGCTGTGTAGCATGCACCAAAGGGTAAGTCCTCTTGCCACAGGGGCTGCAGCTGCCCCGGCCATGGGGAGCAGAGCACCCTGCCCGGCCCTCCCTGCTTCAGTAGCACAGGTGGAGGCTGGAGGCACAGATGGAGGCTGTTTTTCCCTGGCTGGAGCGTGGGTTATTCCTATAAGGTGGGGGCTACCCTGCTGACCCCCTGGCTGGCCATGGTGAGTCAGGCTGGCAAACCTGTTGGAGCTGGCTGTGCTGGTACCTCTCTCGGCTCACTCGGTCACGCTGTGGCAGAGATGCTTCACGTGGGAGCGGGATGGCTCCTCTGGTGGCAACTCGTGCTCAGATCAGAGGAAACGCAGTGAAACCGCAGCCTGGGGCGGCAGGGAGGAGAGATACCATGAGTTGCTATCGGTGGCATCTCCCCACTGCGGCACTGGGCTGCCAGTGCCGGCAGTCCTGGGTGGCTTGCCCGCACACCGGCCTGCCTGCTCGATGGCTTTTTTTAGGGGACAGCTTGCTTCTGCAACAGGGTGGGAAGGATGAGCAGCTGTTTGCTGCCTGTCTGAGCCAGTCTGGCAGCGCTGTACCAAACTCCCTGCCTGGAGCACCTGTGCCACGCAGCACATGATCCTACCCCACAGGGCCAGGTGAGAGCCTGGACCTCTGCTGCCTGCCTGGGGATGCTGCAGGGATGGGCAGGGTGGCCTTGGGGGGCTCCCACGGCCCTGCCTGGGAGAGCAGGTGGTCCCCAGGACCCCTGTGGCTCACAGGGAAGCCACGTTTGCTTGGGCAGACCCAGGGATATGCGGGTGTTGGGCTGCAGCTCACAGCCCTGTGCCAGAGGAGCATGGCTCCGTGGGGGTGGCCTTGGTGATGGGCACTGCCTGTCCCTGGGGGCCACGAGGAGGAGGGAGTGACAGGAGTCTCTTGCACATGTGATGGCAGCGATGGTTCATGGGTGGGTGCAGCTCCTGCCCCAGTGCTCCACTGGGGACGCGGGCAAGTCCCTCACAGCCCTTGGGGAACTGCAAAGCCTGACCCTGCAGGACCCTGGGCCTGGGCAGGGGGAAGAGCCTCCCTGATCCTCCAGACGGGGCTTGGTGAAAACCAACAGCCCCTGTAACAGGGAACAAAGGAGGTCTGGTCTGGTTTGAATCTTCTTGGACCCTTCCCATCCCGGTGGCTTGTCTGGGGCAGAGACACCATGGTGTGTCCAAGTCCCCTGTCCTCATGGGAGCTCCTGGAGCTCCAGAGCTGGCTGCGAGTTGGTGCAGGGCAGCACCCAGCACCCTGCCAGGGTCCTTGCTCAGGATGGATCTGAGCTGAGCTGGGCTGGGATTATTGCTGCCTGCCCTCTGTGCAGGGAGAACCGCTTTGCCCCAGCCCTGCAGCAGCTGGGGTGGCTGTGCCACACGGAAGTGATGGGGAGAAGTCGTTCATTAAGAGGATCTTGCAAAGTTCCCAGGAGAGAGGACCTTGGGGACCTGGCAAAGCAGCTGCGGGTCCCCCTCAACTATAGGGACAGGTTCCCATAGCTCTTGGGCAGCGCCTGGTGAAGCTGGGGACATACAGGACAGGGGACGTGGCTGTGTCCACATCAGCACCTGGGCCTCAGGAGCAGTGGAGCATCTCAGCACATTTGCTCCGTAACCTTGTGAGAGGGGGAGGAAGAAGCCAGCCTGTCCCTGCCTGCTCCACGCAGGCGTCCCCACGCTGTCATGCTGCAGCAGAGGGAGGAGCCTGGCTCTGCTGTCCCTGCCTCAGCCAGGACCTTCCCATGGCTCAGAGCCCAGTGTGTGGGGCAGATCTGCTCTTGTCCTCCCCCATCGCACTGGAGGTATCTCTGGCCATCGCTCTGCAGGTGACTTCTGCAAGCATGGAGGGAGTGCAGTTCCCTTTGCCAGCCCCACAGGAGAAGGGACAAGGGGACAGATGGGCTGGCCCTGCGCCCGCGGGACAGCCCGGAGCGCTCCTGGCCCTCAGGGTGCCTTATCATGCTTGGGCAGGTGGTAGGGCAGCATGTGTCCTTGGGGCTGGGTATCTGCAGGCTGGAGAAGGGATAGAAGCCCTTGGTGGCTGCGTGTCCTGACAGTGTGAGGGTCTGTCCTCTGGCGTTTTGAGGGGGACATAGTGGGTGTGAGATGGTGCTGCACTTTGTGGGGGGAACTTAACTGGGGAAAAGTCTGCTGACAAGTGTGTGTCCGTCTGTCTCACTGCTGGGTACAAGAGGGAAGGATGTGACCCTGTGCAGGACGGGGTGAGGGGGTGGTCTGGGGCTCCATGTGTCTCACCTGGCTGGGGGAAGGGGCCCACCTCCCTCCCCAGCCCTGTGGGGTAGGACCTGTCCTAGCAGAGGGCTGGTTTTGTCTGTCTGTCTGTGTTTGAGCTGGCTGGGACTGTTGGGGTCCCAGGGAAACAGGGCTTGCAGCCTCTCACCACTCCACTCTCTTCCCAGGCACCACCTGCGTCCTTGTGTCCTTTCCCTTCATCTTCAACCCCTGCCTGGGTTGCAAGGAGAACGTGCCACAGTGGGCAGCCTTCATCTACTACCTCCCCTTCATCATCATCTTCCAATTCGGCTGGGCAGCCACACAGATCTCCCACCTGTCCCTCATCCCCGAGCTGGTGACCAGCGACCATGAGAAGGTGGAGCTCACAGCTTTCAGGTGAGCACACCCAGACCTAGGTGTCCCCTGAATGTGGGGGCGCAGCCCTGCCTGTGCTGGGTCCCATCACCTGTAAGACAAGAGGTCCTCTGGGTGCCGTGGGCCTGATGTCCCATGTGCCATGGCACACTTGAGCCCTCAGTACAGCAGGACCTGGGCCGTGTGGGTGTCCTGCAGGATGTGTCCAAGTGACACTGGTCCTCTGGGTTGGTGGCCCAAACTCTTTGGTGCCAGGAGGGAACGTCCTGATGCCAGGGATGTTGGTGACACAGCCTGTGGGGCACTTTTCCTTCGGGACCAGATGGTGATGCTTACAGGGGAGGAACAGACCCCCCCCTGCCGGATGCCCCCAGGAGAGCAGGGCATGGCCCTGTGCGGCCATCCCATAGGTAGTGATGGCCCCGGGGCCAGGCTGGGCAGCGCGTGCAGCTCTGTGTGCAGAGCCTGACTCAGTGCCACTTATCTGGCAGGATCAGGCTGTGGGAAGGAGCGTTTATCAGATGGAGCAGGGCTTGGTTATCTGCCCCAGTGGGAGGAAGTTCCCCTTCTGGCAGGCGAGTGGGGACTGCAGTGTGGCCAGGCAGGGAGGGTGTGGGGCAGTGCTGGGGTAACCCTGGGGCCAAGGGGTCCAGCTCTGGAGGCACCAGGTTGGGCAGCTTGGGGCATCCTTGGGGCAGAGGTGAGCTGTGACTGGAGGGTGGACAGGCTGACCCAGAGGGATCTTGGCTTCCTCCCAGTTGTGCCCTGAGGCTTGGATTGAGCATGCTGGGAGGTACACGAGTAAGGCTGATGCCTGGCCAGATGCTGCGTGCTCTTGGAGGTGTCACCTCAGCCATGACCCTAGGGTGCAAAGTTGGCTGTAGCATGCCTGGCTTGGAGGGCAGCCTTGGGTTGAGGTGTCCTCACCAATCCTGGAGCTGTGCTTGTCTCTCTGCATCACCCTGTGGTGCTGTTTCCCCCTAGGTATGCCTTTACTGTCATGGCCAATATCACTGTGTATGGCCTGGCCTGGCTCCTGCTGAACTTCCAGGTGGACCAGCCTGACCGCACAGAGCACCTAGGCATCCAGGATGTCCCAATATTTCAGGTACGTGGCAGGGCTCAGTCTGGGGTCCTCTCTTCTCTGGGTGGGACATGGATGAGTGGGGGAGGTACTGGAGGGAGCAAAATAGCAGTGCCCTGAAATCTCACCTACAGCACTGGGCAGTGTCCCCACTGAGCTCTCCCTGGGTTTTTGGGAACTCCTCTTTATCCACCAGGCTGCTGGGGGGTTGATGATGGGCAGGCAAAGGGCACCCCCTGCTATGCTCACCCCCTCTGCCTCACCCAGAACCTGTCCCTCATTGTGGTGGGGCTGGGGGCTGTGTTCTCCCTCATCTTCCACCTGGGCACCAAAGAGAAGCCGTACCCGCCAGGCTCACTGCCTCAGCTGGAGGAGACCACACCCCTGCTGCAGAAGGAGCCTATGAGCCCCCCACACCCACTGCTGATCTGGAAAGACTGGCTGCTGGAGCCTGCCTTCTACCAGGTACGGCTGCAGGCAGAGCTTGCGGCACCTGTCCTGGGTTGCTGACCTGCCTGGGTGCTGTGGGCATCCTCTGGCAGTGGGATGTGCCCCTGGTGCGGGTGGAGAGATGGGCTGTACTGGGCACCCACCTACCACATCAGGGGAGCTGCCCCCTTCTCAGTGGGAATCTGTGCCATGACAGGGTTGGGCATGGAAGGTGCCGGCCTTCCCTACCTCCAGTTTGCACAGGTGGAGCAGTGCTGCCCTGTCTCTGTCCCCTCACAGGTTGCGGTGCTCTACATGTCCACCCGGCTCATCATCAACCTGTCCCAGACCTACATTGCCATGTACCTGACAAACTCACTGCTGCTGCCCAAGGTGAGTGCAGGGCAGGTCCCAGCCCACATGTCAAGGTCGTGTGGGTAGGGGTTCTGTGCTCTTGATCCAGAGCTCATCTCCCTGTCCTTGCCTCTTGCAGAAATACATCGCCACCATCCCCCTGGTGATGTACATCAGTGGATTCCTCTCCTCCTTCCTTATGAAGCCTGTGAATAAGTGGATAGGTCGAAATGTGAGTCCTGGGGGCCTGCTGAGGTTTGAGTTAGACCCAAGGAGAGGCCCAGGGGCCAGATCCTGACTGCACAAGTGAGCAGAGCAGTCAACACACCTGAGCCTGGCCGGAGAGCAGGGACCCCTCTTTCATCCTCTACAGACAACCCCCTGCTACAGTGTGGGCCCTGCTGGGACAGTGTGGGTGGTGGGCAGTGTGAGGGGGCATGGGCCTATCCTGCATATCTCTGAGGTTGGGGAAAGAGATGCTGGTCCAGAGTCAGCCTGTCCTGTCCAGCCCTGACTGGGCTGGGAGAGCCCCATGGTGCCCACAAGAGGCAGAAGGAGGGTTTGGCTGAGCCACCCTTGGCAGGCGTGGGGTGTGGGGGTCTGCAGTGCCAGCAGGAGGAGACTGCCCCTCCAGTGCCTCCCCCTCCGCACTGCAGCAAGCACCATTCCCCAGTAAGCCCCCACCTCTCCTACTAGTTGGGTGTCCCCATGCCCTACACAGGCACCCTGTCTACAGCTCTGCTGGGGGCTTGGCTCTTAGGCTGTGGCCAATGCTGTAGAACAGCCTGAACCACTGCAAGACTCTTGCTGTTTGGGGGATCCTTGTTTAAAATCAGCTGGGAGAGAGCCAGGGCTGCCCCCCATGCCCTCCCCACTCACCCCTGCCTTGCTGGGTGTCAGCCGAGCTGGGGTCTGAGCTCTCCCTTCTCCTTCTGTCCTCACGCTGGCCTGGAGCAGCTGACCTACTTTGTGGGCATCCTGATGATCTTGGCCTTTGCCTCCTGGGTGACCCTGGCTAGGCATATGGGAGCGGAGATCTATGGGGCGGCCGTGCTGCTTGGGGCTGGCTCTGCTACTATCCTGGTCACCTCCCTCTCCATGACAGCAGACCTCATCGGCACCAACACGGTATGTCTGCTCCTCCTGGCCAGGATGGACAGGGGTGTCACAGCGGGGCTTGGAGCCTGCAGGGTGGGGTGGTCGCTGGTGCATGATTGGGGGGATGATTGGATCAGGGGGACGGAGACTCCTGTGAGGGGCTCTGCTGTGAGGGTGCGGGGAGCCCTGTCCCCTGTGCCTGGGCTCTGCTGTAATATGGGCTCTGCCCATGAGAGGGCACAAGGCTCTCGCTGCTGGCACCCGCTGGGCTGCGTGGCGGGGCTGGCCTCAGCACAGCGGCCAATGAGGTTTCCTCTCCCCTTGCAGCACAGCGGGGCGTTCGTATACGGGGCCATGAGCTTCACAGACAAGATGGCCAACGGCCTGGCTGTGATGGCGATCCAGAACCTGCACCCGTGCCCGTAAGCATCCCTGCGGGGTGCAAACCCTCCCAGTGGTAGCTCCCACCACATCACCTGGGGGTCAGGCAGCAAATATCCCTGGTTTATAGTGAGAGACGGGTGAAAACCAGCTCTGATTTGTCTTAAATCCTTCCTCAACTTCTCTTCTGGCCCTAGACAAGGGCTGTATCTATGGGATGCATAAAGGGGCTGGGGATCTCAGTGTCCAGGGTGCTGCCCTCTGTCCTTGCCCTGCACCTTTCCCTTACATCCCAGTGTGAACCGGTCCTGACACTGAGGACATGGGACTGCTGTCAGCAGCCCTGGGACACTTGGGCAGCAATGGGCCGGGCTCCAGTCCTTGCCACAATAAGCCACATCCCTGGCCTTTCCCTGAAGGACTGAGCTCTGCTGCCCTGCCTGCATCAGCTTCTATCACTGGGTGATGGTGTTGGTCACCGGAGGCATTGCCATCGCTGCTATCGCCTCTCTGTGCTGCATCATGGTCTGGCCCATCCGTGTCCGCTACCGTGAGTGGGGCTGGGAGCACCAGGGAGGGGCAGGCATGTGGCCGGGGGCACTGGGAGCCCCATGTCCTGTGCCAGCCTGGGCTAAAGCAAAAGTGTCTTTCCAGATGGCCCCAGCTGCGGGGAGGCGGCGGGAGCCCTGTCCCAGCAAGAGGTGCCATGGCAGGGTGGGCTGCAGGGATGATCACAGGGATGCTTGCGGCTCTGTCCATGGGGGGGCCCTCATGGTAGGAACACAGGGCAGGGCCATTGTCCCGCTTCTGCTGCTCCTGGCCCTGGAACGGGGGGCTGCACCTGCTTGCTGTGCCCTCCTGGAGGGCAGGATCCACCCCTGCCTGGCCCTGCAGTGGCTGTGCTGACCCTGGCACCCCGTGGGTCACTGAGGGGTGGCAGAGGCTGCTTCACATGCTGGTAGCCAAATATGGGGGCAGGGGTTGGGGATGGGGTGCCCCTCGCCTGGCCGGGGACACAGGCACCCGTGCTCAGTGCCAACTCAACAGCTGCCTCTCTGCCCAGCTGGGTGCTTGCGTCTTGCTCTGGGGCGAGGACAGACCTCCCCACGCTGCCTTGGGGATGTGCTAGGGTCCCTCGTGCCAGTGGCAGGAGAGTCCGGAAGGTCCAGGCCAGCACATGGTAGGTCACCCCCGCAGCTGCAATGGCTCCTAACCTGTCCCTTCCCTCCCATCCCCACAGATGCTGTCTGCCTGCAGGGACTGAGCAGAGCAGGGACCCCCTACGGCGGGACGGAGAGCATGGAGGGAAGGATCCAGAGTGGCACAGTGAACTGAGCAGGGCCCGTGTCCTTGGCCACTGTGGCATCCACGCTGCTGAGCTCTGCCTGGAGGGACCCCCACGGCAGGGGATGGCACTGGGGCAGAGGCACTGGGCTCAGGGGGCTGTTGGCCCCTGCCCTGTCTCACTGTCACCTTGCACTGGACTCGTGTTTCCCACACACACCCCCGTGCCCTGCCCAGGCACTCATGAAGGATGTCACCCTGTGCTTGCACAAGTATAACACTAGAAGGTCCTGGGCTGGGCACCCAGCCCTGGGTTTTAACCTGCATTTGTAAGGTCAGTATGTACAAATGGCACTTTTTAAAGGAGGAGAAAAAGGAGAGAAAAAAAACCCCAAACCAATAAAGCACCTCTAACCGTGGATAAACGCCCTTGGTGTCTTGCCTGGGCCCTTCCCCACTTGGGCAGGGCCCTCAGGGCCTGGGCTCTGCTCCTGGCAGTTGGGGACCCCCGTGGCTGGGGGGGGGGCAGGAGCAGGGTAGGCGGTTTGGGGTGTGCACAGGGCTCTTAGGGTTTTGACCCAACGGTGCTCCTCCTTTATTCCTCCACGGAGAAGGAACGCTCCAACACGGCAGAAATGGCGGGGAGGCCCGCAAGATGGCCACCCTCAACAACGATGGCGGCTGCGCCCGCAAACAAAATGGCTGCCGCGCAGCAGCGCTGGAGCCTAATGATTGGTTCCTGTGCGGGTGTCCCGCCTCCTGGGGCAGAGCAACCAAGGGGGGGCTCTCCTTGCCTCAGCGGGGTCTGTTCCGCGGAACCCGTGGGCTCCCCGGCCTGGGCCTGCTCGGTGCCGCCGAGGGGCTGTGGGGCCAGGCCGCTCCCGGCCCCGGAGGCTCCGGCCGCTCCCCCCACCCCCCGCCCCCGCTGAAGTGAAACCGGGAGCCCTGGGCAAAGGCCAGGCTGCCGCAGCTGCGGGTGCGACCCCGGCCGCTGTCCTGGAGCCGTCCCAGCGCAGCGCGGGGTCTCCCGGTGCCTGCTCCCGAGGGGACGGGGCCGATGCCGCAGCCGCCTGGGTGCGCGTTATCACCCGTTTGCCATAAGCCCTTGGCTGAGGGGAAATGAGGAGCGAGGCGCCTTCCCCCTGCCCCTCCGGAGCAGGAGGGGTCTACACCCGGGTGACGGCCGGGGGACCCTGAGTGTCACCCGGAGACAAAGGGGCTGTGGGCCAGGACACCGGAGCCAGGTGGGTGCCACTGTGTGGCGGCACCTTCCTTAGCCCCTTGGGTGGGCCAGAGCTGAGAAACGAGGCCACCCCAACCTGGCAGGCTGGGGGGCGATGGGGACTGCGGAGGGCCCTGTGCAGCCCTGGGAGCGCTCTGCTTGCCTCGGGGCCCTGGCTGGTGCCCCCTGGGCCAGGCTGGGGATGGCGCTGGCACCCCAGGGTGCAGCCAGCCCCATGGAGCGGCATACCTCAGCTCTGCCTCGCCGGGGGGTTGTGGTGCCACCCTAAGCCCCCTGCCCTGCCTGCCCACCCGGCAGTGAGCTGGGGTCAGACTGAGGGGACCGAGGGAGGTGGGCTCTGTGTGTGTGTGTGTGTGTGTGTGTGTGCCCATGCATGGCATGTCTGCTCAGGCACAGGTGTGCACTGCAGGTGGGTAAGAGCTGCCACAGATGCGTGAGCATGGGCCTGCACGTGTGTGGGGTGTGGGTAGGGGGAGTGTATGTCCTGTGTGCTTGCACACGTGTGCACCCAGCATGGGCCTCTGTGTGCTGGGCACGTGGGCAGGGGGAGCGCAGACACAGGGCTGTGAGGGGCTGGATCCCCTGCTGGGTCCTGGGGGAACAGGACTGGGTCCTGGGGGGGCGGAGCTGGGGTGTGGGACTGCAGAGCCCCACGCTGTGCTGTCAGCCCGTGCTGGGCTGTACATGGGGCTTATGGCTGTTCCCATAAGCCAGCCGGGGCTGTGGAAGAGGTTTTAGCAGCCCCGGTCCAGGGAGCAAGGCCCGAGTCTGGGTGGGGGCCGGGGCTGGGGCCAGGTGGCCTTGGCACATGCCCCCACACCTCATGGGGAGGGTGGGGACCCCATCCCAATTGGCCACTTGGACCCTCGGCTCTTCTCAGCCCCCCCCAGCCTGGTCTTGCCCCCTCTCCATTTTTCTCAGCACTCTGCCCGTGCCCAGGGCTCAGCCTCTGGGGGCCACCTTCTGCCCCACAGCAGAGACCCCCGGTGGGGCCAGTGGCCAAGCCTGCCCAGCAGCACTGCCTGGGGAGGGGACTGGGCGCCGGGGAGCCCCTGCTTGTGGGGCTGGAGGTGGGGAGTGGGCGCTGGGCAGGTGCTGCTGTGGGGTGCCCATCGGATTGCAGGGAGCACTGTTCCTGCTGTCAGCTCTGCCTGGGAGGGGGATGCATTTGCAGATTGTTTGGGGGGGGGCAGCTGAACCACCCCCCGAGGTCTGTGGCCGCAGAGTTGCCTGCAGAGCAGCTCACTTTCACCCACTGGGTATTCATTGGGGTGCAGCACAGCCCCAGCTCAGGGCAGCGCAGGCAGGAGACCCTGGACAGGCAGCTCTGCTTGCCGCAGCCACACCCGGGGGTGTTTTCTAACCCCCTCCCCGGTCAGGGTCCTGCACCACGCTGCTCTAGAGGAGGCAGAGGGCCCTGGCCAGGGAACACCCCCCCAGGCTGGGCAGCTTTGGGGCAAGGATGCTTAGTGCCCCTTTCCACCTCTCAGGCTGCCCTATGGGGCTTCCTCCGCCGGGGACGCGTGGGCTGATCTGATGCTGGCGTCGTCCTGCCGCATCTCTGAGGGACCCCCCCGTGTGGAGCCCCCCCGGGGCCTGCGGGCCCAGCAAGATGGGCAGGTGGGCACGGTGGTGGTGTCACCGAAATCGGGAATGAACCTCGTAACACCAATGTAGTGTTAAAAGGCAGGCATTCTTTATTTGCGGCGCCGGATGCATGGGGGATTGCTCTTCCTAACGTGCATACCATCAGATCTCATTGTGCCGGTTAAGTACATGCTTCATATACATATTCATTAGCTTTCTGATAAAAGATATACATATTCATTATATGCAGACGTCATTTGCGCATGCCTGTTGGTGTCTCCGGGTGGTTGTCAGGGGTCTCTGGATGAAGGACATACTCTTCCTCCCTGTGTCCGCTAGTTAACCCTTGTTTTTGAGCAAACTCAGTTCTGAGACTACGTATGTACTGTCCTTGAGGGATAGTCTGTTCTTGGTTTAGTGTTTGCTCTGTAGTTCCTTATCTTTATGGCTCCTGTACATCTGCTTTTCTAAAGGCCAAATGTCATTGTGACTTTGATCAGGTACTTCGAATCTTGAGGCCTCTCTGACTCCCCTAAAGGCTGTTCTTGTTTCAGCTACCTCATTATCTTGGCTAAGTTTTTGTTACCAAAAAATGCAGTAAAATCAGAAGCAACTCTTTAGCACCAATTTAGTATTAAAGAGCAGGCATTCTTTATTCACAGCGCCGGATGCACAGGGGATCGCGCCTCCTAACGTGCATACCTTACACACCTTTCCCATACAATTTATAGATCAAAAATTTACATATTCATACATATTCATTATTGTCCTTTCTACTGATTGGTTCAAACTTGCTCGTTCCATATGTAAATTACTGCGCAGGCTCAGTTGTTCTCTTCCATTGTTCTCTTTTGAGTAGGTGGTATTACTTGGGTCACTGGTCCGATCTCCCCCTGCCGGAATTACCTTTTACCTTCTTGGCTCTTAATCTTGGCAGTCCTGGCTAGTTTTCTCAGTCCACCACACGAAACCACATTTTGTCATCTTTTTCTGACAGAAGCACATTGTCTATTGTTTCGTTCACATTAATGATTACTGAGGGACTAAAATACAGATCAACAGATACACTGATTTGTACACTCCATGTTCCCATAATATAACAACATCTCTGGTTGATTAATTTCATCACTTTGGTTACATTTCCCCCCTTTGGAAGTTTTGAAATAATCATTTTTTCAATACTTCCATCTTAGATCAATAATATTGCACTATATCAGTGTAGTGTTTGGTTCATCTTCTCAAATTTTTCATTTGATTGTGGTCTCCAGGGCGTATGCAGGTCCCATTTTATACCCCAAATTTTATTAATTTGTTGAACTACATCTGCAAAAAAATGTGGTCCTCTATCAGAGGACATTCCCGTTGGCACTCTAAATCTTGGTATTATTTCTTTCAGCAGTATTTTAACTGCTTCTCTAGCTTTGTTGGTGCAGCACGAGAAAGCTTCTGGCCATCTAAAAAATTTGTCAATCAACACTAACAAATACTGCTATATCTATTTTGTCTGGGTAACTCAGAGAACTTAATTTGCTAATAATCTCCGGGAGAAATTTTTGTTTTGTTACTCCTAAAGGTGGTTTCTTTTGGTTCAGGGGATTATTTCTAGGACAGATTGGACACTTAGCTACTATGGATTTAACTATTCTTGTCATGCCTACACACACTACAGATGTTTTTAAACTCAAAACCATAGCATCTACACCCCAAAGTGTTTGCTCATGCTTTTCTTTTGCAAGTTCTGTCATAACTTGTGGGGTTATTATTACTTGTTTTTCTGGCGTTACCCACCATCCTTCTGTATTTTGTGATGCTTCCAATTGTTCTGCTAATTGCTCATCCAATTTATTATATCTCGGTTTCAACTTTGGAATTTTTATCTGTTTTACTGGTACTAGTGCAAGGATACCCTGTTCTGCAGTCCTCTTTGCAGCTTTATATGTCAATCATTTACTTATGTTTACAGCCGTCTGACCGAATTGATGAGCATTGCAATGCTTTACCGCCACTTATTTTGGTTTCTGTACATCTTCCAGAAGTTGGAGAATTTCTTCTTTATGCTTTATTGATGATTCTTGGGCTGATAGCAGTCCTCTTTCCTTCCAAATAGCTCCATGAGCATGGATCACACCAAATGCATATTTGGAATCAGTCCAAATATTTGCCCTTTGTCCTTCTGCCATTTGCAGAGCCTGTTTCAATGCCACCAATACTGCTTTCTGTGCTGAGGTGTTTGCAGGCAGTGTCCCTGACTCCTTTCCCTCGGCGGTGATAACGACAGCATATCCGGCCATTTGCTTCCCTTCTTGCACAAAGCTTCTTCCATCTGTAAACAATTCCAGATCAGGATTTTCCAGAGGTTTATCTCTCAGGTCCAGTCTGCTGGAATAGACTTGTTCAATAGTTAGCAAGCGATCATGTTCTAAATTGTCCGTAAGATTTTCTGTTGTTAAAAACATAGTAGGATTCATTATAGCAGTAGTCTTCAATTCCACATCATCTTGTTCTAACAAAACAACTTGATATTTCAGCATTCTGCTAGGAGATAGCCAACGACCCCCCCTTTTGTTCTAAAACAGTCACCACCATGTGCGGGACATATACTGTAATCTTTTGTCCCATTGTTAACTTTGGGGCTTCCTGGATCGGCAGCGCTGTTGTTGCTACTGCCCGTAAACACCTAGGCCATCTTTTACTCACATTATCAAGTTGTTTGGAGAAGTAGTCTACAGGTCTCTTCCAGGTTCCCAGTCATTGTGTCAACACTCCAAGTGCTAAACCTTGTCTTTCATGGACAAACAACTCAAAAGGTTTAGTGAAATCAGGTAGGCCTAATGCAGGGGCCATCATCAAGGCTCTTAAGTTCTTTGAATGCTGTTTGGCATTCGGGTGTTGTGCTGGTTTTGGCTGAGAAGGGGTTAATTCTCCTCACTGTGGGGGTCGGTTACCTTTCCAGCTTCCCGCGCTCTGCCGCGTGGCGGGGGGGGTGGGGGCTGGGAGGGGCAGGGCCATGGTGGGGGCGGCTGACCCCGACTGGCCAATGGCAGGTTCATTCCATACCATGTGACACCATGACCAGTATGTTGAGGGGGGGCAGTGGCAGCGCGGGGGCGGCGCGGCGTCGGGTCGGCGGGCGGCTGCGGCACGTGCGGTTTGTTCCGGCGGTTCGTTCCCCCTCTCCCCTCCCTTCCCCCCCCTCCCCCGGGGCTTTGCGCCTCTCGTTGTTCTCCTTTACATTGCATTTCTACTGTTGTTTCTTTTAATTTTAATTACTAAACTGTTCTTATCCCAACCCACGAGCGTTACCCTTCTGATTCTCTCCCCCATCTACCGGTGGGGAGTGAGCGAGCGGCTGTGTGGGGCTGAGCTGCCGCTAAACCACGACAGGTGTCCAGGTTAAATATTTATCCTTTGATTCTTTCAATGCCTCATATAATGGTTTTACATACAGTCTATAGTTCAGAATCCAGAGCTGACACTATTTAATTATTTTCAGAAAAGCTCTCAGTTCCTTTGGGCTGCTAGGTTCGGGAATTTGACAAATAGTTTATTTCTTTTCATTTTCTAATTGTCTTTGTCTTTGAGATATTTCAAATCCTAAATAAATCACTGCTTCTTTTCCTATTTGGGTTTTGTTTCTGGAAACTCTGTATCTTCCTTGGCCCAGAAAATTTAAAAATTTCAAAACATTTTTCTTTACTTTCTGCCGCTATCAGAATGTCATCCACATACTGTAACAATATGCTTCTCCCTGGGTTCTGTTTTTTCTATATGTCTAATTATTTTTGCCAGCTGAGTCCCAAATATCGTAGGACTATTTTTAAATCTTTGTGGAAGTACAGTCCATGTTAGTTGTGTCTTTCATCCTGTGGTGGGGCTTTCCCATTCAAAAGCAAATATGCTTTGACTTTTTATGTCCAGAGGTATGCAAAAGAAGGCATCCTTCAAATCTAGTACAGTAAACCATTTATGCTCCTCTTTTAAAGAGGTCAGTAAAGTGTATGGATTAGCCACTACTGGATGTATATCTTGGACTATCTGATTTATAGCCCTTAAATCTTGAACTAGTTAATATTCTTTGCCTCTAGATTTCTTTACTGGCAATATAGGAGTATTACATTCTGAGTCATGTTCTACTAAAAGCTCATATTCTAAAAAATTTTATAATTAACTTCTCTAATCCTTTTCGAGCCTCCCACTTAATAGGGTATTGTTTTTGTCTTACCGGCTTGACTCCAGGTTTTAACGTTACTTTTACCGGCTCTGCCAATTTAGATCGCTCCGGAGCTCCGCTCGCTCAAACCAAAGGAATTACTGCATTTTCCACTTCTTCGGGAACCTGTTCCTCCCTGGAGGAATCCTGTAACATAAACACTCGCCTCTATGGCTTTTGATTCTGGTATTAGTAATTTAATCTCTCCATCTTTAAAAGTTACTTGTGCATCTAATTTACTTAATAGATCTCATCATAACAGAGGTAGTGGACATTCAGGCATATACAGAAACTGGTGAGTTACCCATTGTTTCTCCAATTTAAACTTTAATGGCTCTAAGAAAGGCTAATTTTTCTTTGCCCTGTCGCACTAACAACATCTACTGATTTATGATTAAATTTCTCTTTACGTGTATTCAATACCAAATAAGTGGCTCCCGTATCTACCAAAAATTCTATTTCTTCATTCCCTAGCTTCAGTGTAACCAGGTGTTCAGCTAGGGTTGATTCCCCTGGTCTCCTTCATGTCAAGCTACTTCAAGCATTTTACGCAGATCTCTGGATTCAGGTTCTTCTAGTTTCTGAAGTTTCTTTCCAATATCTGGGGCCGATTGTCTTATGAATATAGAGACCAACTGAATTGCTTTTTCTGGTTTTTCTGGGTTCAAATTAGTATATTTTCTGGAAGTCACCTTCAGTCTTTCCATAAAGGCTGAAGGGGACTCATTTAATTCTTGTCTCACTTCATAAATTTTGACCAATTTATTGCTTTTGGCATTGCTTGTCTTACTCCAAATAAAATCTCTCTCTGACATCTAGTCAACATTCCCCTGGTTCCTGGCTGATTAGGGTCCCACTCGGGATTTGTAGATGGAAAATTCTTATTCATTGTTCTCTGTAAATTCCCGTTAGCATGTGCTCCCTGCACCTGCCTTCTGGCTGTATTCAATACTATTTTCTTGTCAGTTTCATCAAGCAAAGTATCCAGTATCACAAGTAGAGCAACACTTTTTCAAGTTCTCACCACATGCTCCTCTTTTCAAAAACATTGCCGTAGAATCTTGTGGACATATCTCACGCTGTTTCTGCCGCTCTGGATGATTCCACAGTATAAAGAACAAATCAACATATGCCACTTCTTCCCATTTGCCTTCCCTTTTTACAAAACAACATTAATTGCAAGATGGTATGATATTGCAATGTCTCATTTTCTGGCCATTTCTCCCCACCTTCCAATTGATACGTTGGGCACCAATGATTGCAATATTCAATTAATGGTTTCCGAGTTAGTGGGTCACCACCCCCGATGTCTTTCCAATGCTTCAAGATACATCCCAAAGGTGTTCTTTGTGGGACAGGTTTCTTACTTGGAAATGTTCCCATCTCCCAATCGACCAGTAGTTGTGATTGTGCACTATCACAAATACTAATCAGAGGGACTCCAACCCCTGTTAGAGCTCCCTCTGGGATTCCACTCTCGCTGGAAATCCCCCACTGGGATCTCTAGCCCCCTGCTAGATATCCCTGGAGACTTCAACCCCCTGTTGAAGACTCCCTTACCCTTGGGCCCCGCTCCACAGGCTTTCGCCTAGCAGAGACTTACCAACTGAGGTACCTCTTGGCCCCAACCCTGCGTAGCTTTCGCCGTGCCTTACGGGCAGACCTGTGGGACTTTAACCCACTATCCTATCCTTGGTGGGACTCAAACCCACTATCCTATCCTATGTGGGAAGCTAACCCCACGTATTATTCTACCTAAGTTTCTTCTTAAAAGAACACCTTGTTTACCTCAATCCAGGGGATCTTGCTCAGAATTCTCCGGTCCGGGGATCGGAAGCTCTCCCCGAGAATTCCTCGGTGCCGGCTGGAGGTCCCACAATCCCGCGGATCTGTCGAGATTCAAAAGCAGGGTCCCATCTGGGGTGCCAAAACTGTTACCGAAAAATGCGGTAAAATCAGAAACAACTCTTTAACACCAATTTAGTATTAAAGAGCAGGCATTCTTTATTCACTGTGCCGGATGCACGGGGGATCACTCCTCCTAACGTGCATACCTTACACACCTTTCCCATACAATTTATAGATTGTAGGGGAATAGACAGGGATCGGCGACCGGAAGATTACGGGATGTGACGGAAAGATAGACTCCTCCCCATAGGAGTGGCAGGAACAGGAACCGCAAGAGCTATATAAGCGTGTGACGCAGCTAAATAGACGGACATTTTGTATCCATCATATTGATGTCTGTGCATCACTGTCCCCAGGGTGGGTAGAGCCCTGTGTCCCGGAGATATGCGGCCCAAGATAAGTTCTCCCATAGAAGCGTACAGCAACAATAGATCAAAAATTTACATATTCATACATATTCATTATTGTCCTTTCTACTGATTGGTTCAAACTTGCTCGTTCCATATGTAAATTACTGCGCAGGCTCAGTTGTTCTCTTCCATTGTTCTCTTTTGAGTAAGTGGTATTACTTGGGTCGGTGGTCAGTGATAGCGATCTCCCCCTGCCGGAATTACCTTTTACCTTCTTGGCTCTTAATCTTGGCAGTCCTGGCCAGTTTTCTCAGTCCACTACACGAAACCACATTTTGTCATCTTTTTCTGACAGAAGCACATTGTCTATTGTTTCGTTCACATTAATGATTACTGAGGGACTAAAATACAGATCAACAGATACACTGATTTGTACACTCCATGTTCCCATAATATAACAACATCTCTGGTTGATTAATTTCATCACTTTGGTTACATTTTGGCTCTGGGTCCCAGCACTAGTTGAGCTACACTAGATTGCATTAGTAACTCCCAACCATTTATACCCTGAATTATTGCTACCTAAAAGTGAGGCTTTAATTTAATCCTTAAAACAGAGGTTTGGCCCCTAAGCACTAGGAGTGAGGGTTTGGGATCTAAAAATTAGGCTTTGAGTCTGAAAGGAGAGGGGTTCTGACAGAAACACATTATCTATTGCATTAATGATTAACTAATGACTAAAATACAGATTAACAAATTCACTGATTGTCCCCAGACTTAATGTTCAGTTGGATGGTATAGCAGCATCCATGTTTAGTTAACTTCATCACCCTGGTTACAGTGGGATGGCTTCCCGCATCCCCTCGGGAGCTGGGGAGTGCAGCCCTGCCCTGTCCATGCTGGAGTGGTGGCGGTGATGCCCCTTCACCCCTTTGCTGCTCCCCCCCACCCCGGTGCCCTGGGCTCAGTGGCGTGGGCTCCCACCCAGCCAATCCAGTGCTGGTATTTGCTCTGATGCCTCCTGGCAAACCTGCTGCGGCTGGTCCCAGCCCTGCCTGCCTGTCACCAGCTGGAGGACGAGGAGGAGGCAGCTGCGGGCTGGGGATAGCTCTGGCAGGAGCAGGAATGGGAGCAGGACATGTGCAGGGCTGCGGCGCAGGCCGGACAGGCCTGGACAGGAGAGCTCAGCTGTGCCCACCACCAGGTACTGCATGGGGTGGGCAGGAACTGCCCCAGTGAGGGTGCTCTGCTGCCCACAGGTGGAACTGGCAGCAAAGCCGTCTTCCCATCCCCTCCAGAGCCTGCCTGACCACACACCCTCGCTCTGAGTGCAGGAGGGACCCAGGGGCCACCAGCCCCTGCCTGCAAGCGGGGCATGGAGCTGGCCCAGGCGCTCCTGGGGGGACCAGGTGTCCCCCTCGGCACCCATCGTCCCTCCTGCCAGGCAGGGTGCGGGCTGGCGGGACAGGGTCCAGGTGGCTCCTGGCGCTGGGTTTGGGGCCCATGCACCAGGGAGGTTGCGAGGACAGAGGTGTGGCTTTTCCCAGAGCTGGCAGGTGTAATGGCAATTGTGCTGCTCCCTCTGGGCTGCAGACAGGGACTAACTGCTGCCCCGCTGCCAGTGCTGCTGCCCATGGGCTGCTGGGCTCACCCCACAGACAGGCAGGGCTGTGCTGCTGGGGAAACTGAGTCACGGGGGCAGGCAGGGGTCTAGCAGAGCTGCGGTGCCTCCAGCCCGCT
This sequence comes from Phalacrocorax carbo, assembly GCF_963921805.1. NCBI lineage: Eukaryota > Metazoa > Chordata > Aves > Suliformes > Phalacrocoracidae > Phalacrocorax > Phalacrocorax carbo. The sequence goes on from NC_087531.1 coordinate 9,648,500, forward strand.
GCCTCTCCCTGTGGAGGTGCTGTGATGGGGGTGTGTGTGTCATGCACCTTACATGAGCCCCGAGAGCTGATGGGGGTCACCGGGGGGGCTGCTGAGCGGCCAGACAAGGCGACCCCCCCTGCACCCGCAGCTGTGGGGGACTGCAGCTGGCAGCGTGCTGCCATGGGGTGGGAGCAGTGCTTGTGCGACTGGGCTTTGCTCTCCTGGGTCCGGCAGGAACTGAGCCGTGTCCCCTCTAGGGAGGACAGACTGGCTGGTGACAGTGCCATGGGCACTGCTGTGCTGCAGGGACTGGCAGCATGAGGACCATACCCCCTTACCTGCCCCCTCTCCTCCAGCTGCGTGTCCCACTCATCCTTCATGCAGGGGAGGCTGAGGAGGAGCAGAAGGGGGGTGCTGGAGAAGCAGTGGCAGAGCTTAGAGGAGAGGGGCAGCGTGGGCACCTGGCTGGGGCACCCGGCTGGGGCACCCCACACTTGCCAGGTGGGTGCTGTGCCTTGCCAGGGCCATTTCCCCCTGCCAGCCCTCACCGCCCACCAGGCCGGCATGGCCATGCACCCTGCTTGCTCTCGCCTGGGCAAGAGGGCACGATGCCCATGCATGTGCACAGCCAGGTCTGCAGGTGGCCCTGCAGCTCACCCGTCTGCTGCCTCCTGCCAGGTCCTAAACCCGTGACCCCTCCTTTGGTGAGGAGATGGAGCAGGGTCCGGTGCCCACGGGTGGGCAGGGGCACCAGTCCCCGTCTGTGAGTCTTGGGGCACTGGGGCCTGGGAGGGGGGAATCCCAGCCACAGCACTGCAGTCCCAGCAGGATGTTCTCTGCAGGGCAGGGGCCGAGGGAGGGCCCATCCTGGTTTTGTGGCAAAGGTAGCAACAGAGCGGGGGGCTGCAGGTGGCCCATGGTGCCAGGGCTCTGCCCCATGCACCATGCCATGCCCTGGCCTCCCCCACAGCTGAGCAAGCATGCTGCCAGCTACTGCAAAGCCTTCGGGGAGCTTGCCGAGCGGGAAGTGCTGCTGGCCTGCTTCTGCGCCTGGCAGAGAGAGGTGCCCTACCACAGCTGCCTCTACAGCTTCTCCCACCATGTCTGCTTCCACTCCAGCCTCCTGCTCAAGGACATCAAGGTGAGCTGGGGAGGGGCGTGGGGCCAGCAGCTCGGGAGGGGGCACAGGCAGCAGCCAGGGACACGGTGACACTGCCTGCCCCCCAGTGCAGGTGGTGGTCCCCATCACCTCCATCTCGGCCCTCAAGAAGACCAACATGGTGCTACTGGTGCCCAACGCGCTCAGCATCCATGCGACTGAGGGGGAGAAGGTGAGAGTGGGGAAGGGACGGTGCTGGGGGGCAGCTCAGCCAGGGCTATGTGGGGTGTCGTGGTCCCTGCGGCCGACGGGCTCTGGGCTGTGAACGAGGAAGCAGCTCTGGCACAAAGCCTTTTCCTGCTCCCTGGTAGTTCCTCTTCGTGTTGCTGCACTGGCGGGAAGCCACATACCAGCTCCTGAAGTCAGTCTGCAAACACATGTAGGTATGTGCTGCGCCTGAAATGGGTGCCAGGTGCATGGAGGCTCTGCCCCCGCCACTGCAGGCCCGTGGGGGTGGCCAGCACCCCGCCGACACCCCCCCTGCAGTTTTGTCCAGAACAATGGCCGGAGGCCTCTGGCCTCTCTGAGCCGGGAAATGGTTGGCAGGAGGATTTTGGCAGGGGGAGGCGCAGCTCTGGCCCCCTGGGTTGGGACGGGGATGGATGTGGTGGCAGCAGCCCACACTGCATGGGTGCCTGCCCCAACCCCCGGGAAGGCTTTTGTGGGGAAATGTGTGGAGTTGAGAAGCCCCCGTCTGGGGTGGTGCAGACCCCAGGACCCTCAGAGCTCCCACCTTGGGGCTGGCATGAGTCCCATTGGGTCCCACCGGTGTCCCCATGGCCATGGGGCCAGTGCCTTGGGGCCATGCACCACAACTGGAACATGTCCTCTTTCAGACCTCAAGCCAGTCGGACCTGGAACAGAGCACCCCAGGGCCCGACAGCCTCCAGGAGCCGCTGGGTGAGTGGCTGCCGCACAGCCCTCACTCCCCTCGCATGCTTGCAGCCCTGCTTGTGCAAACGCACGTGTCCTCACCCACATTTCTGTTCCACTGAGAGCTCTTGGCCCTGCTCCCCCTCCCCAGCCAGCCCTCAGCCACCTCAACAGCAACTCCCGCAGCACCGAGGAGCACAGGATCTGCTCCTCCTGGCCCAGTGAGCCCTGGCTGGGTCCCCAGGACCTCCCAGTCCCCTCCCTGGTCCTGGGGCACTCACCAAATGTTTCCCGGTTGCACACAGATGGGCTGAGCCAGGCACCCAGAGGAGGAGGATGAAGAGGCAGCAGCGCTGGCTCTGAGCAGCGGTGAGCCCTTGGCAAAGTCATGCAGCCTCTGGGGTGGGTCAGGGGGCCCTGGTGAGGGCCATGCTGCTGGGACCTGACCCCCAGGGCTGGCCCCTGGCACCAGGCAGAGCCGACCACAGGGGCCAGGCTGAGGCTTTCAGAGCACCGACACTGCCTCATCCTGGCGGGGGACCCTCCACTGTGCTATGGGCCTGGACCTCTGCACAGCTGAGCCCTCTCGACACCATCATCCTCATCTACCTGCTGCTGTGAGTCCCTGGGATCTGCTCACACACCTCAGGGTGTTAGAACACCCCCTGGGTCCCCATCCCTGCTGCACCCCAAGCACAGCCAGGTTCTCCAGTGTGGCACTGGCAGCCCAGGGTTCCCCCACTCCCCCTTGGGCACCCACGCTGCCCTGGCCCCCTGCCTGGCTGTGACCCCTGTACCTGACACCAGCACGTCCCCCAGGATGATAGCCCTGCTGCTGTTCTTGGGGTACATTGGTCTGCGCATTGTGGAGTTGGAACAGCAGCTGGTGTCTGCAGGGGCTTGGCCAGACCTCAACCTGTCACACCAGTGATTGGCAGGGACTGGGGGCCCTCCCCCACTCTGCCTCCCCCCCAGGTACAAGAAGATATGAGGCCAGCAAGGACCCAGCCATCACCAGGGCACCAGCCTTGACCCCAGCTGGGGGCACAGGCTCAGGGGCTGCTCCAAGCCCTTCCTCCACCTCCTGGGAACAGCAGGGGGCTCCATCACCATGTGCCTTCCAGCCCCCCCAGTATGCCTGCAGAGCCCGCACAGGCTGTGGGGCTCCACCTCCCACCCGCCACGTCTCCCCACCCTGAGCAGCAACAGGAGGAGCCCAGGCAGCTCCAAGGGGGCTGAGAGAAGTGCAGAGGGGGCAGCTGGGGTCAGGCACCCACCCCTCCCCACCAAGGGCAGGGCAGGCAGAGGGGGGCCCTGGTGCTGGGCCAGGCAAGGTCAAGGGGATGGACTATTTTATTAATAAAGATGTGATCCCTCAGGGTGCTCTGGGCCCAGGTAGGCCCTGCCTCAAACCTTCCCTGAGGCCACACAGCAGCCTTATTCCTTGGGACAAGCAGACTGAAGCTGCAAAAAGCTGAAATGAGGAGGCTGTGAGCTCCCCAGCCCCAGGCAGGATGTGGGGGGCTGTAGTGGTCAGCACCCTGCCTGGCCAGCTGCCCCAGGACAAGCACCAACCTGTCCCCACACTCTGCACCCCCCAACCCCTCCTGCTCCCCAGGATGGCAGCAGGGCCAGTGACTTCTACTAGGGGGTGGAGGAATCTCTGGGCACTGGTGTCCTGGGGGGGGTGGAGTGGTAGCAGGAGAGCACAGGGACACACCCTGAGCTGCCCCCAGGGGCTTTGGGTGCAGGTGAGAACTGGGAAGCAGAGGGGAGGGGGCGGGGGTAGGGCAGTTGGGGCTCCCAGGCTCTGCAGTCAACCCAACACCCCAGCTCTTGCCATGCTCTTCCCCAGGAGGGGTCTCACCTGTGAGAGGAAGGGTCCCAGATGGGCAGCAGGGTCCCACCAGGCACCTCCCACAGGCACTGGGGAACAGAGCTGGGAGGGGCACAGGAGAGCCAGCAGCAGGGCCCCCTAAAGCCCTTGAGCTCAGCCCCATCCTGGGACTTCCCTCCCACCCCCCAAGGTGGGAAACTCAGGCACTAACAGCTCCTTACCCTGCTATTTTCTCCTCCCAGCTCAGCCCCATATGTGGGGCAGGGGATCCCACTCCCCCCAGAAGGTGCCGGCCCACTGCAGTGGGTGCTGCTGGAGGCAAGGGTATATCAGGGCTCCTCTGCCTTCCATCACTGCAGCTCAGGCCCACAGCCCAGCTCTGCCCCACAGGGTCTGCAGCAGCAGGGCCTGGCACAGCCCTCCCGGTGCCAAGTAGCAGTTGCTGGGGGCAGGAGGGAGCTGTCAGGGCTTCACACCCCCACCAGCAGCAGCCCAGGGCTCAAGCAGGGTGGGGGATATGCTTGGGGGGGCAGCAGGAAGTGATGAGGCTGGAGACCCTCCAGCTGGTGGGACTGAGGCAGAGAGGGCAGAAGAGCTGCTGTATCCCCCTACAGCTACACCCCTGCCAGCAGTGCCCCCCCCATCCTTCACCCCAGGGAAACTGAGGCACAGCCAGCCTCGCACGGCCACAGTCACAGCCAGGGCTCTGGCTCACAGAGCAGGGGTTTCTTCTCCCCTGGGCAAGGGTCCCACCCGCCCAGGGGCACCAGGATGGATCTCTGTCTCAGGGGTGCTCAGGGAGGGTGGGGCTGCACCTCCCCACTTGTCCAGCAGCAGGAAGGCATACGCAGGCAGGCAAGAGCAATACACCTGCAAGTTTACCAGGAGCTGGTACCTGCAGAGCCAGGGGCAGCTGCTGGGGGGACCCCAGGGCCTCTGAATGCAGGGGGCACAGCTCCAGAGGGCCCAGGGACCTGCTGCACCCCTCACCTCACCAGGAAAAACAAAGTGCATGCACCGAGCTAGAGAGACAAATTCACAACTTGTTTAATGCCAGTTAGATTGCTTTACATGGAAAAGTTACAATGCTCTCTTCCCTGCCCCCCCCCCCATATGATGCCTTACAGGCATCAGACATTATCACACAAACTGTGGGAAGACCCTTCACTCCACATGCCCACATGGTTCAGTGCTTACAGATCACACCCCAACACCACAAGCTTACATGACCTTCACCCTTTTTCCCATTTAACATGCTGCAGCACACTCCAGCCAGCTGATAGAGCCACACCACGCACAACTGGGACACATACCCACTGACACACACTCTCGCTGTGGAAGAACTGCAGAAAGCACTTCTGGGAACCCCGCTCCTGCCTTGGTGGCTGTGAGCGCAGGAGGAAAGGAGCCTGTGCCACACTGTAACAGCTAAGTCACTCTGAACAGCTCGTTCTCACTGTGCTCGTTGGCCAACATGCTCAGGCACAGGCCATGGCTTGGAAAGCGCTAGCCCTCCCTGCCATGGTGATGAGAGAAGTCACAATGAGCCAACCAGCTCCCAAGGTGTGCTGGTTTTGGCTGAGAAGGGGTTAATTCTCCTCACTGTGGGGGTCGGCTACCTTTCCAGCTTCCCGCGCTCTGCCGCATGGCGGGGGGGGGCTGGGAGGGGCAGGGCCATGGTGGGGGCGGCTGACCCCGACTGGCCAATGGCAGGTTCATTCCATACCGTGTGACACCATGACCAGTATGTTGAGGGGGGGCAGCGCCAGCGCGGGGGCGGCGCGGCGTCGGGTCGGCGGGCGGCTGCGGCGCGGGCAGTTTGTTCCGGCGGTTCGTTCCCCCTCTCCCCTCCCTTCCCCCCCCTCCCCCGGGGCTTTGCGCCTCTCGTTGTTCTCCTTTACATTGCATTTCTACTGTTGTTTCTTTTAATTTTCATTATTAAACTGTTCTTATCCCACCCCACGAGCGTTACCCTTCTGATTCTCTCCCCCATCTACCGGTGGGGAGTGAGCGAGCGACTGTGTGGGGCTGAGCTGCCGCTAAACCACAACAGTCTTTTTTGGCGCCCAACGTGGGGCTCAAGGGTTGGAGATAACAACAGCTGCTGGTCACAGCACCATGTTGTCCTTTTTGCAGTTGGTGTTAAAGATCGGTGTTGGTTTGTTGAGTCTGCTGTGTTCTGCTGTGATTAGTAATGTTTTGCCTACGAGATTTGTTATACAAACACTCATTTTCAGCTTTACCTGGTATTTGGGGTTTTTGCTGAAACCGTTACTGTACTTTGGATACCACCTTGCTGAGGCAATTAGCAATTATACCTCCTCCTCGGAGAGATTTTATATGGAGGAAATACAGAATAATACCTTTGCAACTTTGTTCTATGATGTCTGTGCCTTTGTTACAACAACCTTTTTGTATCTTGAACATCCTTGGGTGGTTAAGGTGCACTTATTGTTAGTTTTTGGGCATGTTGTTTTGGTTTTGAGTAAGCAACTTAAGAATATCACCCAGAAATCTGCCCCGAGGCTTGATAGTTACGAGTGGCAGGGCATGTGGGACAGCATGGGCAAATCCCTAGGGCAGTGGGCACCCCCAGTGTTTTGGAGTTTCACCCCCGAACAAGAGCAGAATCCTGAAAAACTAGTAGAATATTTGGAGAAAGTATGTTGTTACGCTGGGAACTCCAGAGAGACACAGATAACTGCAACATGCTGGGGCCTGGCCCATGCATACCGAGCCCTGCTCAACAGTATTCAGTGCCCCCAGGGGGAAGAAAATGTCTCTGGATTGAAATGCAAAGTGACTGGCACTGCAGACAATCCAGCCCTGACGACAGGCACTGCAGCCACTCAAACCCCCACAACAAGTACCGGAGCTGGCTCAGAAAATAAACCCGTACCAGTATCAGTTGCCCCCATACACAAGACGGAATATTGGAAGCGGACGTCAACTCGTTTAGAAGGGGATGATGAAGAACCAGGGCCATCGCGGGGAGAGGAGGAAGAAGTCATAAATGAAATAGAGACCACCCGATCCCTGTCCTTGAGCGAGTTGCGAGATATGCGAAAAGATTATAGCCGTCGTTCAGGTGAGCACATTGTCACCTGGCTGCTCCGATGCTGGGATAATGGGGCTAGTAGCCTGGAACTAGAGGGGAAAGAAGCCAAACAATTGGGATCCCTTTCTGGGGAAGGGGGCGTTGACAAAGCAATTGGGAAAAAACCACAAGCCCTCAGCCTCTGGAGGCGACTCCTGTCTGGAGTGAAGGAAAGGTATCCCTTTAAAGAAGATGTTACATATCGCCCAGGAAAATGGACAACTATGGAGAAAGGCATCCAGTATCTAAGGGAATTAGCTGTGTTTGAGGTGATTTATGGTGACCTGGATGATCAATGGTCATCCAAAGATCCAGATGAAGCCGAGTGCACACGACCCATGTGGCGGAAGTTTGTACGGAGCGCACCATCTTCGCATGCAAACTCATTGGCAGTGATGTCCTGGAAAGATGACAAGACACCAACGGTGGCAGAGGTGATAGATAGACTCCGGGATTACGACACAAATATCTCTTCCTTGATCGTCTCTGCTGTGGAGAAACTATCCCAAGAGGTCCAGCAACTCAAAGAAGATCTGTCCTACTCCCCACCTCGACAGAGCAGTGTCTCAGCTGTTAGGAATAAGCGTCCTTTGGCCCAAAGGAGGGGATACACACCACGGGCCACCCTATGGTTCTACCTGCGTGACCACGGAGAGGACATGATGAGGTGGGATGGCAAGCCTACCTCGACCCTACAGGCACGAGTGCATGAACTGCAAGGAAGAACAGTCACTCAGGGAGGCTCTTCCAGGAAAGCTGCTGCTCCAGTTTCCAGCGAGCAAGTCCCCAGACAGAGGAGTAGAAGCGCAGATTTTATTTCTAAGTGTAATAGAGGGACTCCTGATTCACATTTGCAGGAAGTGAGTTGTGACTGCCATGATCAGGACTAGAGGGGCCCTGCCTCCAGCCGGGTGGAGGAAAGGGATAACCGGGCTTACTGGACTGTGTGGATCCGATGGCCTGGCACGTCCGACCCACAGGAGTATAAAGCTTTAGTGGACACCGGCGCACAGTGCACCTTAATGCCATCAAACTATATAGGGGCAGAACCCATCAGCATTGCTGGAGTGACAGGGGGATCCCAAGAGCTAACTGTATTGGAGGCTGAAGTGAGCCTAACCGGGAAGGAGTGGCAGAAGCACCCCATTGTGACTGGCCCAGAGGCTCCGTGCATCCTTGGCATAGACTACCTCAGGAGAGGGTATTTTAAGGACCCAAAAGGGTACAGGTGGGCTTTTGGTGTAGCTGCCTTGGAGACGGAGGAAACTGAACAGCTGTCTACCTTGCCCGGTCTCTCAAAGGACCCTTCTGTGGTGGGGTTGCTGAAGGTCGAAGAACAACAGGTGCCAATCGCCACCACAACAGTGCACTGGCAGCAATATCGCACCAACAGAGACTCTCTGATCCCCATCCATGAACTCATTCACCAACTGAGGAGCCAAGGAGTCATCAGTAAGACCCACTCACCCTTTAACAGTCCCATATGGCCAGTGCGGAAGTCTAATGGAGAGTGGAGACTAACAGTAGACTATCGTGGCCTGAATGAAGTCACTCCACCGTTGAGTGCTGCTGTGCCAGACATGCTAGAACTTCAATACGAACTGGAGTCCAAGGCAGCCAAGTGGTGTGCCACAACTGATATTGCTAATGCATTCTTCTCAATCCCTCTGGCAGCAGAGTGCAGGCCACAGTTTGCTTTCACATGGAGAGGCGTCCAGTACACCTGGAATCGACTGCCCCAGGGGTGGAAACACAGTCCTACCATTTGCCATGGACTGATTCAGACTGTACTGGAACAGGGAGAAGCTCCAGAACATCTTCAATACATTGATGACATCATTGTGTGGGGCAACACAGCAGAAGTTGTTTTTGAGAAAGGAGAGAAAATAGTCCAAATCCTTCTGAAAGCTGGTTTTGCCATAAAACAAAGTAAGGTGAAGGGACCTGCACAAGAGATCCAGTTCTTAGGAATCAAATGGCAAGATGGTCGTCGTCAGATCCCCATGGATGTGATCAACAAAATAGCAGCCATGTCTCCACCAACCAGCAAAAAGGAAACACAAGCTTTCTTGGGCGTTGTGGGTTTTTGGAGAATGCATATTCCAAATTACAGTCTGATCGTGCGCCCTCTCTATCAAGTGACCCGGAAAAAGAATGATTTCAAATGGGGCCCTGAGCAACAACAAGCCTTTGAACAGATTAAACAGGAGATAGTTCATGCAGTAGCCCTTGGGCCAGTCCGGGCAGGACAAGATGCAAAGAATGTGCTCTACACTGCAGCCGGGGAGAATGGCCCTACCTGGAGCCTCTGGCAGAAAGCACCAGGGGAGACCCGAGGTCGACCCCTAGGGTTTTGGAGTCGGGGATACAGAGGGTCCGAAGCCTGCTATACTCCAACTGAAAAAGAGATATTGGCAGCATATGAAGGGGTTTGAGCTGCTTCAGAAGTGGTTGGTACTGAGGCACAGCTGCTCCTGGCACCCCGACTGCCAGTGCTGGGCTGGATGTTCAAAGGAAACATCCCCTCTACACACCATGCAACTGATGCTACGTGGAGTAAATGGGTTGCACTGATCACCCAGCGGGCTCGAGTAGGAAATCCCAGTCGCCCAGGAATCTTGGAAGTGATTATGGACTGGCCAGAAGGCAAAGATTTTGAATTATCACCAGAGGAGGAAGTGACACGTGCTGAAGAAGCCCCACTGTATAACACACTGCCAGAAGATGAGAAGCAATATGCCCCGTTCCCTGATGGGTCCTGTCGCCTTGTGGGAAAGCACCGGAGATGGAAGGCTGCTGTATGGAGTCCTACACGACAAGTAGCAGAAACTGCTGAAGGAGAAGGTGAATCGAGCCAGTTTGCAGAGGTAAAGGCCATCCAGCTGGCCTTAGACATCGCTGAACGGGAAAAGTGGCCAGTGCTCTATCTCTATACTGACTCCTGGATGGTGGCAAATGCCCTGTGGGGCTGGTTACAGCAGTGGAAGCAAAGCAATTGGCAGCGCAGAGGCAAACCCATCTGGGCTGCCACATTGTGGCAAGATATTGCTGCCCGGGCAGAGAAACTGGTTGTAAAGGTACGTCATGTGGATGCTCATGTCCCCAAGAGTCGGGCCACTGAAGAACATCGGAACAACCAGCAGGTGGATCAGGCTGCCAAGATTGAAGTGGCTGAGGTGGATCTGGACTGGCAGCATAAGGGTGAACTATTTCTAGCTCGGTGGGCCCATGACACCTCAGGCCATCAAGGGAGAGATGCAACATACAGGTGGGCTCGTGATCGAGGGGTGGACTTGACCATGGATATTATTGCACAGGTTATCCACGAATGTGACACATGCGCTGCAATCAAGCAAGCGAAGCGGGTAAAGCCTCTGTGGTATGGGGGACGATGGCTGAAATATAAATATGGGGAGGCCTGGCAAATTGACTATATCACACTCCCACAAACCCGCCAAGGCAAGCGCCATGTGCTTACAATGGTAGAAACAATGACTGGCTGGCTGGAAACATATCCTGTCCCCCACGCCACTGCCCGGAACGCTATCCTGGGTCTTGAGAAACAAGTCCTGTGGCGACATGGCACCCCAGAGAGGACTGAGTCAGACAACGGGACTCATTTCCGCAAGAACCTCATAGACACCTGGGCCAAAGAGCACGGCATTGAGTGGGTGTATCACATCCCCTATCACGCACCAGCCTCTGGGAAAGTTGAACAGTGCAATGGACTGTTAAAGACTACACTGAGAGCAATGGGGGGGTGGGACATTCAAGCACTGGGATACACATTTAGCAAAAGCCACGTGGTTAGTCAACACGAGGGGATCTGCCAACCGAGCTGGCCCTGCCCAGTCAGAAATCCTACATACTGTGGAAGGGGATAGAGTCCCTGTAGTGCACACAAAAAGTATACTGGGCAAAACAGTCTGGATTCTTCCTGCCTCCGGCAAAGGCAAAGCCATTTGTGGGATTGCTTTTGCTCAAGGACCTGGGTGCACTTGGTGGCTGATGCGGGAGGATGGAGAAGTCCGATGTGTGCCTCAAGGGGATTTGATTTTGGGTGAAAACAGTCAATGAACTGCATGGCACAATGTGAACTGCTATATAATACTGTGTGTCACCTCTGTGTTGTACCCATAATATCAGAGTACAAGCCTCCCAACCCATGGAAGATCAACTATGAAACAAGCCGTGCAGCAGTGATGGAACGATGACTGACTCGGTATGCAGCGACCCAACGCCACACACCATCTCTCCCACCCGGAAAGACTGATACAACAGATGGAGCCCAGAGTCGTGGACTGGGTGAACTCAATGAACATTTTAATGGACATTTTACAGGGAAGGTCCATGAACTAAGGGAATGATGTCTGTGTATTATGCTAAAGGCTGGGAAGGGGAGGGGTGGTGGTTGGTATGGTTGTATTGCATCATATGGGACCTGGGCATGGTGTAAATGGTATGGAATAAGGGGTGGAGAATGTGCTGGTTTTGGCTGAGAAGGGGTTAATTCTCCTCACTGTGGGGGTCGGCTACCTTTCCAGCTTCCCACGCTCTGCCACGTGGCAGGGGGGGCGCGGGGCTGGGAGGGGCGGGGCCGCAGTGGGGACAGCTGACCCCGACTGGCCAATGGCAGGTTCATTCCATACCATGTGACACCATGACCAATATATTGGGGGGGGGGGGGGCAGTTGCAGCGCCAGCGCAGTGGCGGCGCGGCGTCGGGCGGCTGCGGCACAGGCAGTTTGTTCCCCCTCCCTTCCCCCCCCTCCCCCGGGGCTTTGCGCCTCTCGTTTATCTCCTTTACATTGCATTTCTACTGTTGTTTCTTTTAATTTTCATTATTAAACTGTTCTTATCCCAACCCACGAGCGTTACCCTTCTGATTCTCTCCCCCATCTACCGGTGGGGAGTGAGCGAGCGGCTGTGTGGGGCTGAGCTGCCGCTAAACCACGACACAAGGCAGCTCCGGGGGGGGGAAGGAAGGTGAGAGATGTGGTTTGTGGAGGTCCCTGGCAAGAGAGGAGCCCACCGTGGGGACTGGGAACCATGGGGCTGCGGCCATCCTCAGCACCCCGGGATGCCGGTGGAGCAGGGAGCACGCAGCTGCAGACGTGGCCCAGGCCACACGCACCCGGACAATGCCGCGCTGCCCCAGCTGCTCCCAGGGCTCGGCCCCCACATGGTGGGGTGGGAGGAAGCACCACCCCCTACCCAGGGAACCCCAGCAGCCTGTTCACCCTGTGCTCCAGCTGGGCTGCCCGGCTCCCCCTCCTGCTTCAGGACAGGCACAAACCAGTGCAAAACCACCCATGGCTGAGACCCCAATGTGTGCCCCCCACCACCTACTTCTTCCCAGAGGAGCAAGCAGCATCTCCTAGGGGTCTGCATGTCAGGATTTAGGCAGGAGACAATCCACAACAGACAAGCAAACCCACAGCTACCAGCCACCTCCACCCCTGGTGCAAACACCCCCCACAGCTACCAGCCACCTCCACCCCTAGTGCAAACACCCCCCCTCCCCCAGGCTCTGCTCCATGCAGGGCGGACCCTTGGGACAGACTGCATCTTGCTGGTGGCCTTTCACTTCAAACCTGCTTGCCACCTTAATGATCTGACTTAACTCTTCATGTGGAAGGACCACCAGAAAGCACTGAGGTTTAACGGTGCCAGTGACTGTAACAAGCAATGAAAAGGGCTGGGGGGGCCATCAGGTAACTTTTTTTTTAAAACCAAGCCTGTGCTTCTGCAGCAAGAGCTACAATAAAGTAGCTGTGTTGAAACCACGCTCCAGAAATCACCTTGAAATTACATTTTGGAGGCAAGTGAGGCTCTAAGATGATTATGTGGCTGCCAATTTAGGCCTGGAGGCCCAGCGATGCCAGCTCCCAGCACGCAAGCTCCGCACAGGTCCCTCCAAGCACACACAATGCATAGAGGTAGCACCAAGAGCCCGATCCAGGCCCTGGTGGGACAGCACACGCTGCCAAGACCGTGGCGAGCGGAACAGCACCTCACTGCCCTTCTCTGTACCAGCCTTCCTACACCTCAGAAGCTCACCCCAAGGGTACACATGGCACTGGGCAGAGACAGCCATATGCCTCCTGCTACCCCCACAGTCTGGCCTCAGGGAAAGGAGAGGGGGGGGAAAGAAAAGAGAGAAAAGCATCACCTATGCAATCTACAGAGAACAGGTCAAGGTCTATACACACAGCCAGGAAACTCCAAACAAGAACAGGAAACAGCACTCACATCCCAGCACACCAGAGAGGGCATGGGGCTGGCAAGAGCCCAGTGCGTGGCAGGGAGGGCTTTGGCACACGTACAAAGACAGGAACAGGCTGCTGCAAGTGTAACAGCTTCTCTAAATTAAAAGCAACACATACACGCAAGTGCTTTGCATCGCATCCCACAGCTCTCATCGCATAGGCTCCAAATACACAAGCAGGCACTCTTCCCATACAACTTGAAAAACAACACCCTCCACAAAACAACCACAAACAAAAAAACACACCCACAAAACCCCCCCAACAACAGGTCCCTGGCTTTGACTTGGAGATAGAAAAGCAACACTTCTTCCTTGCTTTAGAAAAAGAACCCCCTCTCACCAGACATGGTGTTTCCCCCCTCCAGCCAGAAGAGGCCATGCTTTCTCCACACAGATCCATCCACAGGAGCTGTTTTGGTCCTCAAATACCTCTCAACTGCTTTTGTCCCCAGGAAGACTCCAGAGCAACCAGCCTGCCACAAGTAGCACTGTGGGAAGCTCCACATGCACCATGGTTGTCAGTTGGTTTGGGTTTTTTGTTTCTAAAAGCCATTGTTTTTCCTCTCTGGTAACTAAAAGGATCAGCCCAGAACATGCAATAGCAATTTCAGAACTTTCTGAATGTGCTCCCTCCAAGGTGGAGTCTCTTCAAGTCTCCTCCTAAGACTAGAGACCCAAGATGTATTTGAAGGCAGCTATTGAGCATGCCAAAACCCAAGCTGTCTTACAGGAATGATTGTATTAAGTACTACAGTACCTGGTTTTGGGGGTGGGGGGTTGAGGGGGAAGGAAAATAAGCAGTTCTCCAGTTTCTTGACATAAAGGGGATGCCAGGCTATAAACAGTGCCCTTAGATAATTGGAGAGGCTAACACTTGACCTGGAGTTTAGCCCCCTTGCACCAGTCGTATTGAACAAGTCGGGCTGGCTCCTACCTCCGAAGATGTCTGTCCAAGGACAGAGGGACCCAGAGCAGCAGGTTAAACCCGTTCCCACAGAGGCAAGGACACTCTTCTCTCCCAAGAGGGGACAATGCAGCAGCTGGGATGGCCTTGGTCCGGTCCCAACAGTCCAGGTCACACAGGTATTCTCCAGTAAACGTGAGGGTTGGAGGATGCTGGTTTCACATTTCTCTTGTACCTATTTCCCTTTGTGAAGGATGAATCCATAAACCTTAGGCAGTTCCCTCCCCTCCCCAGCCCCATCCCAAATACTGCCCAGCACGGTTCACAAGCACGTGTTTAACTAACACCTGTCAAGTCCATCCTCCAGTCCCACTGGCACTCCCTCCCCTTCTGGCTGATCGTTTGGGGTTCCATGCACACCAAGGTAGTGGTTGTATCCTGGTACGTCAGGCTGTCTCTCCTGGGTCGAAGGGTATGGGGTTTATCGTATCCTGGTGAAGAGGTTGAGAACAGATACAGACTCCTAACAATAGAAGACAAAGCAGGTGTTAAGGGCTCTGCCATGGTTGTACTGCAGAGTTACTCCATGTGCTTTTTTTTTTTTTTTAGTAAAAAAACCTGCTAATGTGGTGGGTGAGGTACCTTTAGCTCAGGGCACGATCAGAGCTCACCATTCAATACCATAAATATTCCCATGGGATTTTCCAGCTGATACCAGAGAGCACAGCAGGAACACATGCCACTCCCACAGCTTTGCAGGAAGCTGTGCCCTAGAGCCATCCAAAACCCAGCAGTGAGCAACACCAGCTCCTCACAGCTCACCCCATATGATCTCTCTGCCACTCTCCTCTGCTAGACACCCAGAAAAGCTCTCCAAGCACCTGGCACAACACACTTCTGGCAATGGCGAGTTGTCACTGGCAGTGGCCACAGTCCCATCTCCATCTGAGCCACCCTTTTGAGCAGTGTCATAAGGAGCTAGGGGCTGATCACCTCTGTCTGCCCCTACAACGCTAGCGGGGCAGATGGTAGGCTCAGGGTGAGCTCCCCAAAACGCTGTTACATTCCACAGCCCTGTAACATCCCGGAGAGGATGTTCTGCCACACTGCCTTGGGCACACAGGGGCAACCTTCTATTTCATCTGATGGCTACAAATCCCTGTATAGCTCAAAGTTTAACCCTTCACTGCCCCCAGCCCTCAGTCTGCAGGATATGGTGAAGAGACCAGAGGCAAGGCAGAACAGAGCAAACCTGGACTGAATTCACCCCAAAGGCTGAGCCTCCTGCAGGACACAGCCACACTGTCCATGCAACACATCTTTACCTTTGTTGAGCGAGTTTTACTGAAGACATTCCAGAAGCGCAAGGTTTCATCTCCAGCTCCTGTAACAATGGCCTCCCCATCAGGGGACATTGCCTGGGGCCAAGAGAGAGCAACCTTTAGCATCTGTTACATTTTTGAGGTTGAAAACAAATCTTCATTGGAATGCATGAGATTTAACTCTCCTTCCTACTTGGCCAGCAGTGAGAAACCAAACAACTACCTCTGCTTTCATGTGCCTTATTCAGTCTCTGTAGGTGCCAATTCGAGTGCTTGCATCTTTCTTACACAGCTATGGAACACATGGGTGGAATTACCATAGAAAGGATCCTTGTGTTAAGAAATCCAAGCCACTTGTAAATTGAGGCTATTCCTCCCCAGATTATAAATGTGTTAGGGCAGAAAGTGTGATATGACTGGTATTTGCCAGCTCTGTTAGTCACGCTGGAATCTACCTCACAAAACAGTATCAGCATATTTCTCATATCTGTCATGAATCTGCTGAAAGCCCTACATAACAGTAACAAAGCAGGTATGAGATCAGCGTGGATTAACTGCACCAAGCATTTTAATGACAAATTAGGAGGACTGAAAGCATCAAATTCTTCCCCTGCTGGCAGTCACCAGTGAAAAAGCGTACAAGTCCTAAGGGAACAAGAAGAGAGGCTTGTGCTTCCTCAGAAGAGCCTTGGTAGGCTTTGCTATTCATTAATAAAGCCTCACATTTCCATGGCAGCAAATCAAAGTATCCCTTGAAGGCAAGGAAACCAGATACAGAGCATTTTTCATTGCTTGTAGGGCAGCATTCATATCTCCACCTAGACTACAGGCAGCTTACAGTGCCACTGGCACTGTGGCTTTGGGTCTCATCTCAGCACATGCACATCCAAGGTAAGCAGCTACAGAAGTTTTTAGAGGTGTGGCCATCGCTTACCAGATATAAGACTCGGTAGGAGTGCCCTGTTAGCTTCGCTACTTGAGTTAACGAGGGGTATTTCCAGACAAGGATCTGGTTCTGCGAGTATCCGTGGGTACTCACCTGAAAGGGGAGAGGGAAATATGCATCAGGCTTCCTAACACAAGGGAGCTCAGCAGCAGGACCGCATGGGGAAGAACTTACTAGCTCGTTGGCATGTTTTGACCAGGCCAGATTGCACACTTGCGACCCAGTGTCGATGCACTGCAAAGGTTGCCCAGTGAGCGTATTCCAGAAGCGTATGCAGCGGTCAGCTGTCCCACCGCCGGAGGCAAGGAGGCCGTGCTGGTGCGGAGACCAGGCGATAGCTTTCACTGCTGCAAGATGCTCCGTGTATTGTTGGACAGGACTCAGGCTGGAGTGATTCCAGACAAGGAGCTGACAGCGAGGAGAGACATGATCAAACTTGTGCTGCAGTCATACATCTGCAACACCCACAAGCCACGACGATGCGCTGCAACTGATGAGGGCAGTTGGGCAACAAGCCGATTTCCCACAGCTCTGCCCAAGCACATGCATCTCCACTCTGCACTCACAGTCCTGAGGCCAGCCCTACCCCACCTCCACACTCAACTGAGGAGCTCCTCTACCACCAGGCCACATGGAAGCTAGCAGTCCTTAAGGTAAGCTCATGAAGCCAAAGACACAGCATCACTGAATGTGAACTCAAACCCTTCTTTTGTCTTTATGGCTGTATTATTCCAGAACTCATTTAGAAATATGCTTGAGTTTATTAGAAGTTATTCTGAGCAGGTAGAACTTAGTGCAACCACACTGTCACACAGACACTGGGCAGACTCACTATGTAGCAACCCACTCCAAAGGGCTCTGAACACCACTTCTCCAAAACAAATGCTTCTTCCATATGGTGCTCAGCGAACTACAAGCCTGCGTTACCATTATTAGAACTCGTATAGCCCTAAACTCAGTTTCCTCCTGCACACAAACATTATTACAACCGACTTTACTATATGCTGCCTAAATGAAGTCAGGAAGTACAGATTAGCAGTGGCTCTGTTGAACTCTAACACTTGAGTCAAGCTATAGATGTAATTAGCCAAATACAGAAGCAAAATTAAATTTGCCCTTTTAATTTTATTAAAGAGAGGAGACTGAGTAGAAGCTTACTATGATTTAGTTTGGACACAGTCCAACAACTGAAACAAAAGCCCCTTTCAGAGAGGCTGAATATCCTTAAAAAAAGGGCGTCTGACATTTCTTGGTGAAGATCTAGAGACACTGAGCCCCACATGACTCCTTGGAAGTACTATACCTTGTTATCATTTCCTCCAGAGGCCAGGAGCTGGTGGTCTGTAGACCATTTGAGACCACAGACCTCCTGTCTGTGGCCCTGGAGCCGCCGCTCAGACTGTAGGGGTGGGGTGCGGATGTCCCTCTGAAGGATCATCCTGTCTCGGCTCCCAGAAGACAGCTGGTCCGCATTCCAAGCCAAGGCACCTGTAACACAGACAGAGCACAAGAGCATGGTGGAGGACTGCTGCAGGAGCAGGTAGGCAGGACACAGCCACCACAGTGGCCAAGGTTTAAAAAAAAACCAAACAAACAAACCCCAAAACCCCAGTGCTTATGGACTTCCCTTATATCCACTGTCTGAAGTCCTGAAATAGTGTACAAAGAAAGACTGACCTGCAAAACCATACTGAAGGTATCACTAGTGCACTGTGAAATTGAATTAAAGCACAGAAGTAGAACTGAGAGTGCCTTAACTTCCCAAATCACACTCCAGAATTCAGATTCAAAACACCTCTGAGAAAAAAAATAAAAAGAAAAACACCCAAAAAACCCCCAGCACAGTCCCTGCAGAATAAGGGAACTAGAAATCTCAGTGTAAGGCAGCCTGCCTGCAGGGCTGAAACCAGAAGCCAGCAGCAGTGAAAAAAGATGTTGTAACCAAACTTAAAATGCCTCAGACATGGAAGAAACACCTGCTGCAATACTCAAACACCACCACACCCAAGATCAGAACACCACAATTACTGGATGATAATATTTTGAAGACTGCTTAAGACATCACAGGGAATAAATATAAATTCTGGTACTTTCGGAGTTCTGCTATTTCAAGCAGATCACTCAAGGAAAAAGTTCAATCACAAAGAAACAAAACGTGAAACCTGTGCCTCCCACCTCCTTACCGACTCTGGCTGTGTGCCCCTCTAGCATGGAGAGCTTTTTTCCTGCAGCTGCATCCCAGATCTGTACAAAGCCCTTGTGAGTGCCAACAGCTACCAGGTTCCCCTAGACAAACAGAAAGCCATGATCAGTGAAGCCAGTAAATAAAGACAGACATAAAACAAAAGCTGAGGAGCTGAGGAAGACTTGCAATAAATTCCACAAGATGGAAAGCTTCCAGAGGTCTTCCATCTTACATCTTTTACCACCATGAGGGCCAAGCAGCCTGGCTGGAATATATTTATTGTAACATTTTATTGTCAAGAGCTGGAGAAGCTAACTGGCTCTTTCTCCCTCCCACATCTCTTAGCAAATGCCTCAAGAACCCCAAGATACAGAGGTTGCTCTCTATCTCCTCTCATTCAGCAGAGGAAAAACAGTGTAGACAGGAAAACACATTTGATTTGTGACACGTACAGGGAGTTTGGAGGAATACAGGAAAATAACCCAAGAAGTTAGAACCTGTGAGGCTACAATGGTAGTGTCTAAGTTACAAGTGTTTCAGCTGTCTTTGCTGACAACGTTATACTGACCCGTTCTGACCAGCCCACGGATGTTACAGAATCTCCTTCCACAGAGAGATCACACAGTCTGGTTACCTTGAAAGTGTGACAGAATAGAATAAGAACACTTGTTATTGTCATACTACACTATCAGCTGTCTCACAAACTAGTACCTAGTTTGGGACCGAGCATTACAAGCGCTGAATCCCTCACACAGTGTGTCCCATAGCTCTGAAAGATGCTACGACTGGAAGAGACCTACAGCAACAGATACTTCACTCTCTGAACACTGGTGATAGTTTACCTGGCTAGTGCAAGCGCTCCATAGGTAAACACAAGTGCCAAGGCCAACGCTGAGGACGTTGAGAGAGGACCAGTCCACCAGGTTCAGGTAGAAGTCATCCTGCAGCTCTGGGGCATCCAGCACTTTGAAAGGAATCTTTGAGATTTTCCGAGTTGGTTTTCGAGGTGATCTTAGCAGCTTCTGACTGTTTACAAACACAGATGTAAAACCAACTACAGGATCTTACACATCACAGCAGATGGTAGACATAGATGTAGCCGCTCTTTAAAGCGCACCTGGATTTCTATAGAAATGCACAGACAAAGAAGCCGCAAAATTCTTTCCAGCAGGTAAGACTGGAAGGAATTAGGTTCAACATCTATAAAGGAGCTAGGGAGCAAAAAGGTGAACTGACTGCTGAAAGTCAGCCAAAACATATTAGGTATCTAGGCAGGTTCGGCACCTGCAAACATTCTTAGAACTTGACTGCCCCTACTGCTTAGCTCCCCAGATTTCCAAAACCAATTCACATCACAATTTTGGGTGCCTTAGAAAGAAGCCCACGAGAACCTCACCGAATCCTCTGTCCCAACCCTTCCCTTCTTGCAATCTGGGGAGGATCAGTGTCATGGTTTTAGCTGGGATAGAGTTAATTTTCTTCACCGCAGCTGGCATAGTGCTGTGCTTTGGACTTAGTATGAAAACAATGTTGAGATAACACACAGATGTTTAGGCTGTTGCTGGGTAGCGCTTATACTAGTCAAGGAATTTTCTAGCCTCCCATGCTCTGCCGGGTGCACAAGAAGCCGGGAGGGGAGGGGGCACAGCTAAGAGAGCTGATTCAAACTGGCCAAAGGGATATTCCATATCATGTAACGTCATGCCCAGTATGTTAACTGGGAGGGGCTGGCCGGGGGAGGGAGGCAGCAGTCATGGCTCGGGGACAGGCAGCGTTGGTTGGCGGGTGGTTGTATCATTTGCATTTCCGTTTTTCCCCTTTTTCCTTTTCCATTTTATATTATCATTATTGTTAGTTATCATAATAATTATAATTATTTTATTGTAATTATTAAACTGTTCTTATCTCAACCCACAAGTTGGGGTTTTTTTTGTGCTTTTGCTCTTCCGATTCTCTCCCCCATCCCATAGGGGTGGGGGGAGTGAGCAAGCAGCTGCATGGTGTTTAGTTGCTGTCTGAGGCTGAACCACAACAATCAGTATTACCTTTTGTTGCTGACAGGAGACAGGGAATATGGTGAGACCTCGTTGCCATCATCTGGACTGGAGCGTTTTGTGCTGAGCGAATACTGCATAAAGAATGTGCATCTGTTAAGAACCCCAGCATGCCCAAGACCCAGGGGATCACTCACAACACATACTGGTGCCTGATGCCTAGTTAACTCCAACACCCAGAGTCAGATTTTCCAGACTCTTCAGTTCCTCCCTTCCCCAGGTGCTCCAGAACCATACAAAACACCTCATCTCTAAAGTCCAACACCTTGGTTTGGTCATTTACCACACTGCTCAAAAAAGCTGGGTTCCATCTCAGCTTCCCTGCCAGCACAGAAACAGGAAGCATATAGCTTGCTGCAGATATTTATGTTCTCTTTACAGGCCACCAAATTTTGTTATCAACAGACTGTCTTGGTCAAGCCACAACATTAACTCACTCGCACTAGCAACTTGGCAGAACCGTGTACTTTGCACCTGTGATGCACATGTCCAACCTCCACTGGTTTTAATGCAAAGTAACCAACTTACAGTGAAGAGAGACTTCTTCTCCAGTGTGGACAGCTGCAGCCTCCTGTCTTCCGTCTGTGGGTCTTGCACTTTCTCGATCCCTGCTCCTAAGAGTTCATTCTTCAGCAAGGCAGAGTAAGCAAGGCCATCTGTGAACCCAAATGAGCACTTAGGCAGAGAACTCGCAAGCAGCAAACAGCTCTGCGGGGAGCGGCAGGATCACGTCTGGCTGACTTGTACATTCACAGGGCCTCTTAGCAAGCCTGAGGCCCCGGTTTGGAATCAAGATTAGCAGCAAACTTCCCTTCCTTCCATTCCATTAGGAAAGTGCTTCCACGGCACAATAAATAAAGGGATACAAATAGCCTCTTGCTTCCCAGATGCTTGTCAGAAGCCTATTGAGGTGACCTGCTATTCACTCTCAAGATGTGGGTATTTCTTAAAACACCAGCAGGAGTTTTTGCATAAGCACAAAAGTGCCAGCATTTCCTTAATTTCTAAACTCACCAACAGTTTGAAATAAAAACTACAGGCATGGCACAAGTGGTAGAGAGGTGGTCTCACCTTTGCCATTGTCCGATGTAGCATCCTTTGCTTTTCTGTTTTGACTTGGTGATTTTTCATTTTCCTGAAAGGGAGAAACATGCTATCACCATACAGAAACCTCATGATATATGGTGAAATAGCAAACAAAGAAGTCTCCTGGACCACAGGGGCAGCCTCTTCGAAGACCTACCCCAAAAGAGTTCCTCTGAATGCACAAGACGACCATGGTGCAGGACATAAGCAGAACAATTATGCCAGCCAAAACAAAATGCACCATTTCCTCAGTTCCAAGACTGAGCTATAGGAAAGCAGAGCAAAACTTACATTTATTCTGTGGAAGTTGATGCTCCAGTTGGCCCCAGCTCTGGAGGGAATGAATCTGTCACCATGCTTACTAGGAGAAGACATCGGAGAATTGGAAGGCGTCAGGGTTCTTCTCATCTCTGCTACCTGAATTAAAGAATTAAAAACACAGAACAAGTTGATCACAGCAGGGGTCTGAAAAACATCAGTGAGGCCTTGTCAAAGCTGAATATGCCTAAGTAGAAGAGCCAAGCATTAGTTTGTCCTCTCAACAGAACCAGTAAGCACATCAAGGTCCAACTGTCATGGGAACTTCTGTCAAGAGGAGCAATTAAACAGCCTCTTTCTCACTGCTCTTTCTCAAGCTGACACTGTCAAGGCAAACACGTGGAAGGCTGGAGTGGTGCAGACTGCTCACAGAGCGAGAAGTGGATTCCTCAACTGCAGTCACATTCTTTGTCATAGAGCAGTCTATGTTGGAAAGTACCCCAGCTCAGAACATGGCTAATTTCAAAGTTATATTGAAGGTCACAGCTTCATCCAGTTGAGTTTTTAGCATCTCCAAGGATAACGACCCCACAAGCTCCCTGTTGCAGTGTTTGGACATGATGTCCAAATATATGTGAACATATTTTCATAATATCTAACTGAAATTCCCCCGTCACAGCTTGCGTTCTTTGCCTCTAATCCTTCCACTGTGTGCCTCTGAAGAGAGTCTGACTCCATTTTCTCCATAACCACCCACCAGGTAGTTGAAAGCAACAATTTCACCCCTCCTGAGCCTCATCTTCTCCAGGCTGAGCAACACAGGTCTCAGCAACCACCCATCCAGCCCCCCAACCACCCTGGTAGTCTCCACTGGACTTGCTTTATCTTGTCAAGCCCTACAGTTGGTTGGTTGGTTTGTTAGCCCCCAACTTCTTATGTTCCACATGTGCTTACTGAGACTATTTAGTAAAAAGGCATTACTGAGCTACAGAAAAATATCTTAACTCCTCCTTCCAACCTAGACTGAGTTTATATATTCAAAAGCTTTGTTGAAGTTATTTGGTTATTCCTAGAACAGCTCAGGTACCCACACCTGCTCACAGCCCAACAGAAGACTAATGTTTGCTTCAGAGAGGTCCCATATCTTTTAAAAGCTCAAGTGAAAACAGTCACAAGCAAGACAGACAACAACTTCATAGTCAGATTAAGACCTTTAGCACAGCCCACTGGTACTTACGCAAGGCATTGTGTTTTCATTCTGTATGTTGATTTGGCGTAGGAGACGTCTCTCATAATCCTGGTCCATGGTGGAAAGCAGAGGGGCTGGGGAGTTCGGCAGGCTCAGGAATTTATGTTCATGAAGTCCAGTCAGTAATTATGCTGCTGCAACAGACAGGGGAAGAAAGCACCAAAATATTACACCCCTTCATATAGAAGCAGCCTCTTCAGAATCCCCTAAGCCTGATCTTTAAACTTGGGACCACTCTTCCTAGCCAGAGCATTGGTATCAAACTTGTGTGATACAGCACAACACAGGGCTGCCAATGAGAACATATTTCTACATGCAATATGTACATAATCTGTATCATTGCCCTCAGATGCTGATTCACATGAGCAGGCAACCAGCATTTTGTGTCTGACAGGACCTCTGCAGGCAGTCACCCCAACAGGAGCAGGGACTGCAGTACTTGACAGTGGCCTGTCCACGTGAACTGCAGCAGCACAGCTTAGCAAGCCTTCAGTACTTGGGCACTGAAAAACCAGACACCTACAGCCCACCTCACCACAGCCAGATTCACACCTCAGGCCAGAGGCACAACAGCAGCACACGCTGCTATGCTGAAGCTAGTTGGGTACTTTCAATCATGTTACAAGCATTGCAGACTTTTAGTACCATGCACTGCAGCACGCAGGGAGCTATAGACTAGGTAGCCCCCTGGGTTCAATGTCTGATGCTCACGCTGTCCCAAATATTCCTCTTGGCTAACATAAAGCTAGCTCACAGCTACACAGTCTATAAGCAATGTTAAGCATCTTTCAAGCATACGTTTTAGGATAGGCCTGCTTTATAGCCTAGGTTTGGCTGGCTAAATTATAACATGCATCAATAAAAAAAAATTAGCTAGCACTTCTGCAAGGGTATGTAGTCACAGCCCTTCTCCAAGCTCTGAAGGGCACAGGCCAGCATCATCAGTGCCCAACCTCCCCAACTCACACACCTCATGTTTTGTCCACAGCTCACATTAGCACAAAAATACCAACACCAGAAGAGACATGCCAAGTTGGGCTTTCAACCCAAGATAAACATCTCCAAAGGGAAAGGTGGAATCTAACACACAGGCCACACAAGAAAATCCCCACAACACACAGGCATCTGGAAGCTGTGCAGAATGTACAGATTTTCATACGCTGTTATTGTATAAACACATACAGCACCTGGCCTGAGTCCCAGCTACACAAATGGAGTTGCCTCAAGATACAAACTTGTGGCAACGTCTGGGAAGCTACTGCACCAAACAACTGTGCTGGGGGAAAGCTGTCCAGGGACAAGCTACACACTGCCATGCTCAGGGCCTGCCACAAACTGCCTTCAGCTTCCTTCGCCAGTGGGTAAGGTTTGCTGTGAAAAGGTTTACCTCCAAGAACAGAAAACTTACTCAGGGTTTACCATTAAAAATCAGAGGCAAGTTACCGAGCTAAGAGGGTGTGCTGGTTTTGGTTGAGAAGGGGTTAATTTTCTTCACTGTCATGGTCGGGGACCTTTCCAGCTTCCCACGCTCTGCCACATCTGTGGGAGGCTGGGAGGGGCAGGGCCACAGCCAGGGCAGCTGACCCCGACTGGCCAATAGCATGGTCATTCCATACCATGTGACACCATGACCAGTATATTGTTTTCCTTTCCATTGCATTTTTGTAGTTATTTATTTGTTTTAATTATTAAACTGTTCTTATCCCAACCCACGAGCGTTACCCTTCTGATTCTCTCCCCCATCCCACTGGTGGGGGAGTGAGCGAGCGACTGTGTGGGGCTGAGCTGCCGGCCAAACCACGACAGGGGTACAGCAGCATGTGCTGCAATCCAGCGAGATGTGACTAAGTGTCACAGTATGCTATCAAATTAGCTTGAAAGTGAGATAAAGCACACCCACTCTGGACTACAGCCACCTATCAGCTAGCAGAGCTACTTTCCTTTTATCTAAGCCATTTGCTAGCATTGAAACTTGGACTTACAAATGCTGAAATGCAGAGGCCTTTCCTCCTTGCCATTAAGCATGCCAACAGTTTTACAGAAATACCCCTGAAAGAGTGACAAGCTGCTTCTGAGCACACCTGCTTACTTCTGCCACCTCCACCAAGCGTTTTTCTTTTTTTGATACATTTCTCCCATATATTCTTTCAGAGGCAAAACTGGAGAAAGCTACCAAATTTAATAATCAGCTTCCACCAAGTGAAGCAAAGAGTCAGAGATAGCATTATTGTGAGTGAAAAGGTAGAAAAGTCTGTGATGTTATTAATGAAGGAGCTTAAAAAAACCACCCTAGCACATCCCATGTCAAACATTCTCCCTCATCCACTATCCTTATCTACCCATGATCTTCAAACCCACCTTAGAGGCTGGTTAACAGGACCTCTCTAACCAGGCATTTTAACAAAATACCCTCCCCACCCCCTTTTTTTTTTTTTTTTATGAACACCATGAATAAGAGAGATCAGCTTGCAGAACCCACACAGGGAGCACAATCAGCTGGGGAACGCCACACATTTGAAGTGTCCTCCCAAAATGTCTCAGCACAGTATTTGCGAGAGATCTAGATCCAGTTACATAGCAATGTGACACTTTTAATTCTGGATATATAACACATTAGCTTTTAGAGCTTCTCACTTGTCTTCCTGTCTGTACAAATTTTGACTGCAATTTCTAATCAGAAACATGGCGTACACAGAGTGAACAGAAGAGGCTGCATAGGCAGAACATGGCAATAATACTAATAAGTCCCAATGAACCTTTTTCAGGCTTCAGATGCTTCAAAAGAAAGCATCAACATAACACTAACTGTGTTTGATTTATCAAGATATCCCCCCTACCTCTTCAGCCCTGTCTAAATTTGGAAGTATATTCAGTTTTTACATTTAAAAGTTCTCCTGCCTTTGGTATTATCAGAGTCCCTCACACTCATCAACACCTCTCATGTTTAACACTTACCCACCCAATCACCCTCTAGCTTTAAGAAGGGCACAAACAATTTCTGGCACAAAAAAGGGTCAGGGATTGTCTAGCTCCTGCTCTGCTTAGGTCGGCCATGTCTTGAACCAACAGAACCAAACACAGCCTACATCTCTTACCCCAACTTCAACACTCACTGAAAAACCCCATTAGGTCCAGGCTGCCAAGGGCAGAGAAACAATTTTGCAAAATAACTGCATTCACTTCCTTGCCAACCCTGGCATTCTGCAGGCTGGCTTATTAAAAACAGATCCATACTGAGAAAAAGCCATTTAGGTATTCAAATACATTAAGGTTGGGTCAACAAAAAGAACAAGGCACACTTGTTCAGCACCATGTCTTTGCCTAGAAGTATTGCTCTGAAAGTAATGCGAACTGTGATAAAATCCAGCTAATTGCTGATTGCAGATCTTTTATTTCTTCAACTAAAAGAGAACTTACATTCCACATGCTCCCAGTCCTTATGGCAAAGCCTTTCATACTCACTTCAGGGGAAATGGAAAACCCACCCACTTCCCACAGACAAACTTAGAGTCAGTGAGAGCCAACCCAAAACCAGAGATGCTACTTTTGCTTTGGGCCTGTATTTAATGGCACGGGTTTTGAGGTAGAAATGTGTCATTATTCAGGTGCTGAATATTTACGAGCTCTCAGAAAGAACCCCATAGTTTACCAAGGGGAAAGGGATGGGGTAAACAAGCACTTAGTCCTCTAGGTCACAAGCAGCAGAATTTGAAGTCAAACCCAGATGCCCTGCTTCGCCAAAGTTTTCATCTTCCAATGATTTATCTCAGACCCATTACTAAGCAACACTTGCAAATCAACAAGCTGAAGACCTCGGCTGGCAACAGAAAGGGTAGTGCATCTGTTCCTGTAGCTCCTTTGTGCAGTTCCGGCCCTTGCCCCACTATGCCATGCACCGGTTTGGCCCACCAAGATGACAATAAGGACACACATTTTCCGCTGTTTTAGTGAGCAACACCTCCACCTCAGGAGCATGATAAGAGAAGAATTCATAACTGGAAATACAGCTTCTTCAAAAGTCTGGGAAATAGTAAGGAGAGGGAAACCTAAACCACAGCATTTTTGCTACGTAATAGTCAAATTACAAGTAAATTTACAAGTTCACAAGTCAAGCCTATTACAAATGCATCCCGAATGCTGAAGCCGGCTTCACAGCACTAAAGCAGACATCAACAAGCAGCAAGACACTCTGTGCTTGGCCAGCCTGAAGTTGGGCTCATCCACATTTAAGCCAGAGGAACAGAGTTTACGTACTACATCAAACAACCAACCCTGAAGTAACTAGCCTCCTTTCAAAAACAGCAGCAGTACAAAAAGCTAGAGCTTTCTATAAGTTTTCTCAATATTTACCTTTTTGAAGCTAAAAGTAAAAGTATGTGCCACCTTAGCCAGCAACTTACTAAGGCATCAGTGTGAAAAACAGTTATAAGATTAACCATTTAGAGAAGTAACCCCTACACAATGGGAGCAGGTAAAGCTTTATTTCAAAACTAAATATAAACTTTGTTGCCTTGCACTCGTCAAAAAGGATTGTTCACAACTAGGTATTGCACAGAGACCGCACTGCCAGCAACAACAAAATTACTTCAGGCTTATGGTGACAGACAAGATCTCTACCCTTAAGCCTCACTCTCGAAGGCCATAGAGAGATTCAATACTCCAACCATAAACCAAGACACTGTATTACTGCAAGAACCATCACATTGTGTCAGTGTACTTCAGAGCATAATATGGCAACTGAACACCACGCAGCCGCTCGCTCACTCCCACCCCCACCCCTGTGGGATGGGGAAGAGAATCGGAAGAGCAAAAGAACTTGTGGGTTGAGATAAGGACAGTTTAATAATTACAATAAAATAATAATGATTATGATAATAATGACAATAATGTTAATATAATAAAATGGAAAAGGAAGGGAAAGGAAAAAAGGAAAAAACCCACAGAAACATGAATACAACCACTCACCACCCGCCGACCGACGCTGTCCGTCCCCAAGCCGCGATTGCTTCCTCCCTCCCCCGGCCAGCCCCTCCCAGTTAACATACTGGGCATGACGTTACATGATATGGAATATCCCTTTGGTCAGTTTGAATCCGCTCTCTTAGCTGTGCCCCCTCCCGGCTTCTTGTGCACCCAGCAGAGCATGGGAAGCTAGACATGTCCTTGACTAGTACAAGCGCTACCCAGCAACAATTAAAACATCTGTGTGTTATCTCAACTTTTTTTTTCCATGCTAAGTCCAAAGCACAGCACTATGCCAGCTGCAGTGAAGAAAATTAACTCTATCCCAGCTAAAACCATGACACACATTCGCTGCCATCAGCTCTAGAATGCCCCTATTCCAAAAATGCCAACTTTTAGGTGACCAGCAATAGGTGCAAACTGAACTCAGGTTTGGTTTGAAAGGCCCAAAGTGGCTCAAAGGCAGAGCCAAGGCATTGTTTTTGTCTCCTGTCTGCACTCAGCCTCCCAGTTCGTAACAGTAGTACAGAAGCTCGAGATGCTGCAATTCCATACCAGGCTCAGGAGACAAGCTGTACGCACTTGTCTGTGCCTCCTTTCACCTCCGGTGTCAGAAGCATCCCCACTTCCGCACAGGCAAGGGTCCAACCTGAAATTCCGATGGAGGTGACTAATGGTTGACTCAGAGGTGACCTCCACCCACACTCATGGACACACTCCAAGACTCTGCACAGCCCTCCAAAGTCAGCCTCTGAAGCTCATTTCAGGCCTGGTGTCTACCTTTCCAAAGCAACGTACAGTCCTACCAAGATAACAGAGGAACCCAACCAGCAAACCGCAGGGCACCGGCGCAGATTTAGGATACTCAGGTTGCAGAGCGCAGCAGGGAACCTGCATGAGCCAAGGACAAAGTATTCACAACAAAGCTCTGTAAGTGGCATGGACTTTCACACACTAGCAGCAGCTCAGGGTTGTAACACCTTCAGGAAACGGCAAAACCTCTGTCTTCGGAAGAGCCTTTACTAAAAATAAACACCCTCCTCCACTAATAAATCTTCTCAATACACCATTACAAGCCCAGAAGTTTTTCACCAGGATTTTCACACACAAAATAGCTGTTCTTAGATGCAAGCCCTCATCTGAGGGGAACACTCCAGGAAGTCTACCAAGAACTTTACTATTGCTGCCTCTTTTAAGTGGATAATGCTCAGATATTACCATTGCCTTCAGCATAGATGTTTTTCCTAAATCCTCCTTCTCTCCGCAACCGAAAGAAAAGGCAACCAACAGAGTCAAGTCTGCCATGCTGCACTCAAAAGACAAGTATATTTTCAACTGTCCAACTCAAGCCCCAAACATAAGTGCGACAGTCAATCACATAGATCAGACTGTCGGAATCAGCAGCCCCCTCCCTCTACCATTGCACCCACACAGCAGCCAGGCCCCCCAGCTGAGGGGCTTCCAAGTTGCTTCAGCCAGCTTTTAATAAGTTAGGAGAATTGTAGTTTTGTTACTTTACCTTCCTAGGTGTTTTCATTCAATACACATCTCACTGCAGTGTGCAGTAGTCCATCAGGAGCGCGGGGTTTATCTAAGCAGACATGACAATCACATACTCGGCAGGGGATTTCTCAGAAAGTCACCACCATCAAAACCCTCTTTATTGCCTGCAGGTGGTGATTATTTAATCTTTTCACCATGCTGCTCCGTAAATGAGGGGGCCATGCCTGCTCCCAGGGAATCCAAAATAAAGTGCAAAGTCTTCAGCAGTGCGGGAAACTATATGCTGGGAAATACACAGAGCATGAACACAACACATGCTCAGCAAGGGGTCACCTCTCTGTCATCTCTTGCCCGTGGGTCAAAAGGCAATCTTTGCATCTAAGACTCAGAAGAGGTTAATCTATTATGAAAGCAAAACAAGTAAGACTCAGCAGAAAACACACTCTCCAGTTTTAGAGATGCAATAATTAGCAAAGGTACCTGGATTAAACAGTGCTGGAACACCTCTTCCTTTCTGGCTGTTGCAAAGGCTTGCCTGAAGCTTTGAAGGTAGAGTTAAAGATCAGGTTCAGCTCTGGCAGATCATGCTTGAGAAATACCAAGTGCTGAACAAGCTCTGCTACTCCCATTTGCTCCGCTGCTCCCGCGGGTGTAACAAAACAGGTTCCTGCTGCCTGAGCCTTTGCACTCAAGCAGAGCGCGCATGAAACATCCCTTTCTGCAGGTGCCAGAGGGCAAGACATACACTGAGGAAGGAGTTGGGCACAATTCCTCAAGTTACTACTTGAAAAAGAGGGGATACATGTTACCCTCGCCACATTCTGCTCCGAGGTTTTGCCTCCGCCCATGACATAACCCATGCCAAGCCGATAGGCCTGGATGCTGCTACCCTTCCCAGCTCATGAGGGAGAGGGAACGATCGATAAACCACACCTCACCACTGAATCTCCCCTTGGACATGAGGGCTGAGCTAACGGCAGTGGCTGGCCCCTACAGAGGCAGCTGGCCGAGGAGGCCATTGCCACTGATGGCAGTTTTCCCCACGTAAACACACATTTGGACAAGTCACTGGACGGACAGGAGAAGTTGAGCAGCTGAAAGCAGAGCCTCCTCGACCAGCATACAATGGCACTCATTTTGTTGATTACCTACAAGATATACACTCATTTGCTTATTCTGCATACCGCAAAGTATTTAATAAGAAGGAACTGGGGATGGATGAAGTGAAGTACTTGGGCCTTAGGGATACAGGGTCTTTATAAGGGTGGAGTTTTTCCATGTTAGGCGTTCTAGACTCAAAGGCGGCTGAGGAGTAGAGGGAAGTGCAAGAGAAAGGCTACTGCATGCACTTTGTAACACTTACAGAACCTTCAGGGCTTTTTTTAAGTTGTTTTTTTTTTGTTGTTTTTTTTTTGTTTTGTTTTGTTTTTTTTAAGTAGTTTATATGCTCTGTCCGAGCATGGCAATTCTCCATAAAGCTACTAACTCCAATAACATTCAGTTTCCCTTCAAAAAACCTAAAAAATTCACAGAATATGGTTGTCCAATTATCTTACATCTCAGACCAGATTACATGCAGCTAAGAGCACCAGCTCTAGCTAAAAGGTCTGATACGGCTTCCGATAAAGCAGAAGTCGGTGCACTAAAAGCCAAGGTTAAAAATTCACCATCAGCCTTGTCCGCGGAGCTTCCCTGAAAAGGCCAGGCAACTCAGAAGTCTACTTCATCATAACGTTTAAGCTACTGAAGGTGCAATGGTGCCACTGGTCAACCCACAAAAGAAAGTTCTAGAATTTAGAGAACGCAGCAGCTTCAATCAATAGACACAGGAAATTCTGCTTCTGTATTAAAAATAATAACAAAACAGAAATCAGCTTTTAACGCGAGATGCTGATGCCAACAGGGGAGCTGCTCTGTGAAGAGCCTTCGGCACAAAATACTAGGCTAGTGTCTTTAAACACACAAACTCAGTAAGAATCAGCACTTCACAAGAAAACTAGTATAACACCTTCAATAGCTACAAATCAAGGAAAAAGTGTCATCCACACAATAAAGCCTACAACACCTTTGACAGATGACTCCAGTGTGACCTCGTGGACCTCACTGTGCTTTAATGACTCCTCCAGCAGAACACCTGCCTGCTCACCATGTGTGGAAGATGCTCGGTTCAGACTTTTAAGACATCAAGCCTGTAACTTGCTGAACATGCACACTACTTCATTTGGAAAGCATCAACAACACATTAAAAACCCCTAACAAGAGGTACAGTGATATTTATCTCCCTCAGACCCCCAAAAGCCATTAGATGAACAACAGCACATCACCAACTCGCGTTGCGCGTAAACGAGGGACTCCTCATAAAAGTTTCTGTGGTGGCTTAGTAGTTCTCTTCCGTACTCGAGTCCACACCACAAAAATCTCAGCTACTGTTCACGTTATCAATTTAATCAGGAGACCAAGAACTGGTGCAGACAAAGCACCTGAACCAACCCCCGGATCTCACCGCACCTTCGCAAAGCAGGTCAGAGTACACCGACCAAATAAAGGGTCTACGGAAGGAGCTCTGGGTACGCACGGGCTGTGCGAGCCCCCGGGGGCACGGATGCGGACCGCCCGTTAACGAACGCGTCTGCCGCGGGAGAGCCTGAGGGCACGGCAGCTCCTCAGGGCGGCTGCAGCGCGGCTCCGGCTCCAGGACCAGGCCCCGTCCGGCGGCTCTAGCAAAGCTCCCCCAGCGAAGTAGGGGAAAGGTGGCCCCGAGAGCGCAGCCACCTGGGCGGCGCCCGCCAGCACCACTCGTTCAGCCCCGGGCGCGGGGGCAGCCCCAAGGCTGCCGCCCGCCGGGGTCCGGCCCAGCCCCCCGGCAGTGCCCGCGGCGTGAGGGCGCCCCGCAGCCGGACTCGGAGCCCCTCCGGGAGCCCAGTCCCGCCGCCCGGCCCGGCGGGGGCCCGCGGGAAAGGGCAGGGGCCGGCCGCAGCCCGCACCGCACCGCCACGACACCGGCTGCGGCCCCATCACCCTGCCCGGCCTTACCGGCACGGCACGGCACGGCACGGCACGGCACGGCACGGCACGGCACGGCACGGCACGGCACGGCACGGCACGGCACGGCACGGCACGGCACGGCACGGCACGGCACGGCACGGCACGGCACGGCACGGCACGGCACGGCACGGCACGGCACGGCCTCCTCCTATCAGTCTCCACCAGCCCCAGCGCTCCTCAATATGGCGCCCGCCCCCGCGCGCGGCACGACGGGAGCGCGCCCCGCCCTCCCATTCGAATCAATACAGGAAGCGGCAGCGCGCGGTACCATGGCAACGGCCGCGGCGCGCCCGGCTCCGCCCCCCCAGCGCATTGACGTCATGGGATCATAGAATGGGTCGGAAGGGACCTTTAGAGGTCATCTCCAACCCCCTGCCGTGAGCAGGGACATCCCCAACCAGACTAGGCTGCTCAGAGCCCATCCAGCCCCATCCAGCCCCGTCCAGCACATCTCCAGGGACGGGGCCTCCACAGCCTCTTGGGGCAGCCTGGGCCAGGGTTTCACCACCCTCAGCGTAAAAAATGTTTTCCTCATACCCAGCCTAAATCTACCCTCCTTTACATTAAAACCATCACCCCTTGTCCTGTCACGGATGTCATGGCGGTGAGGGGCTTCCCGAGGTGGAGGAATGAGCCCTCGCCTCCCTGCCCACGAAGGCCCCAGGCGAGGGGACATGGCGGCTGCCTGCCCCTGGCACCTTGCGGCTCCCTGCCTGGCACAGCCAGCCCCAGCTTGCTGGGTGGGCTCCAGCAGCTGCCGGGGTGCTGGCGAGCGGCCAGGGCGGCCCAACGGGCAGACGGAGCTGGGTCTGGCAGAGGCAGTGATCTGGAGAGTGGGTCTGGTGAGGCGTGGGGTCACGGTGCCTGGCTGCCTCCCACCCCTGGTGAGAGTTGGCACCCGAGCTTGGCCGATGGGCATGGCTTGGAGAGGGGAGCAAGTGCTGTGGCCCAAGGGGCTGCTCCCAGCCCCGGGCTGATGCTGGCCAGGAGGACTTGCTTCCCCCAAGCCATCCCCGACACCAGCACCTACACAAGAGCTAGCCTGAGCAGAGAACCCTTCCCGCTGTGCATGCCCTTCCCTCCCGCCAGGCTGGTTCTGGTGGGGCTTGGAGCCTTTATTGTGGGTCAAAGGAGGTGGAGGACTCCACCTCCACAGATCGTGTCTACCTGTAGCGCCCCAGCGCCACCATAAGCCCATGCCAGTGTCCCACCGACAGCCTGCCCTGCACCGATGGCTGTACTGCGGCGATGCGACAAGCTGCAGGCACGTGATCCCCCTGTTATTAGCGCAGCTTGGCCACCTGTAATTAACTGAGTATCTCTTTCAAGCTCCCTTGTATGTCATTTACAACACCAACAAGAAGCAGCCAGTAACTGGTAGGCTAAGAAGGACATGAATTGCTCCTGGAGTCCAGACACAAGGCACCCTGGCAGCCTCCTGAAGCAACACCCCGTCCCCTGTTGTCATGCGGGACCATGGGATGTGGAATATCCCCCACCATGGCACATCCCCAAAACCCAACAGGCTTTGGGGAACTCGGGCACTGCTCTCGGGGCTTGTTATTGTTGGGGGGTGGTGGTTTGTTTTTCTGGGGCCGCTTCTTGCTGTGGCGCAGCCCGGCCTGCCTTTTCCAGCCTTCCCGTAGACGACACGCATGTGCTGCGCGGATGGACGGCGCCGGGCTCCGTCCCGAGCCCGAGAGCCCCGGGGCCGCCCGGCCCACGGGAGACCCGCGGCCTCCGCCCGCGGGACGCGCCGGGCGGGAGAGCGGGGCCAGCCGGGGCGGCCGCGGGTGGAGGCGGCGGTGCCGTGACGCCCCGCCCCGCCCCCCGGCGCCGCCGTGACCCCGCGGCCGATCACTTCCAGGGCGGCCCCGGCTCCCGATTTGAAAATGCAGGAGTGGTTGCTGGTGCTGCTGTGCGCGCTGGCGCGGCGGCGGGCCATGGCCGGGGCTGGTG
The DNA here is from genome assembly GCF_963921805.1 of Phalacrocorax carbo. NCBI lineage: Eukaryota > Metazoa > Chordata > Aves > Suliformes > Phalacrocoracidae > Phalacrocorax > Phalacrocorax carbo. The sequence goes on from NC_087531.1 coordinate 9,683,189, forward strand.
GCTGGGACGGGCCGCAGCGGCGCGCCTGGCTCCGGCACTACTACAGCCAGCGGCAGAAACGCCTCATGACGGTGACCGGGGGGGCGCCGCGGGTGGGGCGCGATCGGTGCGGGACGGGCGGGACACGGGGAGGGTGGGGGGCGGGAGGGACGCGGCGGGGTCACCGGGGCGCCACGAATGGGGGACACGGGGGACGTGTGGACAGGAAGGATACGGGACGCGAGGGGGATGCAGAGGTCACAAAGGATGGGGGACGTGAAGGAGGGGGGGACACGAAGGAGGGGGGGCTTGAAGGACGCGGGATGTGAACCCAGGCACGAAGGACAGGGGGGCGTGAAGGAGGGGGTGATACCAAGGGTGGAGGATAGGAAGGGCCTGGGGACACACGGCAGGAAGGACAAGCCGTTGGGGAACCCACTTCCCTGGGCAGCTGCCGAGGAAGGTGAAAAAAATCATCTCTTATGATTTAATAACAGAAAAACAATTCCCGTGGATGGGCCAGGAGTGTGGGTGCTTGCTCCCCCTTCCAAGTCATGACCGAGCCCGTACTTCGCTTGGTTGCAGGAAAGCAAGTAATACACATTAAAAAATAAAACCACGGAGTGGGTGGCTGCCCTGAAAGGGGACTTTTCCAGAAGGCTCCTTGTCTGTGGCACCTGGGCATCTTGTCCAGGGTCACAGCTATTGCCTGGTGGGTTTCCGATGGGGTTTCCAATGGGGTTTCCTAGGAATAGGAGAATTTGGCCCAGTGGTCACGCCAGTCGGGACCGCTGGCCAGGTGGCACTGGGCATCCTCCATGCCGTGAGCAGGTTGCTTCAGCTGGATGATCTTCAGAGGGGAGGTCCTAGCAAAGCGCTGGCGGGGGCTGCTGGTGGGGAAGTGCCATCTCATGTCTCTCTTGTCTCCCTGCCATGCTGCAGCTCCTGATTGCTCGCCGGAGGAGAACCAGCTGCTACTTCTACCCCCGCGCCTGGCCCAGCATCAGGAGTGCAGACTGGTGGGAACGGGTGGTCCTGAAGGAGTTTGGGCCCCAGGACTGGCTGGAGAAGTTTCGGATGTCCAAGGAGACTTTCTTCTATGTCTGCAACCAGCTGCGGCCCGGGCTGGCTCCGCACAGCGCCCGCTTCCACCCCCTCCTGCCCCTGGAGAAGAGGGTGGCTGTGGCCTTGTGGCACTTGGCCACCAACGTAGAGTACCAGACTCTCAGCCCGCTCTTTGGCGTGGGGCCTTCTACAGTGCAGATGTGTGTCCAGGAGGTGAGCTATGCCATTGTCTTGCTGCTGAAACCCCTCTACCTCCGGCTGCCCAACGAGAAGGAGCTGGAGAACATGGTACGCATCTTCCGTACCCGCTGGGGCTTCCCGCACTGCATTGGCGCCCTGGACAGCCTTCACATCCCCATCCACCCACCCCTGCGCCTCAGCGCTGACTACTGCAACGGCCAGGGCTGGCACTCCATCCTGATGCAGGCCACCGTGGATGGGTTGGGCCAGTTCTGGGATGTCTCCACCACCTTCCCTGGCAGCATGGAGAACAGTGCGGTCCTGGAGAGCTCCAGCCTGTGGGTGCTGGCCAAGGAGGGCCGGCTGTGCCCCAATCCTCCAAAGCATTTCATGGGGAAGGCGCAGAAGTACGTGCTGCTGGGTGATGCCACCTACCCCTTGCAAGACTGGATCCTCAAGCCCTACCAGGAGGACGAGAACCTCACCCAGCAGCAGCTGCAGTTCAACTACCGCCTGAAGCGGGCGCACAGTGTGATCGAGAACGCCTTCCTGCGTCTGAAGGCACGCTGGCAGATCCTCCTGAAGTGTGACGACTGCAGCCTGGAGCTGCTGCCCACCCTTGTCCTTGCCTGCTGCATCCTGCACAACGTCTGTGAAGCCCACGACAACCCCTTCAACGAGGAGTGGCTGGAGGGCACTGAGCCGACTGAGCTGCCCAAGCCCTGCCAGCCCGCGCCCGCTGCCATGGAGGATGGCCGGGCCGAGCAAGTGCGTGAGCTGATGTGCCAGTACTTCGAGAGCTGCGGGGAGGGCTGATGGGGCTGGGGGGAGAAACAGCCCTGCGCATCCTTGCTCACAGACTTCACTCAGGCTCCGGCAAACGTTGGCCCAGCGGTACCGGGCTGTTTGACAAAGGACCGCACCCTCTCACCTCTGCTGAAAGCAGCCTGCAGAGTGAGGAAAGCTGCCGGCTGCACCAGCCATTCCCAGGAAAAGGAGGGGGGTGGCTGCATCACACTCGTGCTGGTTTTGCTGCGGTGGTTTCAGGCAGTGGAATGTATTTTGAGCCCTTGCTCTCTCCCAGGATTTGAGTGGTCTGGTGCTGTGTTGTGTGCCGCGTGAGTAAAGCGGGGTTTGGGGCTGGGCAAGGGAGAGGGCTACCTGGGTCTCCCTTTCCTGGGAGCATGTCTCTGCCCTGAGGCCCCTCTGTCAGGCTGAAACCAGCAGGAGGCTTGAAATAAGAAGGCAAAACCCCTTTGAAGGCACGAAACTTGCTGCATAAACACATTTGGGAGGAGAAGGGAAGGAAGGGGCAGAGCAGTGATTTGCTGGGGGCTGGCACCAGCCCAGAATGAAATTGCATCCACTAACTCCTGCTCTGCTGCTGCTCAGGCAGCACACGCTGCCCTTGGGGGGTAGTGGGCTGAGCCGCCGCAGCCTGGCGTCACTCCTTACCCCTCTCCAGAGGGGTTTGCTGTGAGGGGATGTGGTTCAGCCCCTGGGGTCCCTCCCTGTCCCACTGGCCAGCTCTTTCTGCTGGTGTGTCTGATCTCTGTTCCTGGCCTGGCTGCAGCATGAGCAGCCACACGCAGGTCTGCCCCCCATATCATCTGAGAAATTGAGCAGCTGTGGTTTGTTCCCCCACCGTCCTCCTGCTACAGGCTGGAGCCTGGTGGCACATGGCCTCTGCCATGCCAGGGCAGGGCCGGCTGCCGGAGTGCAAAGGTACCTTCATCAGCACTTTGCTGGTAGGTGGGAGGAGCGGCACAGACATGTCCCCCTGTGCCACCCTTCCTACGGGGCTGGGATCCACTGCCCACGGGGCTGGGCTGTCCCAGCTGGAGTGCTGGCAGAGCCCTGGCGGGTATGAATGAGGCTCCAAGCACTGGGAGGGTGGCTGCTGGCTCCCACCTGCTGCACCAGTGCCCATGAAGGCAGCAGGTGGCTGGGGTAACTGCAGGGACCGTGCTGCGGGCACAGGGGCAGCAAAGCTGTGTGGTGAAAAGGCTCCCCACGGTGGAGTGGGGCCTCCTGCCCCTCCCACGCTGGCTTGGGTGGCCCTGGGGCAAGGGGCAGCACTGGGGGCCATGAGGGCGGGCCTAGGAGGCCATAGGGGGCAGACATGAGGGGGCTGTGGAGGAGGGATGGGGGGCCGTGGGGCATCCGCGCTCCGCCGCCACCGCGCATGCGCCGCCGCTGACCCAGTTTCCCCGGCCGCTCCCATTCGGCGGGAGCGGAGGGGGAAGGCAGCACACCCCCCCGCACACAGACACGCGTGGACGGGCTCGGGGTGGCCCCGCCCTCCCCCACCCGGAAGTGTGGTGGTAGGAGCTGCCGGCGCGGTTACGCGACTGCGGCCTGTCTTCCCTGCCCGTCTCGGCGCCGCGGAGGCGGAGGCTATCGGGTGGATGCGGCCCAGCCTCTGCCCGCCCGGTTCCGGGCCCTCTTCACCCTACGCAACCTGGGCGGGCGTGCGGCCGTGGACTGGGTCAGCCGGGCCTTCGGCGATGGTTCCGCGCTGCTGAAGCACGAGTGGTCTACTGTCTGGGCCAGATGCAGGACGAGGCAGCCATCCCTGTGCTCATCCGGGTGCTGGAGGATGTTGCCCAGAAGCCCATGGTCAGGCACGAGGCGGGTACGATGGCGGTTCCTGCGGCTGTGGGGGCAGGGAACTTGTGGGTCCTTCCACCTGTACCGAACAGCTCATGATGGCCTGATCCAGCTTGGGTGTCGTGGCTCAGAAAACCCTGAGGCTTGTAACTGCCTCACCACATCCCCTGGCTGGACTGGTTGGCCAAGCGTGCCCCCCCCTCCTGCTGGCGAGGCTGGTTCCTGCCGTGTTTATTTGCCTGGCTGTCTCATTTAAGACTGGTCAGAGTCAGACCTGTGTCCCCACTTTGGAGCAGGCTGAGGTTTTGCCAGAGGACGCAGCAGGCCCTTTCTCCTGTTGACGCCTTGATAATGTCCTGACGTGTCCTTCTTTCAGGTGAAGCCCTGGGTGCCATTGGGAATCCTGATGTGCTGGATATCCTGAAACGCTCTTCAGAGGATCCCGTGATTGAGATGAGGCTCTTGGCAGGGGTCATTTCCCCTGGGGTGCAGCACTGCTGGTCCAGGAGGGTGAGGCAGGTCTCCCCGGGGCAGCCCTTGGCCTGGGACAGGGACACCACAAGTGGCATCCTGCCATGTGCTGGCGCCCAGCTGCTGTTGGGAAGCGCTAGGTGCCCTCCCAACACCGTATGGTGCCATCCCACAACCAGGGCTGTCACCCCATCCCCACAGGTGGCGGAGACATGTCAGCTGGCAGTGAGGAGGCTGGAGTGGCTGCAGGAGCACAAGCAGGAGCCAGACACCAGCCCTCTCTGTGGATCCTGCTCCCCCTGCTGAGGAGATGGATGTTGCCAAACTCCACAAAACCCTCCTGGATGAGTCATGCACGCTGTTTGACCGCTACAGGGCCATGTTCGCCCTGTGAAACCTGGGAGGCCAGGCTGCTGTGTTGGCGCTGGTGGATGGTAAGGGCCAGTGTGAGGCTACTTGTGGTCTCCTCCTAAATCTGTACAGGTTAATCTGGGATTAGCCCTTTCCAAATCCAGGGCTGCCAGAGCTGTGGGGCTCCTCTTAAGCTCTTCATGTGTTTGTTTCTACAGCTGCTGTCCCCCTGCTTGCTTGCAAGAGCTGCATCGCAAAGTGCTCGGTGCTCTCTGGTATTTCACAGCCCCCTTGCTGTCTTCCAGGCCCCCTTTCTCTATGGTCCAGGGGGGAGAGGGCACAGTCTGTAATGTTGGCTTGGGACCAACCAGTCTGACGTGGTGGGACCCGTCTGGAAAGTCAGGGGCTGCCAACCTCATTGTGGGGTTTGGGAATAGCTCTGGAGAGGGGAGTGAGTGTCTCCTGGGTGAGAAGGGGCAGACCACAGCCCAGGAACTGTTTAGACCCACACCCCAGCCCAAGGGAAGCAGACGAGGCTCTTCAGCTGTCTGGGATGAGCCGAGGGCATCTCTGCACTGTGAGACGAGCCGTGCAGGGGTCCACAAGCTCCTGCTGCGGCTGTTCAGTCCCACAGCATGGGAGGGCTTGAGGCTGTGGCTGTGCTGCCAGTCCACCCCAGGCACATTGCGCTGGTGGGGCAGGACCTGTGGGCAGGTGAGGGTGCCGGCGCCTCTGCCGGGAGTGTGGCTGCTGCTGTCACGAGAGGGCGTCCCTATGCCACCAGGGCATAGGGCATGGGTGCGCGTGTGTGGTGCCGGTGCTGCCACAGCTGTGTGGGGTCAGGGAGCAGGGTGGGACAGCCCTTCCCATTGGTATTTTGTCCCCTTCCCCAAAAGCCCTCACAGGTCTGGGGTGGCAACTGCCGGGTCTAACCCCCAGGCCAGCCTGCCCCATGGCTTCCCCCAGCTTCTGGGTTGGGGGCTTCAGCCAAGCATCCCAGCGCACTTTGGGGGCAGTGGTGGCTCACTCTCACCACCTCCTTGCAGGACTGTGCTCTGGCAGCGCCCTCTTCCACCACGAGATCGGCTATGTGCTGGGCCAGATGCAGGATGAGGCCTGCATCCCGCAGCTGACGGCTGCACTGCGCAGCCACACCGAGAGCCCCATGGTGCGCCACGAGTGCGCCGAGGCCCTGGGTTCCATCGCCTGCCCCTCCTGCCTGGAGACCCTGTGTGCCTTTGCCTGTGATGAGGAACGGGTCGTGCGGGAGAGCTGTGAGGTGGTGCTGGACATGTACGAGTATGAGAATGGTGCCCAGTTCCAGTATGCTGACGGGCTCTGCAAGCTGCAGACCTCTGCCTGAGCCCCAGCTGGAGGGGTGTGGGCTGGGCATGCTGCCTCCCACCCCCCTCTGGCTGCACTTTCATGGCTGCCTCCATCAACATGGATCCATGCCTTGCTGCAGCAGAGGTGGAGGAGAAACTGGATTTGCTCTCTGGCACAATTACAGCCACCTTCTCCCTTCAAATCCAGGCTAGGCTGCTACTTGCCCCCCCCGCCCCACCACTCCCCATTTCCTGGATCTGCCCCTCTTTCCCTGCCAGGATCAGCACTGCCTGCCCACAGGGCTTGGACCGAGTGGGCTCTGCTCTGCACGTCAGAGCCTGTCATGGCTGTGCAGGGGCCACGGCTGCTCTGGGCTTGTGCTGCCATGGCGGCTTGGTGTGAAACAGCTCCGCTTTCCCTGCCTGAGCTTTGCTGGGGGGCCAGGGCTGGCTTTGGGCACTTGCTCTCATAGGTTGTTGCAATGTGATGCCTCGAAGGTGCTGAGCTGGGTCCCTCCTTGCCTCTGTGGTGAAGGAGCTGCTGTGGGTTTGGCCTCTCCTGTCGGGGCAGGCCGGGACTGTGCTTGTGGCAGCCTTTGCTGTGGGATGGGGGTTGTTTCATGGCAAAGTTTGGAATATTTGGCTGCGCTTTTTCTTTCTGCAGGGAATGGCACTGCCATTAGGGCTTACAGGGTGAGGCAGAGCCTGCCCAGACTTCCCTCTGTGTTTAACCAGACCTGGGAGGGCTGGGGCTGGTGTCTGCTGCCATCACCCAGCACCCAAACCCCTTGGGCAGGCCCGTGTGGGCACAGGAGGGGCTGGCAGGGACTAAAGCGCTGGCGGGGGAAACTCCCATGTGAGTTGAGCTGTGATTTAGCCCTTGCTCGGATGCAGGGTGCACCCAGTGCTGAAGGGTTGGGCCCTGATGGAGAGCCCTGGAGCTGCCATGATGGAATCATAGAAGAGAATCATTTAGGTTGGAAAAGACCTTTAAGATCGAGTGCAACCGTAATGGGAGGAGACAGCATTGAGTGGAGTCCCTGATGGTATGGGGTAAAACTGTGTTTCCCCCCCAGCAGGCCCAGGGAGGAGGGCAGACATTGCCCGTGGGGTACCCCAGGAGTCCCCACGGTCCTGCCCAGTGGAGGGGCTTGCACCCCATAGCACCCACCTGCTGCGCCGTGGGGACTGGTGTCCCGCTGATGGGGCTTTTCCCCTTTGAAGTCTGCCTCTGAGTCAATCCTGGCCTCAATCGTCTTAGTCCCTAAAGCTACTGCTGCGGTCAGCTTGGCATCCCTGGGGCTCTGGTACTTGGGGACAGCTAGAGCAGGGAGCCCCAGCCATGGCCCAGTCTGGCCCAGTTCAGGACTCCATGGGAGAGGGTTTTACTGGAGACATGACCAGTTTTGGTCACCCATACACACTTACTGGAAGTCAGACCTGCGTGCCCAAGTGCTGTGGATGGGGTCACTCGCATGTGATGGTGGAGGATGAGGGCCCCAAACCTCTATTCCTTGGCATTGGAGATGACCTGATGTTTTCACACCATTTGGAGTCAGCAGATGCCATGCGGCTTCTTGCCCCCTTTCCCTCATCCTCCATAGCCCCTGGGTGATGGGCAGGACCCAGCTGGCACCACCAAGTTCTGGGGGCCTCTATGCTCATCTCCATCCCCCATGGGCAGTGGCATGTGCCATTTCCCCCTTGCCATGTTACTGGTGTAGGGTGGCTGCCAGCTCCACACCGGGACGTTACCAGCATGGGGGCTGTGGCACGCTGCCCGTGTGTTTGTCTCCACTCCGGCTGCTCAACCCTTGCTCTCCGGTGTTCCTGCAGGTGACTTGCTCAGACCATGCAAGGCTGTTTCAAAATTTCTCTGCGCCAGTGTTTGCCTTAGCTCCCCCCAAACACCTTTTAAACCCAAATTGGAACGAAACTGGCATTTTTGTGGCCAGAATCTGGCCAGGGGTGACCTGGGTGCAGCAGAGCTGGGACATGTGCTGGGGTGGAGGAGGGTCTGGGCGTTGAGCCCTGACTTGGCACTGAACCCCACAGGCACCTTCATTTCTCCCTGGCCAACCCACCTGGGGAAGGGTTTGGGTTTACTTTTTCAAGGCTGCTGCTGGTCCAGGCCAAAGCCTGCACCCTTCTGGTGCAGAGAGTAGCACTTTCAGGTGGTGCCCGGCCTCTGCACCCCACTGGAGGAGCGACACTGGGCACTGGGGTGTCGTGTGGTGGCCAACGTGAAGCTCTGTGAGGGTGACAGCCCCTCACCGTGGGCTGCTTTGCTGTGGCTGGACTGCGTGCAGCAAAGGGCTCCCTGCAGGCATCCCCCCGGCATGGGGCTGTGGCGCTCGTCGCCTCCTGGCTTGGAGGGTGCCATGTCCTCTGGGGCAGGGTGTTGCTGCCGGGATTTCACGCCATCTGCTTGGGGGATACAGGGAGGGATTTAACCAAGTTCGGGGGAGGAGGGGGGGAGGCCTTGGGGCATCCTTCCCCGTCCCTGCCTTTGGGGGTTCTCCAGCTGCAGATAATTCCCCTTACCCAGAGGGATGGAGGTACCTGTGGTGCTGCTGGAGGGGCAGATTCTGGGGAGCCTGAGCTATGTCGGAGCCTGCTAGTTGCACCCCAGGCTGAGCCTGCTGGGGCTGTGCCAGGTTAGCAGGCACTAAGCTCCTTCCCATGTGGATGTGGTGTCCTTTGCGGCAGTGGGCAAGTAGCTCCCCATCACATGGTGCCACTGAGCGAGCATGGGGACCCTGCTGTCCTTGTGAGCCACTGGCACCAAGGAGCCTCCTGGACCCTGATGCCACTTCTCCCCTGGGGCCCCCTGTGCGGCAGAGACTTTGGTGGCTCGGGGCTGGGGCGCAGGGGGAGCTGGCAATGGCCTTGGTGGGGGGCACCCCACCTGCTAGCACCAGGGGGGCATGGGGGCTGCAGCACTTGCTGCAGTCTCTCCCTGAGGAGGATGGGGTGCTGTACATGGACTACAAGCCCCCGGCCCTGGACAGCATCTGCCTGCCCCGTTATGTCCTTTACCTGATGATGGCTGCCACCCTGGTGCTGGTGGTGGCATATGCCATCGTGGGGCACCTCATCAAGGACCTGGTGCACAACTTTGCCCGTGAGTGCTGCCCAGAGCAGGATTGAGCTTTGGGGCTTCTTATGGGGCTCAGTGGGGGGCAAGGGGGGCCCCCAAACCCAGAGCCTTTGCTATGGCAGGGATGTGCTGTTTACAACTCCCTCTCCCACAGACTGGGCGTTCGGGCCCAAGCTGGAGGAGGAGAAGGCAGTGATGGCCGAGGGGACTGTGCCAGAGGTGAAGTGGCTGGAGGAGGATGGGGCATTGGGACAGGGGAAGCTGGAGAGTGAAGGCGCTGGTGTCCTCCCTGGCATGGACATCCCGCTGGGGCTGCTTGCTGCCACCCGGCACAGTTCCATCTCCTTCATCAACTCCCATAAGAAGAGGATTTTTTAGAGCCAGGGACTGCCACCCCCGGGACCCTGCAGCTGTGCCCACCCAGCTGTTGGGTCACAGCACGGCCCTGGCCCCAGGCTGGGGCACAGGGGTGACACTGCCCGGTGCTGGCATGTGGCTTCACCAGCCTTGGCACAGCCCCACACACTTATCTCGGGGCTGCTGTCACTGCCCCCCAATAAAGCAGCCTGCCCCAGGCCCACCTGCTCGCCCCTCAGCCAGCCATGGGCGTGGGAGGTGGCGGGGCTGGGACACCCCAACCTTCACCTGGGTGCAGCCGCGTCCCTTGGCAGAGCTGTGCCACCCATGGGCATGGGTGCATGGGGAGAGACGCATGGGGACGTAAAGGTCAGTGCTGAGGGGTGCAAGCCCCTGGCACGGGGGCACACCCTGGGCATGGGTGCAGACACGCGGGGGGGCGCAGACACAGACGTGCACGCACATGCACATGCGCACGGGCAGGCCCACGTCGGCACAACCCTGCACAGATGCGCAGAGAGGGACAGACAGATGGACAGCTGTACACTGAGGCTGGATTTGCCCCCACTGGCCCCCTTGGTGCCCTGACACTGTCAGGCTGCGCCCCTTCCCAATGGGGCAGAGCGTGGTGGCACCCACATGTGCCCCAAAGCCAGTCTTGGGGGGGCAAAGCACTCACAAGCCCCACTTGGGCTTTGGGGGTTTGTACCCCAGTAGATGGTGGCTGCGTCGTACAGACCTCTCATCCCTCCCTTAAACCCAGGCTGGGGCTGCCCGACCCATCACATCTCTCTGGGGGGGATGGTGTCCCCATGTCCCCAGGCTCCTCCTTCCCCCCTGGGGAATTGCCAGGCGCAGGGTGGCCCTGCCAAAGCCCAAGGTCTGTCCCTGGGGTGCTGCCAGCCATCCCATGCCTCAGTTTCCCCCATGTCTCTGTGGGTGTGGGGGCTGCGAGGCAGAGCAGAAGAGCTCTCCCTGCTGCAGTCTCGCTGATAACACTGTTAATATTTAGCTCTTTGTGGTACCTGGGTACTCCCTGGGCACACAATGGGGTCCCACCAGCACCAGTTGTTGCTCTGGGGCCCAGCTGGTGGGGGCCTGGCACTGCCCCACCCCCCCCCGCCCTGTCCCCACAGCATGGCAGGGGCTGGGGCTCTGGCCTGGATCTGCCCCAGCCCTGCTGGTGGGGACAGGGGTGTGGTGCCCCACGGGCAGAGGGGAGAGACTGGGGTGGGGCAGCAGGCAGGGTGGGCACTCCTCTGCACATCTGCCCATCTGTCCGTCCATCCACCTACCCACCCCTCTGTCTGTCCATCCCTCCCTCCTTCCCTCCACCCACCCATCCATCCCTTTGTCCATCCACTCACCTGCCCGTCCATCTGTCCCTCCATCCACTCACCCACCCTGGGGAGGGGGACCCCTCCCGTTGGTGGCCGCTGGGGGCCGCAGGTGCCAGTGGCTGAGCTGGGGGAGAGGTGCCACCTCCCAAGGGTTACAGGAGCCACGTGGCTGTGGCACTTGGTGGCACTTGTCCGCTTGAGCCCAATAAAAGCTGCCCTTTGGCCAGTGGCCCTGGGTGCAGAGGGTGGCACCTGCGCTTGGCCCCAGCAGCAGTGCGGGAGAGGACCCCACCTCGGGGAGCAGGATCCAACTGTGCCCCAGCCTCTGCCTGAAATGCTGAGGGCCTCGCAGCCCCTCTTGCTCCTCATCCTTCTTGTCCTCACCACCACCGCCCGGGGACAGGTCGGTAGGTGCCCCCGTGGCCCCCTCGTACTCCTGCGCCCTGGGGTGCCCTGAGGGGGGTGGCCGTACCTGCCCTGGGGCATTGGATCAGCTCCTGGGAGACCTTCCCAGTAGGACCAGTCCATCCCAGTGCTCTGGCAGCAACCATTTTGGGGGCAGAGCAGAAAGATTTGGGGGCACCTGCCTGCTGTCCCCAGTGCTCCCCACCATGCTAGGTACCCCGTGCTCTCCTGGGGATGGGTTGGCTGTGCCAGGGTGGCTTCCTCGGCACCCAAGGAACGGTGGGGCAGGGGTGGTGCCTGCCAATGTCCCCTGGTGTCCCCAGTGTCCCCCGGTGCCAGGCTCAGCATGGCCAAGACCCTGTGCTGTGGGATGAGGGTTCCCATTCCCTGCAGGATGGGATCCCCCTGAGGCCATCCCTATCCCTCTCCCTGTCCCCATCTCCCTACCAGGTCTGGGGGGCTGCGGTGCTGGCATCGAGCCCCCCCTGCCTGGGCCTCACTAGGCCCTGGGGATGGCCACATGCTGGTGGTGCCGTGCATGGCCCGACGTGTCCTGGGCATGGCCGAAGGCAGCAGTGGCACCCCAGGGGAGCAGGCCAGGGGTGCCCCGTTGCGAGTGGCCATGCCTCCCTGACGCCTCATTCCCAGCAGGATGGAGCACGTTGGCTGCGCCAACCCAGCGGCCGAGGACAGCAGCGAGGAGAACGATGGCAAGGAGCAGAGCAAGGCCACGTTATTCTGAGGTGGTGGCCGTCCCCTGCCCCCCCGGTGCCCGGCCCTGGGGACCCACCGCCGGGCACCGCGCCCTCAGCCCTGTCCGCGGGGCGCGGATCCGCGCCGGGTTTTGCAGGGCCGCCGCGAAGACCCGGCGCGGATCGCCTGCCCGCCGGAGTGGATCGGGAAGGGTGGCGGCCTGGGGCAGGAGCAGGCGGGGGGTCCCGCCGTGGGGGGCGGTGGGTGCCCTCGGCTGTACCCCAGCAAAGGTCCCGAGCCTGCTCCGGCGCAAGCATCTGGTGTCACCGTGCCGGGGATGGGGCTGTCCTGTGGCTGCCATGGGGCTCTGCACCCCCAGGATGGGGCCCGTGGTGCTGCCCCCGAGGGTGCTGGGGCACCCCTGGGTGTCACCGGGGCAAGGGACAGCGAAGGGTTCTTGGCATGCAATGAGCTGCCCGGCCTCAGCGACCTCAGCACGGCTGAGAGCTGGTGTTGGGCCACACCACTGCCCCGACGCCCCCGAGCTGGCCGTCCTGCCCCACGTCCCAGGTTGCTGGGACCCATGACCCATGGGTGTCCTGGGGGCGTCTGCCTGCGGCACCCCCGGCTGGCCCGAACAGCTCTTCGGGACAGGGACTGCGGGGGTGACGCACAGCTTTGGCCAGTGACGTCATACGGGTGAGGGCGACGATGTCACATGGACAAGGTTGTGATGCAGAGGAGGCAGTGGCAGCGCCGCACCCCCATGCGAGCCCACGGCTGCACCCACCCGTGTCCCCGTCCCTGCGGGTCCCCTCCGCGCTTGCCCCAGCCCCCCGGCTCAGCCCCCCTCCCCATCCAGGCCAAGGGCACCCATGGGTGGGGGTCCCCCCTCCAGGGTGATGGGTGCCTATAGTGTGGCACGGTTCTGCTCCAGTACACCCCAGTGCCCACCCCCAGCTGGGACACCCGGTTCCTCCCCTGGGCCGGGCGCTGTGCCTCAGTTTCCCCCGGGGCAGTGAAGGAAGGGCGGAGGCGGGCTGGAGTTGAAGCATAGCTTGTTTAATTTTTATGCATTTTTTGGGTCTTTTTTTTTGGTCTTTTTTTTTATTTTATTTTTTTAATCTTTTTTTTTGTGTCAGGTTTTTTATTATTCTTTTTGTCTCTTTTTCTCTTTTTTGCATAGGGGAAGGGGGGAACCAACAGCAACAAAAAAACCAAAACAAAAAACCAAAACCAAAACAAAACGAAAGAAAAAACAAAAAAAAACCCCAAATCCATAGTCATGGTCAGTAACTGGTATGTAGGCAGGAGCGGTGGCTATCAGTAATGGCTGCATACAATGGTATAATCAAATATCGTGAAGCACCAGGGAGGTGAGCAGGGGGCTCGGGGGGGGTCATGCAGGGGCTGGGGAGGGGGCACAGCTGGGGGGGGTCCCGGCCCCAGCTCTCAGCCCTGGTGCACTCGGCAGGTGTGTAACAGCTGTGGCAAGCGAGAAGCGAGACTCTGGCTAACTAATAAAATGTAACTGCAAGGGATGGGGCACCCACCCAACACCCCACGGGGGGGGAGGGGGGACCCCCCGAAAAGGCAGGCAAGGGCAGCCGGTGGCGTGGAGGCACTGCGGCGGGATTTTTGGTATGGGTGTGAGTCGTGGTCCTGCCGGCTGCTGCCTTGACACCTTTTTGGGGCGGGTTCTCTCCTTTTGCTGCTCTTTGCCCCGGGGGTGGGTTCCCCCCACCCCCGTCTCTCCCTCTGCTCCCACCTGCCCGTGGGCATCACGCGGGGCACTCACGGGTGTTGCCTGCCCCAGCCGGCAGCGGGAGCCTGGGCGGGGACGGACAGAAAGCAGCAATTCCAAACTCATAGTACAAAAAAACAAAAACAAAAAAACCCAAAACAACCACAAAGACCTATATATATAGGGGTTTATATATATATATATATATTCCTTTGCACTTTAAAGTACCTTAACTGTGTGTTGGCCTGCAGGGACTCGTGCCCACCTCTGGCCCCTGCAGCCCCAGAGATATATATATGTGGGGGGAGAGAGAGAGAGAGATATGTACAGGGTTTTTTTTATTTATAAGTCATAAGGACTATTTTTTTAATTAGTTATTTTTTTTAAAAGCTGACAAGCCTGACTAAAAACCCTCTAGGAGAGACTGTAGTGCATGAAACCCCTGCGGGAGCCCTGGGCGCAGTGATTGTCGAGCGGACCCCCACCATGTCCCCGACCTGCCGGGGAGGGCCTCCCTGGAGCATCCTCAGTGATGGGGACTCTCCCACTTCGCGCCCACCCCGGCTGCGGCCACCAAGCCCAGAGGCCACGGGGGGGGGGATTAAAAAATAAGGGAGAATGATTTAAAAAAAAAAATTAGTGGTCGTCCCCCCATGGCCAGTGCCCCCCAGCGAGGAGTGGGGGGGAGTTTGCATATCCCCTTTGAGCAGAGCTGGGGTGGGGGGATGAGGCCCTGGGGTGGTGGGTGTTGGGGTGAGCAGTGCAAAGACCCCGGGGGTAGTGGGGGCTTCCCAGATCCCCAAGCAAAAGCCCCCAGCCCGAGCCCCCGCTGCCGCCCTCCAGGCTGGGGAGGGGGGCCGTCGAGTTGATTATTTTTTTGCCTTTTCTTTTTTTTTAACATGTTTTAAGGTGCTTTTCTTGCCAAGGGCGGGTTTTGGGGGCTGTGGCTGCAGCCTGGCCAGACATGCTGCAGGCCCTGGCGGGGGGCAGGCAGCAAAAGGAGGGGTGCGGTTGGGACCCTGGATGGTGTCCCTGTGGGGCTGGGTGCTTCCTTGGGGCAGGGGGACCCAGGCCTGAGGGGTGCCAGCACCCCTCGCCTCCCCCCAGACCCTGTGCTCGCTGGGGGGGCTGCCCCAGGGGCCCCCCACTCCCTCCCTCCACTGGCTGGCGTCTGGTCACCACTGAGAAATGCTTTTTTTAATACTTTTTTTTTGCTTTGAGCTGATCCTTTTCTAGCCTTAACCCCCTTTTTTTTCTTTTTTTTTTTTCAATTTTCTCTCTTTTTTTAAAATCCTATTTTTTGAATTTATTTTCCCCCAACCAGACACTAACCTCCTGCTCCCCGCGTTGCATTGTCCTTGCAGAAATCAATACTGCACCTTGCATAAAGAAGAGTCTCCCAAGGATGTTCCCTCGCCCCGTGGGACCCCTGACACCCCGCACCAGGGGGCGAGACCCCGGCAGGACCTGATCCCCCCATCCCCCGCTAATACTTTTGGACACACACAGAAAAAAAAAATTAAAATTTTTAAAAAAATTGTTGACGACAAAGTTTCTTCATTACAAAGCAGCAGTGACGTGCGGTGCCACCTGCCCATTGGTGTCACGACCTGCGTCAGTCCTCAGCCTCGGGAGGGTGTCTCTCTCTCTCTGGCCGGTGGGACGCTTGGGTTTTAAGGCAAATTCTGGATTTTTTTGGGGTGTCAGGATCCTGCTCGGCAGCCAGCGTAGCAAGGAACAGGCGAGAGGGAACCCCCTGACAGGGCTTTGCCTGTTCCCAGCTGTGCCAGTTGGAGCCCTGGAGCTGCAGCCAATGGGGATGGAGGTGGGGAGGGGGCTGCGACCCCCCTGATGCCAGCCCTTGGCAGGGTTGCAAGGGGGGGCACACAGCTACATTCACACGGTTCCATTCCTGTCACAAGAGCAGCTGGGCTCAGCCCTACCGGCCCTGTGCCCCACTGAAAACTAATTAAAAAAGGGGTGTGGGGTGTCCCAAAGGGGGGTGTGGGATGCTGTGGCCCCCCCATAAGGGCTCAGTCATGGCGGTCTCCATCCCTGGTCCTCCCCACTTGGACCCCCCGACTGCACCCTTGTCCATCCTGCCAGGCATGGACCCCTGGGTTCCCCCAGGCATTACGGGGTGGCTCTGAGCCAGGGGTGGGGTGGGGGTGTCCCTGCCACCTCCCGCCTCACTGCCTTTGGTTGCTGTAAGCAGAAAAACAAAATAAAAACCCCCAAAACAGAAGGAAAAAAAAAAGTAAAAGAGGTGAAGCAAAGGGGTGGCCAGGGCCCCCCATGGGCCCACCCCAGCCGGGCCCCCCACTGGACACCCCTTCACCGGCACAGCCAAGCGGCTATTGCATATTCTGGTGTGTTGGCGCAGAGGATGCATTGGTATTACCAACTGGAAGACATTTCCGAGGGGGGAAAATTGGTTAAAAAAATAACAATAATAGAGAGAAAAGGGACTTTTCTGGCCGAGAAGAAGCCATGCAGGAGGCGGGGAGGGGGCAGCCGCTCCCGGCCCCCTCGGCCCCCCGGGAGCCCCGGGCATGCAGCGACTCCCTTGCACTGATATCAGGTCCGGTAATACTTAGTCTTCGAAGGCAAGGCACATCATGTGGTATAAAATTTCGTGCAAATTAGGAAAACATGGATTTTTTTTTTCTTGTGTGTTTTTTTTTACAGCTTTTTTTTCTTTTATACAGATTTTTTTTTTCTCCTCTTCTTTTTTTTTTCTCTTTTGCTGAAGGGGGAAGGTAGAGCTGGTTAATACAGTCTGCCATGCACAGCATCAGCCATCTGCGGCTGGGTTGAGCCAGGTCACCAGATCCTGTTAAAGCACCATGCAGTTTATTTGTCTTTTTTTTTTTTTGTCCTCTTTTTATTTTTTTTAATGTGTTTCTTTTCTCAGATCTTTTTTAAAAAAAACAGGTTTCCCTCTCCGCCAAGTGCTTTTTTTGTTTTTTGGGTTTTTTTCCTCCTCTTTTTTTTGGTGGGTTTTCTCCTTTTCTTGTCCTTTCTGATTGTTTTTCTCTCTCCCGGGATTTCCTGTGTCAGCCCTTTCCCCGGTGCTGCGCTGTGGGTGGGCAGGATCCGGCTTTGCTGTGCCGTCCCAGGGGAGTGGGAAGTGGGGTGAAGCGGGGGGCTGGCAGGGCGGGGGATGCGATGCCGGTGGTCCGCGGGGCAGCTCTGGGTGCCAGGGGAGGGTGCAGGCGGGTGGCAGTGGTGGCCTCAGCGATGTCCCCTGCTCCCCGACGTCCCGTGGCGGTTCCTCTCCATCATCACCCATGGGGCGTCATGGGGTCCGTGGGGTTCTGCTGGGGATGCTCCTGGGGTCTCCTCTGTGGCCACCACCATCTTGCTGGAGACGCCGGGTGCCTTTGTCAGCCTCCTCCTCCTCGCCTCAGCCGCCACATGGATCCCTCTGCTCTAAGGCACTGCCACATCCCCGCATCCCCGTCTGGCCATGCCGCCATCGCGTGGGATGGGGACAGCCGGGCATTTCCTCCAGCACTGCACCTGGCCAGGGGCTCCTCCGGGAGTCCCGGGACCCCTCCCCGCCGCAGTTCAGGCACTTGACGCAGGGCCAGGGGCTCCGTGGGGTTGGCTCTGCCCTCGCCCTCTCTCGGGCTCCTTTTCTCTATCCTTTTGTATTTAAAAAAAAAACACAACCCAAAAAACCCCAAACCAGCCATCCCAGCAAGCCAGTGCTGGGGGCTCCAACTCCTCTTCCTCCTTCTCCTCTTTCTCCTTCTCCTTTTTTGTGATCTTTTTTCCTTTTCTTCTTTTTCTTTTTTTTTTTTTTTTGACGATTCCCTCTTAAAAGTGCATTTCCTACAAAATGTGCAACACGAGCGCACCCTCTCCTCACCACCACCTGCTACCTGTCCACAGGAATGCATAGCTCAGACACACAGACGCGCACCCCGCCACAGCCCTGTGGTCTCCTGGTGTGGGGACACATGTGGGGCCAGGGCCGGTGCACACCGCGGGGGTCACGAAGGCATTGCAGAGAGACAGCGACCGCTCTCCCAGCCCAACAGCGGCAGCCCAGTTCCCACTGGGGCCCCAGTGGGAGCGTCCCCACGCCATGTCCCCCTGGGAGTTGGGGTGCCACCGCTGCCGCGACCGGCTCTGGCACCTTCCGTGGGCCCGAAGCCCCCTCCTCCTGTGACATCTGCTCATGCCAAGCTGATCTGGCCACCGTGCCACTGCAGCACGGCGTCACCCATCCCCGAGGCGCTTTAATGGCACGGAGCATCACCTTGCCCCACGGCGAGTGCAGCCGCATCCCTCGAGAACCGAGAGCACGAAGCAGCCCCAGCCCCCCCGTCCCCCCCCACTGTGCCCCCTCCCAGCCCCGGGGCCCCTCGAGAGTCTGTGTGGGGTGGGGGAGGGCGGCGGGTGGGGGGGGTGTTTGATCTTTTCTACTCACATAGAGGCAAGAATGAGAGTCAAGAGCCATTTGCATATCCGACCCTCTGTCGAAGGCCACAGTCCTGCTGCCACTCCGGGAGGCATTGCTGCCATGAGTTGTGTCAGGTCTCATTGCGGCACTGGACGACAGGGCAAATAATAGTGTTTTTTTTTTCCTTTTTTTCTGTTTCTTTGTTTTCTGGTGCATCACCGGGGGGGGGCAAGGTCCTCCTGGGATGGGTTGTTGTTTTTGTTTTGTTTTGTTTTGTTTTTTCCTTTTTAAAAGAGTTTGACCCTTTTCTTTCTTCCTTTCCCTCGCTCTTTCCTTTGTGTGTGGGTTTTGCTTGTCGTCATTGTCGTCGTGAGTCCGCGCTCTCTGTCATCACCGCAAGGCTGGGCCTGGTGCTCGGGGACAGGGATGTTCCTCTGGGGATGCCTAAAGCAGAGGAGAAGGGAGGCGAAGGGGCGGCACGGCGGTGGTTATCCCAGGTACCAGGACTGCCGGGAGAGAAGAGAGAGGCTGGCTTTAGTGCCCTGCATCGTGGAGCAGCTCCGTCCCTCCAGCACGCCCGCCCCCCCACCCCAAGCTGTCCCTATTCTGTCCCCCTGCTTGGCTCGCTTTGCCGTCCCACACGGGGCTGGCGTCCCCATTCCTGCACTGAGTTTGTCAGTCCTCTGCGCCAGGGCCCCTCTTGTCCCTCCGCACTTCCACGGCCAAGGCAACACTCCCCAGGGAATGGGCCCCCTTGGGGATGGGTAGGGGGGTGGCAGGGCTGGGGACCCCACGGGGTGGCCCCTGGCCACCCTCCCTTTGTCTCCCCCACCCCCAGCCCCAAGTTCAAGTTCATCCCCAATTACCTCATGTCTGGTTTCCATTGGCAATGAGACAGCTTGTGGCCGCCACGTCCCTTAACCCTTCCCCGCCCTGCCACACATGACCCGAGAGCAGCAGGTCTCAGCTACCCCTCCCAGGGACGTGGGACACCGCTTCGTTTCCCCATGCCTCAGTTTCCCCACACAGACCGTCCCTGAGCCCTGGGGAGGCTCCCAGAGTGTGATCGGACACACATACGCATGGACTCTGGAGTGCTGGGAGTGGCTGTGACCCCCGGGGGGGTCCCTTTTTAGGGACCCAAAGGCCTCGGGGTGCCCACCCCACTGTGCTCTGCCCACGCGTAGGACCGGGGAAACTGAGGCAGGGTGGGGGGCTGCGGTCAGAGCTGGGCCCTCAATGTTCACCCCCTGCTACAGCACAGCACCCTTGCGTGTCCCAGCTCACGGTCCCTGAGCGCTTGCACCCTGGCACAGCACAGCACCTCTGGGCGCCCCATGGCACGGCTCAGCACCCTGAGTACTCACCCCCAGCAGGTGCAGCACCCCAGGGTGCCCTGGCACGGCACCATCCACACACCCATCCTGCTGCCGGTGTCACCCGCCAGGCAAGGCTGCAGCCTCCCAAAGCTGCCCCCACTGGGACTGCTGAGGCTGGCCAACTCATATCGCAAGTGAGGCCAGGCGCTGGCACCCCTGCCCTGGCCCCGCAGCACTGCCCACGGCACTGGTGCCCGCTCACAAACTACTCATCAAAAAATACTCAGGACTAATGAAAAGCCCCTAGAAAGGCGCACGCAACATCCCGCTGCGGCTGGAGCAGCCGGCGGGTGCAGTTGGGTGAGAGCAGGGTGCCTAGGCCCACTTGGGGGGGGGCACATGGCCCCAGTGCTCCTCATTCAGGGATGCTGCGGGCACTGCGGCAGCCTGGCTGTGCCACGGTGCCAGGAGGGGCATGACCAGAGCCTGGCAAGGGGAGGGGACGGTGCCAGGCATGGGCATGGCAGTGACGCCCTCTGCCCTTGTGGACCTTGGGTGGCCCCTGGCCACCAGCAGTGCCCGAGCCCTGGCACGGGGCACTGGGTGGTGATGCCACGGCAGCGATGCCCACAGTAACAATGCTACAGTGGCAGTGCCCACAGTGGCGATGCCTACGGTAGCGATGCCCAGGGCAATGCGATGCCACTGCAGCAATGCCATGGCAGCGACGCCATGGCGGGGATGCCCATGTCAGCAATGCCATAGCAGCGACGCCCATGACGGTGATGCCTACAACGGTCATGACCATGGTGGTGACGCCCTTGGCAGCGATGCCGTGATGGGGATGCCCACGTCAGCAACGCCATGGCAGCGATACCCACGATGGTGATGCCCGCAACAGCCATGCCCACGGCGATGCCACAGCGGTGGTGCCCAGGATGAGGGCAGGAGGGTCCCCCCAGCAGCATCCCTGCTCTCACCTGTGCCTGATAGATACTCCCAGGATCCCTTGGTCCTAATCCCACGAAGGAACGGTTCGCAGGGGGCGTGCCTGGTGCAGAGTAGGCTGGGGAACAAACGAGAGCTTGTTAATGGGGCTTCCAGTGGCACCGCCATCGTCACCCCCGGGGCCAAACCCAGCCCACTCCCCGGTGCTGCTGGGACGGGTGTCCCAGGCATGTGGAGCTGCGGCTGGGCGATGTCCCCAGCTGCACCCCAGCAGCATGCGAGTGAGGCCAGGGATGCTGCGTCTGGTGCGGTGCTGCTCATGCCTGTGCCCCGCTGGAGAGGCAGCTTCAGGGTGACAGCAGGCTGCAGGCAAGGCGAGATGCCCCTGGGGTGCAGGTGCAGACGGGTGCTCCCCGGCTGTGCCAGCACTGTGGCTTCCTGAGCAGAGCTGTTGTGGGGCAAGTGCGATGGGAGCCACCGGCTCCACTCGACATATCCCCCTGCAGCCACCTCCACTGCCCAGCTGGGGGTCCAGCAGTGGGACCCCCAGCCCCGCTGAGCTCCTGGGCTCAGCCCTGTTGAAGGCAGGGTGCTGCTGGGGGACACGGGGGGCTCAGAGCCAGCTGGCCTCTGCACCCTTTGGGGACAACCAGTGTCCCCCACGTACATCCTTCCCCAAGCCCAGGGTGGAACCGGCACTGCCTGGTCACCCCCCGTGGCTGTGGCCCCATCACTGGCCAGGCTACGCCACCCCAAGCTCTGCCCTCCAGGTCAGCCAGGCTTTGATTTCTTCACACCACATAACCTCAACCCCCGCTGGCTGGTTTCCGGCACCCAGCAGTGGCCTGTGCCGGGGACGGTGCCCCCGGGCAGGGCTCGACCCTGTGGGGACGTGGCAGCCTCTTGGGGCGCCAGGAGGTGCCCTGTGGGTACAGCGGGATGGGGACAGGGCCAACCCCCTCCCAGAGCGTGGCGATGGCACAGTGTCCCACCGCTGCAACACATGCCCCAATGCCAGCCCAGGGGCAACACCAGCATCTCCCCTCTGCGGCCCTGGGCCCAGCACCCCAAAATCCTCCTGGCCAAGGCGCTGAAGTCTCCCAAGGTAGAGCAGAGATGGATGAGCTTGTCAGCCACCACTGCTAACAAAGGCCTCCCAGGTGCCTCCCGCCAAGGGCTCCAGGGGGCTTGCACGCAGTCCTTGCACCCATATTGCTTCACAGCCCCCGATCAGATTGGGGTCCCCAGTGCCGGGGACCCCACAGCAGCAAGAGGACGGCACACTGCTCCCAGCCCCAGCACTGCAGCTATGCTAGGTGGTCCCTGCGTCACAGGCAGCAAAACTGCTGCAAGCTGATGGGAAAACTGAGGCACAGAGAGGCAACAGCCTCCCCCACAAGCCCTGCCCACGCCAGCGGGGTTTGGGCAGGACATTGGCTCCCCTAAGGGAGCCCCACTGCAGCTCTGCTCCCATTCTCCCGGCTGCCTCAGACGGATGTGGGTCTCAGGCTGGTCTCTGGGACCAGCACAGGGCCCCCCGGCTTGGGGGACACAACAGCTGCCTGCCCAAACCCTGCCTGCTCTGATCTTCCAGAGACCCAGCAAACTCATTGCGTGCCAGCTGCTGCCCTCTCCCCGGCTGCGGGGAGGCCACCTCCGCCAACATCCCCTCAGCAGCACCGAGACTGGGGGGACCTTAGGGGGGCTGCAAGAGGAGGGGGCCAGCCGGGCCAGGGAGAGGGGTGGGCGCCACAGGGTGCTTACTGGGTGATGTCGGTGAGGTCGTCCCTCCCTCGGTAGTTGTCGTGGTGGATTTGGTGTCAGGAGAGACGGCCAAGCGGGGCATGCCAGGGGGAGGTGGCGGTGCCAGCATCTGCGTGGGCAGGTAGTGGCTGGGCACTTTCACTTGACCACTTCCATTTAACTGGGGACACAACACAGACAGAAAAACAAACAGCACAAGCCATTAGGAAGCACGTGCAGCACCGGCAAAGCCGTCCCGGGGAGCCCCCAGTGCCGCCTGGCACTGGCGCAGAGCATCCCTCACCACTGACACGAGTTTGTTGGGTCTCAGAACAACCCTGAATGGTCGGCAATGGCGACAGGGGAAATCATGTTGGTGCAGGGGGTTCAGGGTGGGCTGGAGGGGGCCATGACCTGTGGCGGCGCATACCAGAGCCGGGGCGCTATGACCCTCTTGCTGCAGTGGTGGGAGGCCTTTGAAGCGCTCACCTGCAGGGATGGGGCATCCCGTGGCAGTGGCGTGGTGCCAGCATTCAAAGGCTCCTGCGCCAGCTCCCCATGCCTGACCCGGCGGGGGGCTGCTCCAAATCCGGCCTACACCGGCCTGGCACTGAGCCGCTGTGCGGGTCAAGAGCATCCATGCCCCTCACCCTGGCATCAGGCCTCGCTGGTGCGGGGCAGCAGGTGGGTGCTGGGCGGAGCTCAGAGGGGCTCCCTGAGACCCTGTGCATCCAGGGGACAGAGTGGGGGTGTGGGGCATGGGAGCGGGAATGTGGCCACCCCCAGCTCCCGGCTTCAGGCATGAAAGGAGCCCTGGGAGGTGGGTGCATGGGGTCCTGGGTGCATAGCATGATGGGTGCTGCATGCACGGGGTGCTGGGTGCATGGGGTCCTGGGTGCATAGGGTCCTGGGTGCATGGGGTGCTGGGTGCGCAGGGTGCTGCGTGCATGGGGTGCTGGTGTGTGGGGTGCTGGGCGTGCAGGGTGCTGCATGCACGGGGTGCTGTGTGCACGGGGTGCTGTGTGAGCTGGGTGTGCAGGGGGCGAGGGAAAGCACACAGCAGCACGGTGTGACCCTGCCACCCCCATGGGGATGCTGGGGGACACGGCGCAGTGGTGGGGCTGACAGGCTGCCAGCTGGCTGCACGGGCGGATGGGGCACGCAGAGCCCATCGCTCTCCCAGGCACGCTGGCAGATGGTGGCTCTTCGGCGACGGTCACACATCCCCTGCCGGATGCTCCGCTCCCCCCACAGGCACCCCCAGCCCCAGCTGACGGCTCAGCCCTGGCACCTATTGCCCTGTCTCCCTGCAAGGCAGTGCCCTGTGCTGAACCAGGGGACAGGAACTCCATCACTTGAGAAACGAGGTGCCAACACTGACCAGGCACAGCAGCGCTCTCGAACCAACGCAAGGCACCATCCAGAGCCGCTCAGTCCCAACCGCAGTGGCAGGAATACCCTACCAGGCTGGGTGCCGGCACCCAGGTGCCACTGGAGAACCCTGATCCCCCATGTGTCGGCAGTGGTGGCGGTGATGGCAGACGATCCAGGGGACGCCCCTCTGGCAGTCCGGTCGGCAGCAGCCCCCGGCCCCCCACGGCAAGGTCGGTGATGGGATGCAGGGTAGGGCCAGATCCTTACCGGTCCGGGCTGCTGGTTGGACGGGTCGCAGGCCAGCGAGACGAGATCTTTCAGAGGGTCCTGCGGGTTGAGATGAGGCGGGTACCGAATGGCCGTGTGGGGGAAGTAGGTGGAGGCCGTCTGGGGGAGGATGGAGGTAGTGGGGAAATGCAGCGCAGACGACGGGTGTGGGCTTCGAGCAATACCTGTGGGTGAGAGCGGAAGGGGGGACCCACTGGTGTCACTGTGAACTAGCCGCTGCCCCAGCCCCCCACCCGCTCACCTGCGCGCTCTGTGCCTTGGTTTCCCTGCCAGGACACTCACCGCTGTGCACCGCGATGACAGGACGGTGGTGCTGTGTGAAGCTGCTCAGCCGGGGCGAGGAGTCCTGGGGTGATGGGCTGTGGAAGGGGGACTTGTCCATCTCAGTCTTTTTCACGGTGGGGGAGATGCCTGGGGAAAGTGGGGTGCAGCGTCACGCCCTGGCACCCGCCACAGGACCCCGAAGTCCCAGGGCTGCTGCCAGCCTGGCCTGGGGTTGGGGCGCTTGTTCCTGGTGTGAGGGGCACCCTGGAGACAGGCTGGGCATGGGAGGGTGTGTGGGTCTGAGCGTACGTGTGCATGTCTCTGTGTGTGCATGTGTGTGGGTGTCTCTAGGGGGTGCACTGCAGGTGTGCACGTGTATACATGTGAGTGCACCATCATACAGGTGTGCACACACCTGCGTGTGTATGTTCATGCACGGGCATCAGCCGGAGCGTGCGTGAATGCCTGTGTGCACAACTGTGCATGCAAGTGCACACGTGTGTGCATGCAGCTGCACACAGCTCTGCGTGGGTGCATGTGCCTGCTCTGGGTGCAGAAGTGGCTGCCCTCACAGTGCTCCATGACCCTGCAGCCCCCCCCCGGGCACCCACCTCCCCTGGCACCCCGGGGCTGGGGGCCACATCCTGCCAGCACAGCCCGGGCTGTGACCGCTCCAGGGTCCTGCAGCCCCGGCCCCCAGGACCCCCATGCAGCGCTGGATGCCTGGCTCCCCAAGGGCCACCCCGGGGTGCAGGGCCAAGTGGGAGGGGGCGGCAGGTGCGTTAATCCCCTGCTGCTGTGGTTTTAGCTCTGGCCATTTGGCCCAGGCCTGGTAATGGGTTTAGCCCCTTCTCAGCCAGGGGTTAGGAGGATTTCCCAGCACATCCTGTAGGGGATTGCCGTAACCACCATCCCCCCCATCACAGCTGAGCCCCCCGCCACCCCCTCTTGCCCCCGCCACAGATCAGGCCACCAATGGGGGACAGGGACACTACTGCACAGCTCCTTCTGCCACGCATGCCCGTGTGCAATGCTTCAGGGAGGGGGTTACATCTCCACCCAGCACCCTCCTGCCCTCCCATCTGTCCCCCATGGCACCGGCCCCGTGGAGCCTGACGTGGGGCAGGATGGGGCACAGTCCCCAGCACATATGGGGCATTGTCCTGGGGCAGGACTTGCTTTCCCCCAGATTCCTTCCAACAGGATCGGTGCCTCCAGGCCCCCTGGCTGAGCACCCCTCAGGCTCTGGCAGGGCTTGGGGGCCAGGACCAATCCTGCCCTGCTGTCGGGGGCATGGGGCGGCAGGATGAGAGCCAAGCAAAGGTGCCCCAGGGCGTGGGAGCTGCTGTGCCAGCCCTGCAGCATCTCTTTAATTAGCCCAGCCCCGCTCTTTTCTTAATGAACAGCTAATTGGGGCTGTCTAGACAGGAAAGGGAAAAAACTGCCAAGCAAGAAAGCAAGCTGTCCGTAATGCCAGTGGCTGTCATGGGGCTGGAAGAGGGTAGTGTGGGGCTGGGGCACTGGGCTGGCCCTATAGAGAGCACCTATGGAGAGAGCCAATGCCCAAATGGGGGGGTCCTGCAGCAACACCTCAGCACCTACAGAGAGCCTGTGCCTAAATGGGGGGGGGCTATAGCAACACCTGGACACCTATGGAGAGCCTGTGCCTACATCAGGGGGCTCTATAGCAACACTATAGCACCTATAGCCAGCTCGTGCTTTGGCTTGAGGCCCCTATAGCAACACCACCGCACACACAGAGTGCCCGGGCTTTCACAGGGGGTCTGACAGTGGTGCCTGTAGAGAACAGGTGAGCTGGCTGGGGGGCCCTATAGCAGCAGGAGGGCACCTATAGGGAGGCCCCTATAGGGGAGGCACTTACCCCCTTCCATGTCTTCTGTCCAGTTGCGGCTGCTGCTGGTGGGGGAGTTGGAGGAGGTATAGTACTCGCCCCCCGGGCTGGTGTCGATGTCATCCTCCATGGACCCCGACTTGTGCCGTTTGCTCCTGGGGGGCAGTGAAGGGATCAGCACCAGCCTGCGGCAGGATCCATCCTGCCCCCTGCCTCCCCCTGCGGCAAGATGGCCCGCGGCCCATGGCCATGCCCAGGCTGGCCCCAGCATCGCCCTGGCACAGCCCTGGTGGCACCTACCCGCTGGAGGAGGTGCTGGGCAGTGTCCTCCTCATGCTGGTGCTGGAGGGGTTCAGGTCATAGGCCAGGTGGCCCTGCAGCTCCCCCAGGGAGAAGTTTGGCCCCGTGCCCGTCACCACCGGCGCTGTGGGGAGAGAGGGGGATCAGGGAGGGCCTGGCATTGCCCCCTGTCCAGCAGGGAGGGGAGCCCCGGCCCGCAGCTGGGACGGGAGAGCTGGGATGGGGGTGGTGGTGGCACCATCGCGGCACTCACTTCGGGACACCTGGATTAGCTCAGTGACGCTGAACACCCCCGAGGTGACGAAGCTTTCCTGGAAGTCTGTCGAATCTGCACAGGAGAGAGGAGGGAGTGCTTTTTGGGGGGGCAGGACCACCCCTCCTGCCCTGCACTGTCTTGTGACGATGCTTGAGGGCACCCCAACATGCTCAAATCCCCTGTAACACCACCTGCCCCTCCCTCCTCAGCTGGCTTTGCTCCCCTTCTCTCCTCCAGCGAAAGACCACCCTGACTAGTCCCCTCTGCCGAGGATGCCCTGGGGCTGTTCCATGCCTCAGTTTCCCTGTGGCTGAGAGCACCAGCAGGGCTGGGACCCCAACTGTGGGACCGCCATGGCAACTGCTGTCCCCAAGGGACATGGCCCTGGTGGGGCTCTGTTGGCCATGGGATGAGGCTGAGGCCATGCCCAGCTCATTGCAGGTACCAGGCAGTGGCTGGCTGGGGGGCACCGGGTCAGCTGGTGGGAGCCGCTGGTGTAGAGGCCATGACTGCCTGTCGAGGGGGCTGCGCCGGCTGCAGGGACCCTGGGGACGGGCTCGGGTGTCCCTTGACCCCTTGCCTGAGCCCTGCCTGCCCCACTCACCCAGCGTGATGGGTTTGCTGTCCTCCTGGTCTGAGCCAATGCCTGTCCGGGGGCTGCTGCTCTGCTCTGCATCTGCAAGAGGGAAAAACCACCAGGGTGAGCCACCGTATGCTGGTACCAGCTGGGGATACCTGCTGGCCAACTGTCCTGGCGGCTGCCCTCACTGCTCTGCTGGACTGGGGGGACACTGAGGCCAGTCTGGCCAGCGGCTCCCACCCTGCAGGAGGACCATGACCAAGCCGGCATGTCCCCAGCCACCGAGCGTCTGCCCCTTTGGTGACAGGAACAGGGACACCCCATGCTGGCATGTGGGATGCAGGCACTGCTTCCCAGCAGGAGGGAAACCCATGGTGCTTGACCCATGCCAAGGCAGGGTGACGGCTGCCTGGCCCCGATCCTGCCTCCTCTCCTCCATCCAGCCGCTGCCATGACCCATCGCTGCCCCAGCGGGCAGCATCACCGTGGCCAGACATCACCCTTGCCACCCCGTGGCACCTCATCCTGCCTCCCCCAAGCCCTGCCGAGGGCAGCAAGGCCCTGGGGCAGCACCCGCTCTGACCCGCAAAGCCCCCGCTGTCTCTCCTCCATCTTGGCTAAAAATAACCTGGCTCCACCACTGAGCTCAGCAGCACCGGCGCACCCTGGCGCATCCCGGCACAGCATGGCACAGCACAGCGTGGCTGACACACCCTCTGGCTCCCTGCCCCCGCTGGGGCCTAATCCACAATTGGGAGCATCCTTCCTCCCCAGTGCAGGCTGGGTCACGCGCCCCTCACCTGGCTGCTCCCAAAGCCCTCCTCTGTCCTCCGCCTCATCCCACCCCTTGGCCTTTGGCGTTTCTCTTTCACAGCTTTGGCTGATGCCAGGAAAAGGCTGCGACAATCCAAACACTATCGAAACAGAGCAGCCGCCGCTGCCAGCCCGCCTGCTGTGGCTTGGGGCTTTTTCCTTTTCTTTCCTTTTTTTCCTCCCCCCCCGCCCTGCTCTCCCCCCAAGTCCCTCGTGCACGTGTGGCTCCTGGGGCAGTTATTTTTGGCCAGCCAGGCAGAGCCATGCAGGCAGCGGGAACTGCGTTGCTCTCCACCCTGACGCCCCCATGTGCTGCCCGCGCCACCCCCAGGGCTGCTTGATGTCGATGCTGAACGCAGCCATTTTGTCTCCCTCCCCAATTGCTGGTGTTCCTCCCCACCCTTTTCCCGCACCGGCCTGGCAGCCCTTCCATGCCAGCGGCCCCATGGCATCCCGCCCCAAAACCGCATCCCACCACCAGCCAGCCTCGTGCCTGCACGCTTGCCTGTGCACTTGCCTTCTTCCAGACAGCCATTTTAGGGAGCAGAAGTTTCCCCAATGATGGGCGCAGGGTTTTTTTCCCCCCTTCTCTCACTTTTTCTCCCCCCCCCCTTTTTTTTTCACCCCCCATTTTGAAAGCTGCTGCATGCCTAAGCGTGCAGGAGTGGGCAGCAGGAGTGAGCAGGGCACAAGCAAGCTGGGGAAGGGGGTGAGAGGCAGCAGGGACCCCCGGCACGCCCACGGGCACTGTATGGCCAGACACAGCCCCTCCTCGCCTCTTAAAACAACAAATCTCGCAGCGGCTCTGGAAGTGGTTAGTGGTGGAGCTTGGCCAAGGCACGGGGCGGTGTCTCGCGGTTACAGCCCCGAGGCCAGCCCAGCTCCCTGTGCCCCCCCCCCCCCGCCATCACCACGATTGCTCGTCCCGAGATACCAAGCACAGACCCTGCTCGCCTCAAGATGCCCGACATGGACCTTCGCTCATGCCGAGATGTTCCACATGGACCTTTGCTCCCCCAGGACATCTGGCACAGCCCTTTGGTCCCCCCAAAGCCACCCCAGCCTGGCCCCTGTTCCCCCCAGGGCACATAGCAGGGCCACTCACCCTGGGTAGCCCCCTCGCCCCACCGGTGTCCCTGTGCCCCCACACCCTCCCACCAGCATCACCCTGACCCAGCACCGCTGACACCACCCCATGCACCCCTGTTCCCAGGGGGCACCCCAGGGACCTTCCCCCAAGCTTGAGCACCCCACTCCCAGCCACGGCACCCCAAGGAGCACCGTGGACTTTCCCGAGCTCCAAGGTTTGGCAGCAGGATTGTCCCCTTCCAGCACCCTCGTGTCCCCACTGACGGAGGCGTGTGGGCACAAGGACAGGGGCCGTGGGCTCAGTACCCGCCCAGCTGCTGGCGATCCTCACGGCTGGGCCGGGTGAGCTCGCCAGCAGATTTCTGGCTGCCTCCTCCGGGAGGCCGCAACGTGGCCGGGCCAAACGCTGCTCTCACCGCCATGTGATGGCTGCCTGCGGCCAGCTGGCGCGTGCTAAAATGGCGAAGGGATCACTGGCCTCCTGCTGCAGCCTCGCTCCCCGCAAGGGTACCACATCCAGCATCCGACCCATGGCTCGGCCACACCAGGAAGGTGAAAGAAGCCTGGGGAGCCCCCTGCGCCCCCCCGGCCTTGCTGATGGGGAACATCCTGCACCCTCCACACCCCTGGGACTGGGATGGGGGATGGAGGGGGGGGGCCCTGCTGCCACATTGCAGGGACTCCAGGGGGGAGGGATTCAGTGCTGGGGTCCCCCCTGGTGTGGAGGGGGGGACAGTACTTGGTGTCCAAACAGGTTGATCAAATCACTTTTAAAAATAGCAAAGTGTGTGCCTGGGGGTGGGGTGGGGGGCTGCCTGGGCCCCGGCCATGCTGGCAGCCTGGACCGATGCCACCCATTGAATTATGGATCCCCAGCACCCTGGCCCCACTGGCTGGCAAGGTGCTGCCAGCCCCATGGCGACTCCCTGCCCATGGCCTTGGTGTGTGGGAACGACCCCGGGCAGCAGGGCCAGCCCTGGAGGGTGTGGTCCCTGCGGGATGGGTGCCCCCCTGGGGCTGGTGCAGCTGCGGGAGAGCCCTGGCTCTGTGCCTGAGCGCTGATGGCAACAGGGCATGGTGTTACTGGCAGTGTCGCAGGGCACAGGCGCAGAGGCTGGAGGATGCTCAGGGCTGGTGGAGCTGCTGGCACCGGCGTGCATGGCCTAGGCCCCCTAGCAAGGGCAGCAGCTGTCCTGCTCCCCCTCCAGCTCTGCTAGTGACAGGGCAGGAGATGGGAGGGGGTGCAGCACCACTGCCTGCAGGGTCCTGCCCTGTGCCTCAGTTTCCCCTGGGGTTGGCTTGGGGCTAAGTCCTCCAGAGAACTGCCCCCCTGCCTCTCCCTTGCTGGTGGCGCAGCCCCAGCACCTACCCAGGAGCAGTGCACAGCTCACCCGGTGCCTCTGCCTGGCCCTCCCCTGCCGTGTGCATCACTAGGGCCCAGAGTGAACAGCCTGGTCAGGATGGGGGAAACCTGGAGTCTGGAGGGGGCCTAAGTGCTGTGGGACAGTGGCCCCACTGCAAGGGCCAGGGGTGGGCAAGGCTGTGGGGGAGCATGACTTGGGGGCCCCTCCCTGACAGGGCCCTAGCACCCCCCACCCCCCAGTGGCTGCACTGGTCTGAGACCAGCATCGGGTGGGCTGGGGTGGCCCTTACATAAAACCCAGAACAGATCTGCTTGTGTAACCTCCTTTATATAATAACCCAAGAAATGCCATGTGTTCCTTGTAAATCCCAGCTCAGCCAGGCTGGCCAGCGTGCCAGGGGCACCGGACCCCTCCGCCATGCCCTTTGTAATGCCCGGCACCTCCTTCAGCGCCCCCCCTGCCACACCTGGAGGGCTGGGGTGCTCTGAGGGGGTGAGATGAGTTTGATGGGTCTCAGCCCCCTCTCTCCCAGCCCGCCAATGCTGTGTGGGGGCAGCTTCTCCTCCCCAAGCTGAGCAAACCCCTGGGGAGGTCCTGGCTGGAGGCATCCCCCGAGGCAGCGGGGGGGGACAGACGCACCCCACTGCCACGTTTGCCAGCTGCAGCCAGCTGGCCTGGGCAGGAGGCTGGGGAGGTGCGAGCACGTTGGCCGGTGCCTGCGAGTGAGCACTGGCACGCTGGGAGTGAGCGGGTTTGTCCTCAGCTGACCCCGGCCGGCGCGGGGAGAGAGCAGTGGCTGGGGGGAAACCCCTCAGTGGGCGGCACAGCCGCCCCCTCACTTGGCCCTGCCAAGCCTGGGACACGTCCAGGGCTGCCGGTGCCTGTGGAGGCGAGCGGTGGCAGATGGCAGCGGACAAAGGGATGGACAAAGATACAGCTGAGCCCCCTGCCTGCCCTGGGAGCGCTCCCGCGGCTGCTGGCACCCAGCCCCGGCACCCTGGGCTGGGAGGGCTGGGGGCACCTGGGCATGCAGCTGCTGGGAGAAGACAGGTGAGGGGAGAGAGGGATGGGGGAGAGAAAGGATGGAAGAAATCAAAGTGGAGGGAAAGGGAAAGGGAAGGAAAATGAAAATGAAACAGGAAAAGATAAAGAACAAAAGAAAAGAAAAGTAAGGAAAGGGAAAGAGCTGACAGGGAGGAGGGAGGGAAGGGAAAGAAGAAGGCAGGCAAGAGGAAGACAGAGGAAAGGCAGGAGAAGGGCAGGAGGAAAGAGAAGGGAGATGGGGAGGACAGGGTGGGGGACACCTCAGCCCTGCAGGCGCAGCCAGAGGGTCCCGGGTCTGGACCCCCTGTCTGCCCTGGATGGACTCACCGCCCTGCTGGACCCACTGCCCCTGCCCTGCCCTGCCTGGCCCTGGGCAGCTGCTGGGGGCTGCCAGCATCTCACTGCCCCTCCATCCCCAGCCCCATGGCACGGCCAGCCCCACCGCAGAGTCCCACAGCCTCCCCCCATGGTCCCCCCGAGCCCCGCAACCCCTGGCTCACTCCCACGCTGACTGCAGCATTGCTCCCAGTGTGCTGGGGGAACCTCCCACCCCACGGCCGAGGTCTGAGGCCACACTGGGCTCAGGGGAGGCAGGTTCCAGCCCTCCCCAGGGCCAGCTGAGACCCCAGCATGGGGGCTGGCATGGCAGGGGACCGCAGGCTTCAGCTGTTGGTGCCAGCCTGGCTTGGAAGCGCAGTGGCACGCTGGGGGGCTTGGCGGTGTCTGCTCACCCACTCCGTGCCTGCGGCTGCCAGCGGGAGGGAGCACTGTGGGCATCTGCCACCCCAGCTGACCCTGCCAGTGTGGCACGGAGCCAGGTGCCCGGCCAGGATGGCAACTGCAGCCCCAGGGAGGGCACGGCGCTTGCCAGCGCAGGGGGATGGTGGGTGGCAAAGGCGGGGGATGGCAGGTGCTCACGAGACAGAGCTCGCTCATCTTTAATTCATTGGGTGCTGAATGGTGCGGGCAACTGCTCTGGCCCCTTGTCCCCCTACGCTGACACCACAGGATGCGGCACCCCACGCCAGGTCCCCAGCAGGCTCCGCTCACCCCGGCCAAGGCTGCGGGGCTGATCATGGGGCAACTTGCTTCACTGGTGACGCGGGGCTGGGGCTGCCTCCTGCCACTGGGCACCGCGGGGGAGCCGGCTGGCTCTGGCACACTGCCAGCTCGGTGCACTGCAGGAGAGCTGGGGAAGCCCTGACCTCCCCAAGGTCGCCGGCACATCGATCCAGAGAGCGTCAGCATGCCAAAACCATCCCAGCTGCTGCCGCCGCTGGGCTTGCAGAAGGGCCAGGCACTGGGATGGCAGGTCCCTGAGTCAGTGACTCAGCAGGGGATGGGGATGGCGAGGGGTCACCGCACCCTGGTGAGCTCCTTCCCACCCCGCCTCTGTAGCACGCAGCTCAAGGGCAGGAACCCACCCCCTGTCGATTCTCTCACGTCTCACACCCTTGTGCCCTTTCCTGGGGGGTTTCTCCTCCGGGACCTGCTGGGCTCTGCCTATCTCGCTCCCCTCAACCCCAGCCTCCCTCGCTGTTTGGCTGGGAGTGGAGAAATACCTGGAGCAGGAGGGTTTTCACGTGTTTATCTGTGTGCTGGGGGGGTTCTCCGGCCCGCCTGTCCACTGGTGCCCAGC
This sequence comes from Phalacrocorax carbo, assembly GCF_963921805.1. NCBI lineage: Eukaryota > Metazoa > Chordata > Aves > Suliformes > Phalacrocoracidae > Phalacrocorax > Phalacrocorax carbo. The sequence goes on from NC_087531.1 coordinate 9,716,093, forward strand.
CCTGCGAATGGCAGAGCCTGAATATTGTACACGCCATCAATCTCCCCATGACCCTACCCATAAATATTTGTGCGGGGGCTGGTGGAGTGGCACTGCCCAGGGAAACACTGCTCTGCCATCTGGAGGGACCATGCAGACGTTTGGCATGGCTGGCCTGGCAAGGCCGGCAGGTGCACTCAAGACGAGAGCCCTGGCACGGGCTCCCTGGCAGATTGGTGCTATCCGCCTCATGCCGCAGCCAGGGGTGAGGCTGGTGAGGGGAGATAAGAGGCTGCCAGGCGGTGGAAGATGCAGATCCTGGCACAGTGTGGAGGTCCCTGCCCCCTGCCGGGTGCTGTCTGCTGGTGGTGGCATGGCCGGCTGCATGCAGCAGCATGCCAAGGGTGCCGGGAGCAGGATGCCACCCTGGGGCTTGCCGCCTGCTTGCCCTGGGCACCCATCTGCTCCCACCCCCTGTGGCCCTGGGAGGGGCACTGCCAGAGGAAGCTCACTGCAGGGCAGAGCATTGCCTCTACTGCCTTGCTAAGCATGTCCCTGCCAGCCCCAGAGCACCCCAGAGTGTGCGAGGGATCAGCACTGATCCCAGCGTGCTTCCCCCCAGCTCCTGGGATGGGATCCAGGGATGGGGGTGCCAGGATGGGGAGCCAGGGACAGGAGGTGCCAGGATGGAGGCCCGGGGATGCAGGATACAGGGATGGGTGCATAGGGGTGGGGATGCAGGGATGGAGGCATAAGGGTGAGGGCGCAGGGAAGGGGGACCCATGGAGGTGGGGAACACTGAAGTGAGGGTGCAGGGAGGGGGGCACAGCCCCCTTCAGACTGGCTGCTGCCGTTGGGACCTGCTGGGAGGAATCTCTCTGTAACACTTTGAAGGTCCTGGAACCATCGACTGGGGAGATTGATTACCATTTTACTGCAATGCTTTTGACTTTCACCAGTGACCTCCGAGCTCCCCCCCCCACTGCTGCACACCCAGCTCTGGGCTGCAGCGCCATCCCCTCCCCCACTGCGGTGTGCACAGCCCAGCCCTGCACCTAGCCCTGCTCACATCCAGCACCCAGCACGGCTCCTGGTCCCCCAAACAGCCCTGCACTCATCCAGCACCCAGCCCTGCACCCAGCCGGCAGCCCACCCTGCCCCTAGCCCTGCTCACATCCAGCACCCAGTCCTGCACCCAGCATGGCTCCTGGTCCCCCAAACAGCCCTGCACTCATCCAGCACCCAGCCCTGCTCAGATGCAGCACCCAGCCCTGCACCCAGCCGGCAGCCCACCCTGCCCACAGGGGTGCTGGGGGCCGCTGGTGTGGGGCAGGGTGTGTGGGGGGCTGGTGCTGTGCTGCTGAGCACTGGGGAGCAGATCCAGGTGTCTGGTGCCCCCCCTGCACCCCACGGCAGCCCCCCCTGGCCAGCCCGGCATTGCTCAAGCCCCATGTGCACCTGGGGGAATGGGAAGCTGGGCAGGTCTTCCAGGCAGTGGGATGGGGGGCAAGAGAGAGCTGAGAGGCAGAGCTGGACCTTGGCATCAGTCCAGGGGGGGACACCCAGGAATTCAGCCCCCTGGCTGCCTCTGACCCCAGGTGGGGAGAGCAGGGCCGGGAGCTCCTCCGCTGCCTCCCCTCCCTGGCATTGCCAGAGCAGCAGCTGGGAAATTGTGCTGACACCAGCAAAACGGACTGGGTGTAGGCAGGGGATCCAAGAGCCCACGTGCTCCGGCCTGATAATGGGGGGCCGTGGGGAGTCGGTGCTGCCCAGCCAGGAGGGCCCCGCATGGGCGAGATCACCTCCGGCCTCTTCCCGCTCACCCCCTCCAGCCTCTTCGGGGTCGGGGATGCCACGGGGTGGCTGGCTGCAGGGTGAGATGTGCAAAGGGGGAAAGCAATTGGGAGCGAGTAGGCGGCATGCTGGGCAGGGAGGAGGGCAGAGAGCCTTTGAGGCCGTGGGGATGCCCAGCACGCCCCGAGCGGTGCCGCGGCCTGGCCTGGCCATACAGTGCAGGGTCCCCTTGGTGCAGTGGCAACCCCGACCTCCCTCCATGCCTCAGTTTCCCCAGGGACGTGGCAGGCCAGATAAGCTCTCGCTAGCCACAGCCCCACGGAAAGTGCCCGCTGCGGGCTGGGGCCAGGGCAATGCCAAGTGCCCACCCCACCACAGCACCCAGCGGCACCCTGGGAGGTCCCACCTGGCACAGCTGGTGCTGCCGCCAGTCCCGGTCCCCCTTAACCGGGGCACAGAGCGACCTTAACAGGGAAAGTGAGAGCCTGCCAGGCCTTATCAGAGAGTATTTACAGCCGCGTTGTTCCCAATTAGACGGTCAGGTGACTGCGGCTGCTGGGGACCCAGACACCGGGGTCAAGGTCGCCGGTGGGGGGATGGGGGGTGGCAGAGGGGCAGCCATCTCCCCAGGGATGCCTGCCGGCTGCAGCGTGGCAGGGGAACCCGCCAGCACGGGCACCCCAATGCAGCATGCTGAGGGGCAAAGAGGACCCCATCACAGCTGCTGTTGGCTTCCTGGTCCCTGCCATTAGCACGGCCACTATAGTACCCCCCCAGCACAGTGTGACACTATACCTCCAGCCAAACCAGTGCAGGGTGTCCCCAGTCCAGCACAGTATGCAGCACTCCTATCCCAGCCTGTATGGGGTGCCTCCAGCATGGCATACAGCACCCCAGTTAAGCCCAGTATCCCATTCCAGTTCAGCCCAGCACGGCCGTGTCTCAGCCCAGTACACGACAACCCCCTACCCTGCCCAGCAGCCACTGCCTCATCCTGCACAGGGCACCCATGCCCCTACCCAAGGCCCCCCCATCCCCGGCACAGCACCCACTGTTCCCAGTGCACTGCTGAGAAATGGTGGCACCGGGCCCCACTGGGCCCCTCCGAGCAGACGAGCCACGTGCATGGTATTGGGAGACGTGGCTGGGCAGGCAGGTCCTGGCTGTGCACACGTGTGAGACTGCACATGTGCACACACCCCCCACCTGCCTGGGCTCCCACACGGGCCCTGGGGCAGGATCCGGCCCCAGCTATCCACTGCCAGAGGCTGTGCCCTGCTTGTCCCCAGAGCCACAGGTCTTGGTGGTGCCCCCCCATGCCCATGTGGCTGCCTGGGGTGCAGGGGGGGTCACAAGCCCACTGTGCCTCAGTTTCCCCAGTGACACCCAGCGTATCCCACCAGCAAACCTGCCTGGATAAAATAAGGTCTGACCTGAGCTACTACAAGCTTCCCCTTCCCAACACAGGGGGAGGTGGCGTGAGTTGATGGCGAGGATGATGGCTTAGTGACCTAATCTTCTGAGCCTGGAAACTGCCGTCTGCTCTGCCCACTGTGCCTCAGTTTCCCCCTTTCGATCGTCAAAGCTTCGAAAGCGGGTCTGACCCCCCCTCCTTGCTGCAGTGAAACCAGCCCAGTTCTCCCAGTGGGTCTGTGGGAACCCTGGCAGGTGAGGGGCAAGGGGGCAGCATCCCCTTGGTGCACAGCAGGAGCTGCTGGGAGCTGCCCCCACTGGCACTATTGCTGCCCCCTCCCCAGCCAGCCTTGGCTGCTCCTGTCCCCACCTCGGTCACCTGCTGGGTGAGGGGCCGGGACCACGGCCCATGTCAAATTGGTGCTGCTGGAACTCTCCCAGCTCCAGCTGTTGCTGCCCCATCCCTGCCCACGCCACCCACCCACTCCTCACCGGGCTGCCGGCACAGGCAGCCATGTCTGGCAGGCATGGGGAGTGGGGTCAACCCCCCCGCCCCGAGACTCCCTTCTGCGGATGCCCAGAGCCAGGAGCATCCTCAGGGACCACTTGCCTCCTCCCCTCCCTTGCACGCGTCCCCCGGGATCCATCCCAGCTCAGGGAGAGGGGCTGCATGGGCACAGTGCGGGGCACCCACTCAGGCAGCAGTTTGGAGAGAGGGGAGCACCAGGCTCATCTTTGCCAGGTCTGCAGTGGGAAATGTGTCCCCAAGCGGCATCTCCAGGCCAGAGCTGGGGATGGGACAGGCCTCGGGGGGATGGGAAATCTGGAACAACACCCCCCCCGGGGAGCTGGCTCCGGTGGGGACGCATCCTGCCTCTGCCCTGCAGGCAGGCGAGCACCCACCTCTCTCGCGGACGAAGTAAGCCAAGTAGAGGTCAAGCTCCTTGACAGAGACACTGATGTGGTGGGGCTGGACACAGAGGATGGGGTTGGTGCACTGGCCCGACTTGACCAGGCGCTCGCCATCGGTGCTCTCCAGCGGGATCCCTTTGAAAAGGATGACCATGACCAGGTCCAGCCGCCACACCTTGTCCGCCTGCCGCAGGCAGTCAATGCGGCGCATCTTCCCCTTCTGGTCAGGGTTGGAGAGGACGCAGCACGAGGGCTTCTTGCCCGTGATGGAGAGCACAAAGTCCTCACGGCACTCGGGCCGGATGTCCTTGCGCAGCTTGGCCAGGAGGCGCGAGGCCCATTTCTGCTTCACCTCCTGCTTCTCGCTCAGCAGCTCATCCTTCACTGCCCTCTCCTCATCCTTCGTCATCCTCTTCTCGTGCTTCTTGAAGTACTTGCGCTTGCGGGCCTGCAGGTTGAACCAGGTGTAGGCGAAGGCCCGGACGTGGGGGAGCAATGCCTCGATGAAGGGGTGGAACTCATCCTGCAGGAGCAGAGGGACAGGCGGTCACTCCCAGACAAGCCCCCCCAGACCCATCCCGGGATGGCTGAGGAGGCTGCCGGGACCCGCCAGGGACGTCCCTGCCGGGCTGCATCCCCACACAACCAGGAGGAAGAGGAGCTGGTGCAGAGGCATGTGCCTGCCAGGGATGGTGGACCCCTTCCCATGCAGAGGGATTTCCCCCATCCCAGCAGCCCCCCATAAATCCCACTGGCTGCAACGCTCCCAGGCCAGTAACCTGCTGGGGGTGGCTGGGGCATGCCGGAGCCGGCAGTGCTGTGGAGGGGGAGGCACTTGCGCAAGGCACGCCACCTCAGCAGCACCCAGACCCTCTCCCCTTCCCACCCATGCGTGCTGGGATCTTCTCCATGCCCACCAGAGCTGCCATGCCAGTGCCAGGCGCTACCAGACTGCAGCACCCAAGGGATGGGTCCCCCACACCTGCAGCATTCTGGGTGCTCCCGCACGGGCTGTGGGTGCCTTGGACCTCTCCACTCCCTCCGGACCAGCAGGAACTCCCCCAGTTTGCCCCAGTTGCAGCCAGCCCAGCAGCTGGCGCCTGGCCCAGCACACAAGGCGTGCTCTGACTGCCTTTTTCCATTTGGCGAGCACTGCTGGATGAGTCTCGCCCCAAAAGAAAACAAAGAAAATGCATCCCTCTCCCCAGCCCCTCCTTCCCACACCCCATGTTTTTTTTTCCCCGGTTTGGAAAATCAGTGCTTCCTGGTGGGGGGGCCCACAGCCTGCCGGGGGATGGAGAGGTGTCAGGAGCCCTCCCAGCAGGGATCAGCATGGCTTAGAAAATGGCAAGGAGAGGGCCAAGCATCCCCATGCATGGCCAGGGCGGCAACAAGCTGGTCCCTGAGGGCAGGATTTGGCCATCAGGGACCCTCATTATGGGTGATGATGTGGAGGAGGAAGGAACCCAGCTTGGTGCTGGAGTCCTGCCAGAGGCTGGCAGGGCCAGGTGGGGGGTGGCTGGTGGCAGCCGCCAACATCTTGCCGAGCCCCAGTTTGCAGGGTCATGCCCAGGTTTGGGTCACCCCCCCCGGTGGGGATGGTGCCAAAGTCAGGCGCCGCTCCAGGGAGGGACACGGGAGGTAGCTGCAAGCAGGAGCTGGGGAAGGATGGAGCCCTGGCAGTGGGATGGGGTGAGCGGCTCCGGAGTGCCCCACACATCCCAGGGCAGCGACGTCATTCCCCCGTGGACACAGCCCTGTCCCAAAGTGACCCTGCTTGGAGGGAACAGTGTCCCCTGAAGCAGGCTCCCAGCAGGGACCGACCCCATATGGACCCACTAGCTCCCACTTGGCCCCACATCCAGCAAAAAAAACATTAATCCCAAAACAAGCCCCTGCACGGCCCCTACGAGACCCCAAACCTGCTCCCCCAGCACAAACCCTGCTAACCACCAGTGTAGGTCCCCGGCACGGCCCCTGCTGTCCCCTGAACCCAGCACTGATGCCAATAACTGTCAGCACCAACCACCAGCACAGCCCCACTACCCCCCCAAAAGTCCCCCCAAGCACAGACCCCATTATTTGCCAGCACAGACCCATCACCCCATCACAGACCCTGCCAACCCCGGGAGCAAACAGCCCCCGCTCCAGACCCAGCTCCACCAGAGCTGTGACCCCACAGGTATCCCCCCATACACCACAAAGGACAGGGGCCCACCCTTGCTGGGGAACCCATCCCACCTGTGGCGACCCAACCTTCCCAGGGGATCCATTGTGACCCTGGGGACCCGTCCTTGCCTGGGGGACTCATCCTGTCAGGGGAACCCGTCCCTGCCAGGGGGACCCATCCCCGGCAGCTGCTCCCAGGGCAGCTGCAGCCCTGTGTAGCCGCAGGGTCTGGTTCCCTCCCCTGCAGCAGCTGCTAATTCAGTGCAGCTGGGCAAGGGCTGGGCATGTGTCTTAAATCAGGGAAGAGGGTCAAAGAAAAGTAAGACAGGAACTGAAAAAAGCAGCAGCAAGTTCAAAAAACAATACTTGGCTGGGGTGGTGGGCAGCTGATCTTCCTTGGTGGCTGGTAATTCAGATGAGCCCTACAAATTGCTGCCATCCCCCGGCCCCAGCACCCTCCCCAGGCAGCCGGTGGCAGGGCTGGCTGCAGGGCTGGAGGGGAGCACCACACCATTGTCCCCATCCCTGCCCTCCCACCAGGCAGTGCCACCCTGGGCACCACTGTGGGCATGTCGGGCAAGAAACAGCTCATCCCTGTTGGGGGAGGCAGCACCCTTGGGCGCTGCTCACCCTCACTATGAGGGCCAGGGGATGCTCGGTGCCCTGCCACAGGGTGGCAAGCATCAGCCCCATTTTCTGTGGGGCTCCAAGAAGACGCCTGCTTTGCTCCCCCCTTCACCACAGTGCCAAGGATGTTCATATCCCACTTGGACCCATGCCTGGGACCCTCCAAAAACCTGCTGTGTGCAGATCCCCCTATGGCCCTTGGTGCCCCCAAAGCCATCATGGGCCCTGCCCCGCCCCCCCGGATTACGGCGGGACGGGAGCTGCACCAAAAGCCGATCAGCCCCTCGCCAACTTTCCCTCCCGCCTGGTTTATCCCGAGCCGAGATGCCGTGTGGAGTTAAGCCGATTTAGCGGGGCCAGGCGAGGGCAGCAGACAGGTGGGACTGCTGCAGCTGGGTGCAAGGGGACAAGCGAGAGGACTTGGGGACCATCCCCGTGCCCTGCATCCCTGCCACGCCACCGGCACTGTGCAGCCAGCGAGCCCCCCAGCCAGGCACATTGCCCCAGCTGTCACCAGCCAGCTTCACGCTCAGCTCCACTTTGGAAAACAAAGGCTGGGATGCGCTTTCTGTCTGTCCCAAGCCCGACCCCCACTGGCCCCCCGCCCCAGCCAGCAGCATGAAGCACTGGCAAAGGGCTGGTTAAGCGTTTCTCCTGCTGGTCTTCCATTGCAGGGCTGGGAAGTGGAGATGTGCTGCAGTACCCGAGATGAGGCTGCTCCTGGGGCATTTCCGGATGGGAATCTGGCAGCAGAGCCTGTGCTTGGGCCCCATCCAGCCCAGGCTTGTAAAGCCCCGCGACCCCAGGAGGAGCACGCCTGTGCCAGAGTGCTGCCAGCCCCAGCACAGGGCTCCCCCACACCCTGCCTTCCAGGTGGAGCACTGACTTTCTGTGCCAGATGCTGCAAGGGGAAACTGAGGCAGGGGCCAAGCCCCCCATCCTGGTGTCAGTCCTGCTGTGGAGCGGCGAGGGGAAGGAGTGATGCTCTGTGTGGAGCTGGGCATTCCATGCCAGGATTAACTCCTCTGGCAGCCTGGGTTTTAGCAGCACCAGGGAGCCGGGGGGGGGACACACAGCCGGGGCACTGCCTCGCCCCATGCTCCTGTCCATCCTCACCGACTCGGCTGGTGCTGGGGCTCTGCACCCCGGCTGCTCGGCCACAGTGGGTGCCCTCCACCCTGGGGATGGTGGACGATGCTCTGTGCCACACGGGGACACAGCGCTGGGCACCAGCACCGTGGCTGGGCACTGTGGCATGGGCTGGCCAAGCCTCTGAGCATCCTCTGCTTGAGCACCTTGCCCAAACAGGTCAGGCTTGGTGAAACAGCCTGAATTTTCCAGTGAAAAAACCCCGTTTCCTCAGGAAATTCCCGAGCAGTTTTCTTGGGGGGTAGGGGGTAGGTGTAGGAAAAGGGGGACGGGAGGGGTCAGTCACCTCAGCAGTGGGTTTTGCTCCCCACCAGCGTGGCCCCGGCCCCAGGGAGGAGCGCAGTGCCATCCCCACCACGGGGAGGGAGCAATGCAGGGCAACCTTATGGCATCCCAGCCCTGCAGGGACCACACAGGGTTTATTTTATGAAAGGATGCTCAGCCCCCCCGCCAGCCACACACCTCCAAACTGTTGCCAGCTCCCGTGACTGCCGCTCCTGCCAGGTCCTGCTCCCTGTGGCTGCGCGAGCCCGGGCAGGGGCTGGCAAGTTCAGCACTGGGCACCATGCCCCTAAAGGAAGCCTTGGCGCAGCGGCAGGAGTGGAGATGCAGCTGGAGAGGTTCCAGTAATCCTGAAAATCCCTAAATCACGGTACCCAAAAGGGGCACGGCAGGGACTTGCTCCTTGCCCCAGCCTCAGTTTCCCCTCAACGGAGCCCACGGGCGCCCTTGGCATGGACGAGATGCTCTCATGTGGCCTCAGAAAAGCCTCCGGTAGCCGCTTAACTGTTTGCTGAAGCAGCTCTTGGTAATAAATTAATCTGGTAATGAGACCTGTTGCCGAGACAGATGCAAATGATTCGGAAGTGCTCATTAGAGGGGATGGAAGGAGGCACTTAGGCCCTGAAAAGTACCCAGCCCTTCCCGGGGCTGGCCTTGCACCATATTAGAGCCCATTTTACAATAATTGCTCCAGAGGAGGAAATCTATTTGGATTCATCATAAAGTATTTATTAACAAGAGCTTATTCAGACTTTTTGCTGCTCACCAGCACAGCACAGGCTTCCTGGCCTGCTCGGCAAGTCCTAGCGAGGCTTCCCCGGCACTGCTGAGTGGCATGGCCCTGCTGGCAGGGGGGAAACTGAGGCACGCCGAGTGCGGGGCAGCAAGGAGGGAGCACAGTGGCTGAAGCTCCCAGGAAAAGCAGCTGGGGATGGTACAAGCTGTGCTGGCCTCGCCTGCGTGCGCCTGGCCCCCAGTCCCACACCGGAGCTGCCCATGGGGCAGAACTGGCCATCATGGCCATGCTCCCTCCCAGCTCCCAGCAGCAGCAGCTGAGCTGGGGTGGGTATGACCCAGCCCCACGCTTGCAAAACCCCTCTTGCAGCTCATGCCAGGGCATGGAGCCCTGGTGCCTGGGACAGCCTGGCTGGCACTGCCAGCGTGGGCAGAGGTGAAGGCAGGATGTGGTGCAACCTCCATGCAGCTGCTCTCCCCAGACCTCGGGGCTTTTTTTTCCCCCAGAGCTGACAGCATCCTCCAGCCAACATCTGTGCACGGCTCAAGGCTGCGTATGGGCTGGACCATACCCACAGCATGCTCTGGATGCAGCCACCCTGTTGGGAGAGTCAGCCAGCATGGATGCAAGGCCAGAAGGAGCTCCCATGCTTTCATTTACAGCCTCGATGCTCAGCCCCACTCCAAATCAGACCGGGAAGTGGCAGATGGGCTAATAAAGCACCTGGTGCCCACCACGCACCGGGGACCACAGTGGCCGCGGACCATCTGCCGAGATGTCCTGGGCTCCCTGCACCCAGTGCTGCCCAAAACTGCCCCGCTGAGTCCTTTGAGCCATCTGGGGGCAGGGAGGTCCCTGCCACACCATGGGTGCCAGGAGCACCCCATACTGGGCTGGTGCCTGCCTACGTGCCGGGGCGAGAGGCGATGCCAGCGCTCACCCTTGCAAGTGGTACGGCTGCAAGTGGGGACGTGGGGAGCGCGTCGAGGCCACTGCCGCGGGTCACAGGAGGCCACGGCAGGCAGCAAACCTGCCAGTTGCTTTGGAAAACAGCAGGAAGAAAAGCAGCGCTCTCTGCATCCCCGGGCTCAGGTGCCAGCGCTGCCTGGGCCCACGCCAGCCGGCACAGCCCTCCCTGGGGAGGCAGTGCTGCCAGCAGACGGCGGCTGGGGGTGGCCCAGGTGGGCTGAAGCCAACGGGGGCTTCTCCGGCGGCACGGTATGTGCCCCAACCCTGTGCCCATCACCCCGTGTCTGGTCTGCCTGCGTGCACCTTCATCTCCAGCAGCAATTGGTGTTGCTGGTCCCCAGCTTTACTAACAACACCCTGAACTGGGGAGCGGCATGCCCGGGGTGTGGGGAAGGGGTGAGGGTGCCCCGGGGATGGCACCCAGCAGCGGCACAGCCAGCTCTGTCAGGCGCAGGAGCCAGGAGGACGCTGGGGAGGGAGACCTGGTGGTGTGAGCACCCAGGGCCACCTGCCGCCTTCCTGCAGACTCACTCAGATCCCCCAGGTGCCGTCTCTACCTGTCCCCCTTGAGGTGTGGGAGCCGACAGCTCAGCCGCTTCCCAGAGGTGACCCCACCTGCCCCCAGGGTGCAGCACTGCCTTTCCAAAAGTTGGGGAAACTGAGGCATGGCACCCGCCAGGCCAGGCCGCAGGAGAGGCAGGATACGACAGCGGTGCTGGGGTCTGGGAAAAGCCCTGCAAGCAGCACAGGTGGAGCACAGAGGGGACCTGGCCCATGGCTAAGATGTCCCCCCACCCCGGGAAGCATCCCGTGGCCAGCAGCACCAGGGCCACGTGGCTTCCCAGCCGAAACCCCCCCCGGGGCTCCAAGGAAGGGAAATGTTTTATGGAACTGGAAAAAAAAAAAGCTTTGCCAACAGGCCCCGGCACTGCCAGCTCCTCTGCCCGGCCCTGTGTCAGCACGGGGCCCTGGGTGTGGCCCGCTCCCCCAAGCCCCACTCCCGGCACATGGCGTGGACTGCGGCTACGGGGGCGGCAGGGTTGGAGTGGTGCCTGAGACCCAGCGCTTCGCCCACCCTGGACCCTGGGGTCCCAGCCTGGGAGCTGCTGGGATGCAACGCAGGGATGGTGGCAACTTGCACCCCCAGGAACGCAGAGGAAACTGAGGCATGAGACACCCCGGGGACAGCAGCACCGCATTTGCCCTAGGGAGGACAGGCAGCCCTGGCTCAGCATCCCCCCCCAGCACCGAGGAAGCCAGGACCAGGCAGGGTCCCCCAAGCCCTGCTGGGCCAAGCCCAGGGCTTTAGCCCCTGACACCAGATGTTTTAGTTCCCTCCCAACATATTTTTACCCTTGCTTACTCTGTCCTGGCCTTTCTGAGGGGGACTAACTCCCCCCCTCTGTCATGCACCATTAAAGGTCTGGGGGTGCAGAGAGGGGTCCCCAACTACCTCCCAGGGGGTGCCCATTGTGGGGTGGGGATGGCACCAGGTGTGTCTCTGCACCCTGTGATGGGGAGCAGCGGGATGGGCTTGCAGTGCTCACCCTGCTGCAAATCCAATCCCTGGCGGGTTGGAGCAAGTCACCGGTTAAAAATAGCACTGGCCTTTCATTGAGGAGCTGGCGATCTTGTGGGAGGATCAGCCGCCCCGGGGCCTGGCGGTGAAGAGTTCACAGCTCCCCTGCAGCCCCATCGCCTCTGCCATGCCATGGACACAACGGTGATTCAGCCTCCGCTCTGGCATCTCACACGCTCCCCGGCAATTGGGGACACCCTGCCAGGACCCTCCACCTAGGGCTGGGGAAACTGAGACGGTGACAGGGCCTCCCAGAGAGCAAAGGGAGACAAGAGCATCCCCAAAGCATCAGCACTGCCCTGAGCGTGATTGGATCCTGAACCCCAAGCGCTGAAGGACGGGACTGCTTTAACTGGGCAGGGTGCTTCATCTGCTTTCGGCAGCTCAGCAGAACCTTCCTGGGGAGGTTCAAAGGCCGAGCCCGGACGGGTCCTATTTTGGGAGGGTTTTGGATGCCTTCCAAGCGGCAGGAGTGGGGGCTGGCCCAGACAAAGGGACTCTGGGACGCTGGGCTCCGGCAGTGCCCAGCGTGGAGGCTGGTGGCTGTGGCCAGTCCCCTTGTCCCCCTTGTGATGAGTCAGCACCCGGGCTGAGGCAGGAGCCGAGCACCCCTCTCTCATGCTGGGTGCTGTTCTCCACCTGGAGGTAAACTGAGGCACGAAGCAGGACTGTCCTTGCCTCCCAGGCCACTGGTGTAACCACTAACTGCTAAGTGACACTGCCATACCGCGGAGACGGCTGTGCCAACCTGCCTCATGACGTGGAGTCCACCAGCCACCCGCCCTGGGCTACTTGCCCAGGCTGGCCCCGAGCCATCCCCTGGGGGAGTCCAAGGTCCCTGTGCGGGGCCGGGCGCTCCGGGAGCCAATATGCGGCCACCAGCTCCACGGCAGAGCAGAAGGAAACCCCCCCATCAGGCCAGATCCTGCCAGCCTGACGCCACAACGAGGTGCACGGCAGTGCTGGCGAGGTGCAGTGTTGCCAGCACCACCGGCCCAGGGACTGGGGGGGGCCTCCCATGCATCACCTCAGCCCCGCACCCCCCTGCCCACCCCAGGCCCTGGGGGGCTTTGGAAAGCCCCCAGGTTTGGGGGTCATTGCACTGTTACCAGCCTGCGCATGCTCGCACCCATGGGTGCTGGGCACAGAAACCCCAGGGATGGGGCCCAGCTGAGTGGGGAGGGTCCTCACCACAGTCATACTGGGCAAGCCCCAGCCGGGCGGCTCCTGTCCCCATCCCCACACAGGACACAGTGAGGCCGTGGCTTGGCCCCAGCGCTGCTGCCAATGACTTTCCTCTCCAACCAATTCACCACCACAAGGCGAGGAGGCTGGCAGTGTGTCCCGGTTCCCTCTGGCGGTACCTCAGGATGCAATGCAGTCATTGCTAATGCATCTGGACTCATTTACAGGGATGAGAAAATGTTTCCAGGTTTCCCACAAAGTCCCATTAAGATCCCAGTCCCACTCTAATTTTAGTGCCCTCATCAACAACGCCTTCTCCAGCCACCCTGACGCTCCAGGGCCCCATGGGGCTGGCAGGGGCACCCCAGCCACATGCCTGCTTTTGGGGGGAGCTAAGCTACACCGGGAACAGATGCCTGGAGGGGGTGAACCCAAGCCCCACATTCCCCGACCCAGCAGCTTTGCACCCATGGACAGTGGGGATGCCCCAGCGCAGCTTTTGCTTGAGAGAGGCTGAGGAAGGAAACCTGGTGGGAAAACAACAGCGAAAGCCCCCCCCAGTCACTGCGTTGGCCACTGAGCCTCAGGCTGTGGGACCCTGCTCACCGCTGAGGTTGGAGAGGGGACAGCGGCAGGGGGCAATGCTCGGTGGGGCTGGGCATGCGGCACAGCACAGCCCTGCAGGTGCAGGGTCACAACCCGTGGCACCAGTTTGTCCCCTGGCGACGGCCGGTGGCTGGCCCAGCACCACACTTGCCGCCAGCAACCCTCAGAGCTGGCAGCGCCTGCCCCACCAAGGCAGCGGGTGCCCACAGGGCTCCCGTTGGAGCTGGTGAGGGCACACATGGATTCTGCCCTCAGCCCCACACCCTCCCAGGCTATCTATAGCCATGACCTCAGCGGGAGCCAGGGCAGACACCCAGCCGTGCATCCTCCCTTCTTGGCAGGGCTGCTGCCACAGCCCCCACCCAGTAAAGAGCCACGGCCAAGCCGAGGCTTTTATCCCATACACTCGCTAATCCAACAGGATTCAGTGTCAGGGGCTGCCCACAGGCAGCTTGCAAAGGTCGTTTCCAGGGGGGCTCAGCCAAGCGATGGAGAATGCCAGCCAGCAAGGGCAGATGGCGGCACTGGGTGTCACTGTGTTAGGTGACAGGGTCTGACCCCAGGGGCTGGGCATGTAGGTGACCTGGCTCTGAGGAGGTTGAGCGGGGGACACCCCAGTGCAGGCACGGGTGACCTGAGGACACCCCGCAGCAGTGCCCCACGGGCATCTGGGTCGCAGCCTCCCGCAGAGCTGGGGAGGGGGGTGCGGGGAGGGACCTGCTCACACTCCGCCAGCTGCCTGGGGGTAAGTGGGGAAGGGGTGGCCCAAAGGAGGGGAATTTCCCCACCTTTTTTCTCCAACAAACTCTGGCTTGTGCAATTAGAGAAATTTGTTTAACAAACTCCCGGGGGAGCGTGGGAAGGTGGGGTGGTGCGGCCAGGGGCGCTGCTCACACAGGCCTGCTCCCTCCCCACCCGTGTCTTTGATCAGTGGCACTCTTCGCCGGGGGAGGGGAGTGGTTCCCTGCAGCCAGAGCACAGCTAGAGCCGTGCTGTGCCGCAGGGAGCACCTCAGACCCTGCGGACGTGCTGCCTGCAGCAGCCCCCCGCCCTGGCCACACGCCCCCCTCAAGCAGCGCTTCGCAACCCCCTCTGCTTGCTCACCCCCATCCCAATGGCCTCACGGTTGCTGGGGCAGCATGGCCCCGGCACCCCACTGCACTGTTGCGTGTGGCCCCCCAAGCTCCAGGGCCGCATGTGCGCACCCATGCATGCGCCCTGGCGCGCCCATGCACGTGGCGTCAGCTGGCAGGCAGGCGCAGGCTCCAGGCGCCCGCTTGCTCTTTCTCATGCAATGCCATTTCCATTAAAAACCCTTTACTCTGCACTTTTTGCCAGCACCACTTCATTGGTATTCATGCCACGCCGCTTGCCTGTCCTGGTGCACAGGTTACTAAAGGAGATATTGCAGCACAGTGCGGCGGGGGTCACATTACAGCCTGCGCCGTCTTGCTTTCCCAAATCGCCGGGCAGGAGCCAGGGGACAGCAGGAGGGGGTTCAGGATCTGGCACATCACAGCTCCTGCCAAGCAACCATGGGACAAAGCAGCCCCGTCACCCGTTGCACTGGGGCGAGGCAGGCTGGCAGGCAGGCTGTGGGAAGCTTTGCAGCAAACAGCGTGATGGGTGGCTCCCCAGGGAGAGCCGGCAGGTCATGGGTGCTTGCCATCCCCCCCAGCAGCCCACCGAGCCTGGCACGAGGCAAGAGCTGCCGGCAAAGTGGGGCCTGAGTGGAGAGCGGGGCGCACACTTGGCACTGCCATCGCCCTCACCGCCGGTGCCCAGACGAGTCCTGGGTGGTATCTGCCGTGTCCCTGGCACAACTGTACCCCCAGGATGGCGTCCTTGGGTGAGGAGGGAGCGGTGGTGCCTCTCATTTTGGGGCTGGTTTGGGGAAAGGGGAAACGTCTGGGTGGAAAATCAACATTTCTCTCTCTGGGGTGGTTTTTTTTTCCCTTTGAAAGCAAAAATATTTCTTGGTTTTTCATGATCAGAAACATGTTGGGGGTTTTTTTTGGACAACAGCCGGTCAAATACCATTTCTCCGCAAAGGGAATGCAGGGGCCCTTTGCAAGGAGAACAAAAGCCTTCTTAAAAAACAAGATAAAACCCCCAGTTTTTTTAAAAAAATCTGCCTGGCCACAGACTCTAACAAACTCCTGGGGAAGAGGGGTCAGCAGGAGGGCCAGATCCTGGCATTCCTGTGCCAGGCAGCGCTGCCTAAGGGTGCCACGGCCCCTCCCGGTGCAGTGGTAGTGGACAGTCCAAAGCCCAGACTTGGGGATTTTGCCCAAAATGCTGATTAGAGCTGGCTGCTGGCCGGAGAAGGGAGGATTAATGCGTTTTTAAAGCAGCGGCAAGTTAACAGAGAAATCAATCCTTGGCAGGAGCTGGCCCGCAGGTCCCCTGGTGCATGAGCACTGCCACACCTGTGCCATGGGATCCTTTCCCAGCTTACCTCCGGGACTTGGGAAGCACTGGGCCTTGGCGGCCGGCACAGGGTGTTGGGTATTGGCCAAGCTGGCACACCACGGCACAGCCATGGGGGATGCCTGCCCAGGGCTGACGTGATGGATGGTGAGCCCAGCCACCCACCCAGGTGCAAGCCAGGCCCCGGGATGCCGGCAGGGACCCTGCACATCCTCACCCTGCAGCTCGCACATCCTGGGGGTCTGTGTCCCCTCCCAGAGGGGATGACACTGTCTCAGGGTGCCCAACTGGCCAGGGCAGGGAGGGAGGCTGCGGTCAGGCTCTTGCCTGTGCCAATTTGGCACATCCAAAGCCTCCAAAGGTGCTTTGGTACCCAAAACTCACAAGGGTTTGGCACTGGGCACCCCTGGCCCCCCCATGAGGCTGTGCCCCCTCGGGCTCAGCCCCACAAGCAGCCCCCAGCCGTGCTGTGGGGATGTCACTGGTGATGCCACACGGTGCCAGCCTGGTGCGGCAGGGCTGAGCACCCCTTGATGCCCTGGCTGCTCCCCATCGCCTTTGCTGCCCTGCCCGGCACACCCCAAGGAGCTGCAGGAGAAATCCCCGCCCTGCAGATCCCCAATGAGCAGATCACGTCCCTGCACCCCAAGGCCCTGCCTGCACCCACTGGCTTGGGCGCAGGGACTGGGGGAGATGGGAGCCCCCCTCCCAGCCCCCTGCCACAAGCACTCAGCCCCCTCAGTGGTGCTCAGTGCCAGCACTGCCATCCTGTGCAGGAAGAGCCACAGCATGGCTGAGGGCGGCAGGCAGCAAGCCAGCCTTGCAGAGAGATGTTTTGCCTCCCCTCCAGCCCTCCTTCTTCCCCTCCAGCAAGGGACCTGGGGACGCTCCCCGTTGCCACCAACGCCCCCGTCGGTGCCATTCAGGGTTGTCCCCAGGACAAGTGCAGCCATGCTGGAAGCAATGGGGTGGGGGGGATGATGGGCACCCCTGGGGCTGCGGGGAAGTGTCCGGGGGGCCAGGCACAGGGAAGGCCAGTGCATGCAGCACCGGGTAAGGAAAGCTGGCAAGGCAAGCCGTCCCTGTCCCCTGCGGCCATCCTTGGCCAGCCTCTGGGGAGCCCTGCCTCCTCCATCACCCCCAAAGGCAGGGGACACTGCCTCCCCCTTTCCCTCTGGGTGCCAAACCACCACCAGGCCCTTCCCACACGCACAGCCCTGGGCTGGGACAAATCTCTCACTGCCACCGTGGCAGTTTTCCCCCAGGGCTCCCGAGCTCTCTGCGCTGGGGCTGCCCAGGACTCCCAGAGGGACCCCCCTTTCACGCACTTTGCTGCACCTCGCCAAGGGGAGCGTGGCTGGCCCTCAGCACGGCTCCTCTGCCCATGGAGCCTCACCACGCCAGCGCTGCCCTGTCCACACCCTGCTGCACCAGCCATGCTGCAGCCACCCCTGCGAGAGGGGAAAAACTGCCGGGTCAAAGCAGGCTCAGGCTACAGCTCCAGGCATCCATCCCCAGCCTGCCCGGGCTCAGGGGAGTAAAAAAAA
This sequence comes from Phalacrocorax carbo, assembly GCF_963921805.1. NCBI lineage: Eukaryota > Metazoa > Chordata > Aves > Suliformes > Phalacrocoracidae > Phalacrocorax > Phalacrocorax carbo. The sequence continues at coordinate 9,733,470 of NC_087531.1, forward strand.
CACCAGAGCGAGCTATTCCCTGCTCTCTTTGAGGTAGCCAGGCAGCGAGCTGGGCCCCAGCAGCTGGGCTTTGTTCAGGGAGCTGCAAAAGTGCACGCATGCTTGCAGTACTGGGTACGCGGTGGGTTTGCTCCCTGCCATGGTATGGAGGGAAACACAGGGGGGTAAGGAACTGTGGGCAGGGAGGGAAGCACAGGCAGGGGCAGAGCTGCCCAGGGAAGGTGAACTATTGGTGGGCGCCTCAGCACGCTGGAGGAGGGTGCCTGATTTATCGTGCGAGGCCCCAGCCAAGTTCAAGGTGATGCGGTAGAGAGTGGCGCAGCGTGAACGCCAGCCACCCGGCCGCTCAGCTCTCACCCCACGGCATCTCTTGTGCAGCGGGCCTTATCCTGCCCGCTGCCCCGCGTGCCTATTCCAGCCCTCCAATCCAGCTTCATATACCACACTTAAAACAGGATTGTTCCTGGGCAAGGATGTAAGATCAGATCAGGCAGAAGCAGCAGGGTCCTCGGCGGTGCGAGCGGCAGGGCAGGGTTAGCTGGGGCAGGCGGGCACAGCATGGTGGGCGCCTCGCGGGGAAAGCAAGCATCTCCCGAAGGTTACATTTAAAGAACAGCCTCATTGTTTTTCCCAAACAATACTCAGCAGATGAAGAATTGAAAGTATGTTGCAACCTTCCCTCTCTCCCCCCGCCGTGCCCGGCTTGCTGCTCCCATCCATTGGCAACTGATCTGAGCTCCCGGCTAGAAACCAGTTTGCCGGAGCTACTGGTGGAGGGGGTGAGTGCTGGCGCTCCCCTTGCTGGCTGAAAAGCCACAGCGCTTTTGGGAAGGAGGTTTGCCAAAGGATGCCCCAATGAGGTGTGCCCAGCGGGTAGCTCCCTGCTATGGCCACATGCCCAAGCCAGCGGTGGCAGCCGGGTGACCTGCAGGGCCAATTGGTGGCAGCCGGGGAAAGGCAAAAACCCCCTCAGCACCCAGGAGACGTGGCTGCGACCAGGCCACGTGGCTGCAATGCCTCTTACAGCCCGTCTCTGTCCCCCGAGCACTGCAGCGTGCCCGTTTCCCCAGGCGCTGACAGTGCTGGCAGGTACAGAGCTCTGTGCCAGGCCAGCTTGGCCAGGCTGCTTCCTGATGCCCCCAGAACTGGGCGCTGCTGGCTACAGCACATGCACAGGTTCGTGACTGGCTGCTGGCTCTCGGTCAGGCAACGCAGGCGCGTTGCCTCTGCGCTGAAACCAGTCTCCAAGGATGCATCTGAGCCATGTGGTGGGAGCCAGGTGTCCAGTGGGAGACCCTCTCCCAGGCTCCATGGGTCCACTGGGGCCCACAAGCAGGGAAAGGGTCTCTGGCCAGACCCTGGTGGGACGCCCAGCTCCCACTGCTCCAGCTGCCTTTGAGTCCGGCTCCCATCTCACCTCACCGCCAACCAACGGGTACCAGGGTGGGGGGCTCAAGGAGTGCCGGGACGACTGCCAGGGGCCAAGAGACGAGCCAGAGGTTTGCAGAAGCATCACCAAGTCATAAAATTTGCACATGTACCCCTGGGAGTATCCCAATCCAACCCCCTAACCCTGCTGCGGATCCAGGCGCTAGGGATAACTGTTCTGGCTCTGGAAGCACCACTGGCTCCTCGGCAGCAGCTCCCAAGGGACACATGCACGGAGCCAGCGGTGGGTGCTTAGCCCTGGAGTTATTTTGGCATCCTGGCAGCCGGAACGGCCCCCACTTTGCTGTGGGCAGGGTGAGGCCTCACATCTGGCGGCACTGCCAGTGCCGCTTCCCCACTAATCCAGACAGCTCCCTCTTGACTTCCCGTCCTGTCCCTGAGGGGGGACAGAGGTGAGCCAGGGGAGCATGAGAAGTCCTCGAGCAGGGACGGGGAGCTGAGGAGGGCACAAAGTCACCCTCCCTGCCTGGCAGGAGACTCGACCGAGGCCCCAGCCAGGAGCGTGTCACGAACGATGCCTTTGCCAGGGCTATTTTGGTGCCACTGGGCTGCCAAGCCCCAGCTTGGACCAGCTCCAGCCAGGAAGGGCGGCTGCCCGAGTGGTAGCCGGGGTCCGAGTGGCCACGCTGGGCTTGAGGGGCCGTTGGTGGCAGTAGCAGCAGGGAGATGCGCAAAGGCAGAGGCAGGGCGGCTCCCGCGCACGTTCCAACGTATCCACATCACCATCCGCAGCTCCCAAGCCCAGGCGAGCCTCCTCGCCGCGCGGGTGGGATGGAAACAGCTCGGCAGCGGTGGGGGGGCCAGATCCGGTAGGTGCAGACAACGTCTGATCCCATCCAAGCCAGGCTGGATTACAGCTGAGGCTACACTAGGGCAAGGGGGGGAACCGGAGCCTTCCCTGCGTGAAGGTGGCGGGGCAGAGGCTAGGATCTGCGGCAGAAAAACCAGCTCCCCCCCATCGGCTGGGCAAAGTGCTGGGAACAGCATGGGTTTGTGAGCAGAATGGCTCCTGCCAGCCCTGGCCCGGCCAGCCAGTGACCGCACAGCTTCCCACATCAGACCAGTGTTGTTAGCTGGCAACAACAGGCTCTGACGACCCAGCGCCGGCTGGAGACAGGAATGGTAGGGAGGTGGCAGGACCCCCAGGAAGGATGGAGTTGGGGGAGGAAGAGATGGGGAGGAAGAGGAGAAAAAGAAAAAGAAGAGAGAAGAAAAAGAAGAGAAAAAAAAAAAGAGAGAAGAAAACAGAGTAAGAGAATAGAAAAGAAAAAAAGACAGATCGAGGTGTGACCCTTGCCAAGTCAACCACACAGTGGGGAGCACTATCGCCAGGGTCATTTGAGCCACCCCAGCGCAGCCCACCCGTGCCCATGCCATGCCTGTGCTGTCACCAGCCTCACCCGCTGCAACGCACCCAGGGTAGAGCGGGGATGAGGCTGGACCCCACGATACCCTCCGGCACAATGCAGGTGTCACTGAGGGGATCCCCCAAAACCCCCACAAGGCAGCCGAGCCCAAGCCTCTGAGGTGGGACCTGATCCTGCCCTGCAGTTCCAGTGCAAGGGACGGGGTCTGGAGGGAGAAGCGCGGGCACGGGCTCTGGCAGCACAGCCTCCCGCACCACAGTGGGCTCTCGCAGGGTGCAGCATGAGGCCGAGCTTGGAGCGGGCAGCAGCGCCAGCAGGGAAGAGGTTACCAGCTGGGGACACGTGGGGGAAGCTGCCTGCTCAATAATTAAATAAATATCAGAGATCAATAAGGACAGAGCAAAGGCATGGCCGCAGCGGTCATGGTGCAAGCAAAGGGGGGGGGTCCCCTAAGTCTCCCCACCGTGGCCATACCAGCTGTAGGGGGACGACTTCGGGGACCACGCCGTTGCCTGCGCTGTGGGCCTTGGCGTAGCCACCCCGCCACACGCTGCCGGGCCACGTTGGTGTGGCCTGGAGTGACACCAGCGTTCCCACGCACGCAGCTCCCCTTGCCACCCCTACGTGCGGATGGGGGGCCGTCGTTGCCCACCCCCCCAGCTCGGAGACTGAGGGGGTGTCCCCCACATCCTGCCATGCACACTCCCCGTGCCCTCCGGCCCGCCAGCGCAGCACGGCGCAGCTGTTTGCAAATTGTCCCAAACTTGGTGGATTTTGAAGAAAAAGCCTGTGCCCCCCCCACCTTCTTGCACCCCACCATGTGCAGCCAGGCTGGGGGTGTGTGTGGGGGGGGGGAAGGAAAAAGTTTCATGCTACGCAAGAGGCGGCGCGGCCGAGGCCGAACCCGCAGCGCCAAGCCCCCCCAACCTCCCCGAAGCCAAGCGGGGACCCCCCGCAGCCCCAGAGCCGGCGGCTTCCCCGTTCCATCCACCGCCGGGCGCAGCGAAGGGAAGAAAAAAAACCCAGAAATACCCAAACCACAACGCAACCTTCTCCCCCCCCCGGCACCCCAAGTGAAAGCGGAGGCAGAAAAACCCCGAAAAGCACCAGAAACACACACAAAAAAAACCCCAAAACACCAACCTAAAAAAGGCGCGGGGCGGGGGGAACAAGAGGGAAACGCGGGTCCTCCGAGCAGCCCCCACCCGCCCTTTCCATGTTAAGATTATTTTAATCGGGGGGTGGTGGTGGGGTTGCTTTATATTTTTTTTCTTTTTCTTTGCATTGCAACTGTAAGAGTCTGTTGCGGCGAAGGGGGGGGGGATTGGGGGGACGCGGGGTTGGGGGGGCGGTGTTACCTGGGTCAGGCAGAGAGGAGACGAATACATCCCGAGCCGTGCTGGGAAAGTGGCTAATTGCAGGGCTGAGACTCGAGGCGTAAAAGTTACTGAGTCATTTCGGAGGCTGGAGCAGTCCGGACGTCTTTTCTCTCTCTCTCCTCCGGAGCGGCTCTGCGGGGCCCGGGGTGGGGAGGCGGCCGGGCAGGGGGAGCCAGCCCCACGGAAGGGGGGGCCGAGGAGGAAATAAAAAAGGTCCAACTTCCACACACCCCCCCCCCCCCCCCCAACAACAAAATATTTAAAAATAAAAAGCAAAATAGCAAAATTTTCCCTCTCTGGAAAATAAAGCGCTGCTTTTTTGTTGTTGTTGTTTGTTTGTTGGGGGGTGGGGGGTAGTTAAAGAGGCAAAAGGCTCATCTTCGCCCGAGGCAGGGGTCGGGGGGGGCCGCACCCAGCCTGCAGGCAGGGGCGGCGGGCAGCGGGGAAGTTAGAGGGGTAGCGGCTCCATCCGAGAGCGAAAGAGGGAGGAAAGAAAGAATGAGAAAATAAAAAAAAAAAAAGAGAGAGAGAAAACGAAAAAATGAGCGGGGAATGAAGTGACGTTATGAAAAAAGCCCATCCCAAAATATTACATCCCATTTAAAGATGTAGGAACCCCCTTTGGCTCACAGGGCCGAGGCACGGCGGGGCGGGGCGGGCCGCCGCCGCCGCCCCGCGGGTCGGCGAGTTCCGCCGTGGCCGGGCCAACCCCCCCCCATTTTCTGTTGGTTTGGGTTTTCTAATTTCTATTTTTTAAATAAACGGAGTCAATACGACGAGAAGCGAGAAAAAAACCCCAAAAACCTGCAAATTCATGTGCAAGTTCTGGGCAGCGGCCGGGGGATGCGCCCCCTCCACAGCCCGGGGGGGGGGGCACCCCGCTGGGAGACGCTTAGTTTCTCTTCCCGCCACCCACCCCCTTTATTAAATGACCGGCGGCAGCTCGACGCTCTTCCCCGGTACCGGGCGGGGGAGGAGCCCCCCCCGGGCAGCCCCGCGTCCCCCCAGCCCCGGGCGCACAAAGATGAAAAAGAGCAAAAGCGGAGCCGGGCGAACTGCAAACCACAAGTTCTCGCTGCAGAACCCACCCCCCGCCGCCCCCCCGGGCCGTAGGCGCCCGTACGGGCTAATTAGAGAGCGGGCAGGGCGAGAAAAACAAAGGGAATCCCCGGTTCCGAATTGTGAGTGAGCCGGGGCCGTGCGAGATGGCGTGCGGGGCGCCGAGCCCCGCTCCCACGGCCTGTGGACACGCATATGGGGGGGTGGGGTGTGTGTGTATTTTTATTTTTAATTGCTCCCTGCAGTGACCTGAAACGCAGGCAGGGACCGCTGCGGGGCCGGAGCTGGGAGCGGCCCCGCAGCTGCCCCCGGGCACGCCCTGCCGGAGCCCCCTCCCCGCACCACTGATCTTCACTCCCAACTTTTACCGCCCCCCCAAGGATGAGCCCCCCCCGGGGGTTTGGGGTTCAATCCCTGCCCCCATTAAAAACAACCCGGCGGCGGCACAGGCTCCCCGCAAACTTCACGGCCGGGCCCCACCCCCGCACCCTCCCTGCCCCGGGGGGAGGGGGGAGCCGTGGCCCGGCAGGAGGCGAAACCCAGCACGGCGGGGCCGGGGAGGGATGTTTTTATTGTTACATCGAGAACAGCGATTCGGTTTCTCCCTCGCCCCCAACCCCCCGCCCCCGGTGCGGGCAGGGTGGCCCCGCATGGCGCGGCGCGGACTTGAGCGCGACCCTCCCAGGCGTCACTTCCAAGTTCAAGTCGGTGCGGCTGTCGAGCCTCTCCGCCCCCTTTTTTTTAGCGGCCATTTTCAGCTCCATCCAGCCCTCGGCGGGCTGCGGAGGCTCCCCCCGTGCCGCGACCTCCCCGCCGGGCGGCTCCCGCCTCCGCCCCTCCCCCCCCAGGGCCCGCGGGGAGTGGGGTGTGCGGCGGGGTGGGCAGGGGGAGGAGAGACGGCGGCACCTCCACTCCGGCCCCCCCTCCCCCCACACACACCCTGTTAAACTCCGCTGCCGGCAGCACCCCAGGCCCGTCGCCTCCTCCCCCGCAGGCAACTTTTGTTCGTGGGTACTCACGCGAAGACACGCACGCGGGTGGGGTGGGGGTTGGGGGGAAGAGGAGGAAAGTAGAAGAGAAAATGAAAGTGTCATGGGACCTACCATAGCCAAGTGCAATTAACGGGCTTCCAAGTTGCTGCGAAAAGCAAAGCAAAGAGGGTGGGCTTTTTTGGTATTTTGTTCTTAAAACGTGTGTTTTCCACCGAGCCGAAGGGGGGGGTAGCCCCAAAGAGAATAAAAAAAAAATTACCCAAGACTAATTAATAATAAAAGCCCCCCAAGGGCGGCGGGCGCTCAGCGCCGCTCCGGCCCCGCCCGCCTGCCCAGGGCCACGCTCCGGCCGGGCCGCAGCCGCTGAGTGCCGGAGGGGCGGCGGGGCCGGGGGGAGCGCGGCGGGCCCGAGCTCAGCCCGGCGTCATGCGCCGCGGGAGGGGGGGGGGGGCTGATTTTAAAAGGGGAAAAAAATTAATTAAAAAAAATAATTTAAATAATTTTGAATAAAAACAATAAACGAGCGCGGGCGGAGGCCGGCGGCGCGCCGGGCTGCGCCTATGGCAAAGAGAAGCCGGCATCCCCCCCGCCCCCCCCCCAGCGAAGCCCAACTCCGGCCGGGCACGGCTCCTCCTCGCAGCCCGCAGCGCCCCGACCCCATCGCCGCCGCCTCCTCCTCCTCTGCCTCCTCCCCTCGCCCGGGGCACCGGCGGCGCTGCGGAGGGGACGCTCCCGTTGCGGGGGCGGGGAGGGAGAGGGAAGAGGAGGAAGGCTCCGGCCCCGACCCTGCTCGCCCGGCAGCGCGACGGTGGCCCCCAGCTGGTGCTGGTAGGTGGCGGGGGCTGCAGCGCGGCCCCCCCGGGACCGGCGGGCTGCGGAGGGAGGCGCGGGGCCGCCCCCGGCCCTGCCAGGCGCGGGTGGGCGGAGGGAGGGAGGGATGGGGGGGTGCGGCCCCGGTGCGGAGCTACCGCAGAGCTGGGAGGAGCCGCGGGCAACCCCCGGCCCCGCACAGCCCGCCCCTGCACCGGGCCCACGGCGTGTTCCCGGCCCCGCACACCGGCGGCCCCTCTCCCTAACTCACGAGCACCCCAATCCCCACGACCACCTCCACCCCTGTTCTCCGGACACCCCCCGTCACCCCCATCAGGGGGGCGCAGACCTGCCGCCACCCCCATCCCTGCCCCACCGACACCTCCCCCCCAGACTCCGGGACCCCCCCGAGCATCCCCCACCCCCGCCCCCATTCCCTCCAGGGTGCCCCATCCCTGACCCCCCTTTCCCTTATGCCCCCCTCAGCACCCGCTCTCTCTTAAAGCCACAGGCCGCCTTGCAGCTGGTACAGGGGCTTCATCGCGGGGTGGCTGGGGTTTGCCCCCCGCCCCGGTCCCGCTCGGAAAGTTGGCAGCACCCTGGGAGCCGGGTTTGGTGTGGGAGCGGCAAAGGGCGCTTGTGGGGGAGCGCTTCCCTTCGGTTCTGCCGAGCCCTTTTGTGTCTGGCCCTGTATTTTTAACCCTTGTTATCGAGTAATCCTTTAATCTTTTAATCCTTTCAAATAACCATATTTTTCTATAGGAAGGGAACAACAATTAGATTTCCCCCCCCCCCAGTTTGTGAAGGGGCGAAGCGGGCGCTGTGCGGCCGTGTTCTCAGGCACACTCCATAGCCTTGAACAAACAGGAACATAATCTCCTGTCTTGCACTCAAATGATTTCAGTGTGATAAATAATATGCTAAATAATTTATTCCATACTTTTGAAATAAAATTAAAGCGAGCTACGCTGATATTCCCCATGTTTTTATTTCATTATTTTCTCCCTCTTTTTTTTTTTCTTTTTTTTGGGGGGGACTCAGTGAGCCCTGAGCGTTTTTACAATGGATCAGCTCGATTTTAACAGGGATTTTGTGTACACTAGAGGTTTATTTTATTCATCCCCGTATCCCCTTCACGTGCTAAACCCACCGTGCACATACCAAGATACTGGATGTTACATGGCACAATTTGTGCGTTCACAGGGTGTATTTTACTGCCGTTCAAGTTTTGTCAGACACCGAAGTACGGCAATCGGCCTTATGGAAATGAGAGCTAATTTGGTTCCAGCTTTCTATATATAAAAAAAATTCTTTATCTTTACAAGCTCTAGAACTTTTGTGTGTTTTTTTTTAATCACCATCTGCTCCCCCCCCAAAAAGCCACTTCCCTGTTGTAAAGACGAAAAAAAGGTTTCTGGCTGAAATGAGCAGTTCACTTGCCTCGTCCCAGCTCCATAAGCCTTAAGGAATGTAAATGCGGCGGTAACTTTCCTCACAGAATACAGTTTTCATTTTCTGCCTGACACTGGGTGAGATACAGCGCAAAAATAAACCCGGGGAAGAATTTGCCAGTTTTTAACCACTTCCGAGGCTGCCATCGGTGCCTGCCTGGCAGCTCCCCTCCCTCCTGCCAGTGCTGCCTTTCGCTGCGGCAATTCCTTGGCTCCTCATGTTTTGGGGAGGACGTGGGTGTTCGATGGGCCCTGATGGGCCAGGGGTGCCAGGCTGAGGAGGAGAAAGGGGGCTGGGGATGATGGGGGAGGGTGTGAGAAAAAGTGGGGCTGGGGTTTTATTTTCACTTCTGCAAGGGCCTGGGCCACGGGACGGTGGGGAAGGGGGTTCTGCCTTATTTATTTTTGTAATGCTGTTAAAGTATTTCCTGGATGATTCGAAGCCGGGCTTGAAGGGCTGCCGGCCTCGTCTCTGAGACACCCCCGTGGGTTTCCAGCAGCCCCGAATGAATTCCATTTCTCCCATCCCGGCGAGGGGCCTGGGGACTGATCCTGCACACACCATAATGGCAATGACCCCGGGCTGAAATAATCTCGGCACAGCAAATGGCACTTGCGGGTCCCAGCGTGGGAGACGTCCTGGCCAGCCGCAGCGCTGATCCTTGTGCCCCGCTGCGGGAGGGGTTTCACTCAGCCCCAGGGGTGCAGGCGGGCTGTGGGGGTGCAGGCAGGCTGTGGGGTGCAGGTGGGCTGTGGGGGTGCAGGCAGGCGGCACTGTTGCAGGGCTGGGGAGCAGCTGCTGGACCCCACTACCAACCCATCCCCGCTTGTCCCAGCCAGCCCCGGTTCCCAGTTCCCTGGCCCTGGTGCAGCCACCCCAGCCTCAGCCCCAATTCCTAGTGTAAACCCAGGCAGAAAACCACCAAAAATGCAATAATTCTTTTTTTCTGTTGTTTCCAGGCTGCCTCTAAACAGCATTTTCGGGGGGGGGGGAGGGCAGAATCCAAACCCAATTTAATTTTCCTGTGCAGGACATCCCTGCTTCCTCAAATAAGAAAAAAAAGGGGGGGATTTGGGGTCCTGTTCTGTTTCTCCTAATGGATTTTCACAAGGGTTGAACCCTGGCAGTTGAAGCTGAGTTACTCCTATTTTGGCACAGAGATGGAGAGTCTGGATCAGGCCCTTTATTTCATGCCTTGGGTGCACATCTCAGCCTGGCTGCAGGCTTCCGACCACTCGTCTGTGAAATCAGTGCTGGGAACAAGTGGAAATTTGTGTGTGTCCCCCCCCAGTGAAATTTGCTGCTGCAAAGCCAGTGAAATCCCACGCTGGGGGTTCATGCCGTTCCCCACCGCCCTGTGCCCCCCCGGCTGGCCTGTGGGCAAGAGCCCCTGCCGGGTGTCAGCCCAAACAGCACCGGACAGCCCCCGGCACGGCCCTGGTGGCTAAGACAGCTGTGCTTGCCCCTCCTCAAAGCTGGGTTTTATTTCTAAAGAGCATTTAATGGTTGATTTGTGCTGCTAAGACACCTTGATGCCAACTTTTGGGCTCAGCCAAGGGGGTGCAGATACCTGTGGAGCAGCGCGGGGCTGGGTAACCCCCCCCATCACCAAGGGAAAATATCCCCCAGCCTCATTAGCCCTTTTCTTGGGCTCATTTCTAGCATTTTTGCAGGGTTTTTTCAAAGGTCCCATTCTGCTGGGTGCAGCCCTTGGGACTGCCAGCGCCGCCTAGCCACGTCCCTCACTGGAAAGAAAGAGAAAGGGAAATAACCCACGTTGGGACAGTTTTGTTGCTGCCTTTCTTTGCTTTTAAAGTAACTTTTAAGAAGAATATTCTGGTTTTGACCAGAATTTATTTACTTTATTCCTGCATATGGCTCTTGGCCCGAGTCCCAAACAGGCAGAGGTCTGGCCCGGCTCAATTCAAAGCCAAAACGTGCAATGAAAAAATATTTTATTTTTCCCTTTTCTCTTTCTTTATAAAGCAAGTTTTTAACTGGTGAAATTGTTGCTGACAAGGGGGGCGATTTCAGTTTTAAAACTTCTAGCAGATTTCAGTGAATTATTCTGCAGGAATTTCAAGGTTTTTCAGGATTTTTGCTGTGGCGCTTTTTTTTTTTTTGCTGCAGGTTAGATGTAAAAACAAAAAAATAAATCCCCACATTTTTTTCCCCCTCTATTTATTTCATCAGCTCAAACACCACCTCTTCCCCCCAGGTTTGTTGGAAACCAGCCCTTGAAGAGCCACGGCCGGTGAGAAACCCCCTTTGCAACCCTTTCCTGGCTCCCACGCTGCTCTGCACCGGGAAGCCTGATTTCCCTGGGCTGATCTTCCCCGAACTGACCCTAAAACTTGTTTCTTTACATCAGAAGGGAGGATTTTCATCTTTTCTCCTGTGTGCACTGGCCTTGCTGCTGCCAAACAGCTTCAAATCCACCCGCAGGGCTGGAGTGCCGCTGCCGACCCTGACCTGGGGGCTCGGCCAGTGCAAAGCCCCAGTGGGGTTTTTGCAGACACGTGTAGATGGAAGCGCCAGGAACTCTCACAAATGCCAAAATTTCACTCGATTAAAAAAACCCAACCAACAACCAAACCCCAAATGCAACCAGGAAACATCTCCTCACTTGATTTCCACCCCCCACAAAAAAAAAAAAAAAGAAATAAATCAGGTGTGGCCACTCTCTAGGGCTGGTTTGTCATGTTAGTATTGGGAATTTGGGAAATTTCTGGAGTGGGAGGAAATATGGCCCCGTCTCTTAGCTCAGTGCGAGTGCATCCAGATTCGCTTTTCTTCCCCTCCCTGCAGACGGACCTGGCAGACGGGGGCTCCTGCCGTCGTCCCTGTGCTGCTCAGCAAAGCTGCCAAACAGCCGCGGATGCCCCGTGGCCCTGGCAGCCGGGGAGGGCTCAGCTTCAGGAGCGTGGCCAGCTCTGTGCCACAGCCCTCATGGCTTCCTTGGCATGGCAATGTGGCTCTGCACCCGCACGCTGCAGGCAGGTGCCGCCGCCACGCTGCTCCCAGCAGCGCCCCGATACTGGGGGCCTCCAAAACACCCGTGGGCCAATGTGAGCAGCACCCAAGGGTGGGGGATGACAAAATTGACCCCAAATATGGCTTTGCTGGGGGGGAGGGTGGAGGAGCAGGGAAGCTTCTCACCAGCTTTGGGGAGCAGAAAGTGAAAGTGGTTGGCGGTGGGTGTGATGAGCACATCGGGGCTCTGCGCCCCGGTACCCGGCTGGCACCCCTGTCCCCTGGGGGGTCAGTCCCCGGGAGCTGCCAAAGCCTGGGGAGGACAAAAGCAGCCAGTGCTGGCGTTTTGGAGCCCGAGCGGGAGGGGAGGAGGAATTGTGGGGGGATTTTAATCAGTTGCCAAAGCAAACAGAAGCACGGGGAGGTAACGAGCTACCTGCTCCTGCTGCTGCTCCCGCGGTTCTGCCTCACTGCCCACCGCAGCAGGGAGGCTGTGCCTGGTCCCGAGCCCCCGTTCTCCTGGTGCACGTAATATCAGGGACTGGGGCTCCAGACCAGTGCCGGGGGCCAAATGCCCCAGCAGCAGCAATGGAAAATCACCATCGCCCAGTCGCTCCGGTCCAACACCGGGGCCAGGCGTGGGGGTTCATGCTCCAGGCGCAGCCCTCGTGCCCGCCACGCCGCAGTGGGAGCCCAGTGCTGGCCCCAGCCCCATGGGTGGCCCTTTGGACGAGGCATTTGCTGCAGTAGGAAATGGTTTCTCCAAGGGTTTTGTTTGCCAGATGAGAAAACTGGGCTGGAATTTGCAAGAAGAAAGTTTGAAGGGAAAGAACGGCAAAGAATTATATTAGTTTTCCAGAATGAGCTTCCAATTGCACTGGTGCACAGAGACGCGTCCCAAAGCAACGTGAACCAGAGGCATATGCAAAAGTAATATCGGGCAAAGGGTCCCTTCTCCAGGAAAAGTTTAGCAACTCACATAATCAATTGCCAGCCTACATCTATAGCTAAACCAATTACTGCAAACAAATTGGCATGAATATTCGCCTCACAAAGCTCTCCGGCTGCACAAAGGGCTCGCTTTCCCCCTTATCCGCCACAATTTTACGAGGAAAATTACTCGGATGCTGAGCATACTGTAAGTAATAGGCTCCTAATTAAAAAGTATACCATTGCTCATTTGTTTTTAAGCACACATTAAATGTGGTGGGTTTTTTTCCCCCCTGCTGCATTCAAATGTTGGGGTTGCTGGCTTGGGGTTTTTTTGCAAAAATTGGCTTTCCATGTCCTGATTCTGGTTTGATTTGACTCCCCCCACCCCCTCTGGGGTCTGCTTTGAATTAGTGAAAGCCAAATCCAAGAATCTGGAAAGGGATATTATAGAATTTTCCATGTCATTGTTATTTTTTTTATTTTGTGGGACCGGGCAGCTCGGCCGAGTGGGGAAGAAAAAATGGCTTTTGTGGTTGTGGCAGTTGTGTGAGCTGCTGGCGCTGGGGCTGTGCTCGCTGGGTGCGGAGGTGGCAGCACCCGCCTGCAGCTGTGCTCACCGGCCCCAGGCCTTGGCAGGAGACACGCTGCCCAGAGCGCTCGGCACAGGGCATTGAGTTGTTCCAGCCTGGGGAGAGCACCGGCCTGGCTGCCTGCAGTGTTTTGCCGGGGGGGGTTCATCCCCTCTGCAGCACCCCGGGGTGGTGAGCGAGGGGCTGGGGTGGTGGCAAGGGATGCGCAGTGCCAGCGTAGCGCTCGCACTGTGACGTCACAGCCTGCGGACTGGCAGGCAGTCCAGGCGCCAGCCAGCCCAGGCACATGAAGCAGGCACCGAGGGATGCTGTGCTACCTGCCAGAGGCTCCCTGGGGGACACGGGGACACGCAGGGGACACATGGCTGCCGTGACGGCCCCCCAAGGTGCATTGCCCTGGAGGGAGCACCACCACGCCACGTTTCGGCAGCACCCCAGTGGTGGTGGGTGCCGTATGGCCTCGTGGTGCCGGCAAGTGGCGCCAGGGGCCAGGGACCTCTGCGGGGCAGGTGGGGGCCTCGTGTAGCCCTGGCAGGGGGGCACGGGGGGGATGATGTTTCACGGTCCTGGTCTAGACTTGGCTCGTAAACCCGAAGTTACTGCAGGGAGAGGGGCTGGGGCAGCAAGTTCACAGGCTGCGGAGGGTCGAGCCCGTCCCCTTGCCCAGGTGAAGGTGCCCCTGCCTCAGTTTCCTCATTCCACGCCATGCCAGGGAGTGGGGATTCAGTGGCCGGTTCCCTCCGTTTCACGCACAGGGGCTCTGAGCAGGGCCTGGAGAGTTAACACCAGCGACACCAGCCCTTGGCTGCCAGCACATGCTCTGCCCGGCCCTGAAACCCAGCCAGCTCCGGGATCCAGCAACAACAGCCGCTATTGTGCACCAGCAGCCCTGCGCAAGCACCCAGCTGCCACCGTAGGGTGGGAGGGTGCAACCGGCAGGTGACAAGTGGACTTTGTATCCCTGCTTTGGGCTGCTGGTTGTTGCCTTTTTTTTTTTTTACGGGAAGTACAGAAAACAGGGCGTTCAGCTCCCAGCAGTTCTCTCAACCTGCTTTGCAGCAAGCGAGGGGAAAAAAATTTTTTTTAAGGGAATTGCTTGGCTTTTTTTTTGCTTTTCTTTATTTTCTGCCTTTTTTTTTCCAACCTTTTTTTTCTTTTCCTCCCTTCCCTTATTTCCCCTCTTTTTTGCTTTTTTCTCTTTTTTCCTTTTTTTTTTTCCTGGGTCTTTTCCTACAGTGGCTGTGGATGCATCTCCTCAGAGGGGCTGTGTTTACCCAAGTGGCACCATGTTTGTCACCGGGGCTGGCTTGCTCCCATGTGTAAATATGTGGTGGGAGCCACATGACTGTGCCAGCAAACATCCTCCTGCCGCCTGTCAGTGCTGGGGCTGTTTCGTCTCCCTCCCCGGCAGCTCCCGGGTCGCTCCTGCGAGAGTGGGGCCGAAGCCTCCCAGCTGCTGCTCCCCAAGTTTGGGGTTCAGCCCAAAACTCCAGCTGTTCCGGGGTGAAGAGGGGCTCTGCGGTCCCTGCCCCAGGCTGCCTGCTGGGGCAGGAGGCACAGTCTGTCCCTGCTGGCCCATTCCCATGGCGCTGCAGGAGAATCACCTCCTCCCGCTGTGTTAGGAGGGGGGAAACTGAGGCACAGCTCTGTGCTGGCTTTTTGCCGTCGATGGCAGTGGGAGCAGATCACACACACACGGGAGGTTTTTCCTGTCAGATCCTGAATCTTTTTAAACCAACATTTTTGTGCCTTTTGGGGTGAGGGCTGTCGCTGCGGCAGAGACATGGGGTCTTGCACCCCACTCCCAGCTCGGCGCGTTGATTTTTTTGTCTTCCCCTTCCTCCACCATGGCAGGACTTTGGTGCATGCAGAGCCAACAGCTCCTGTGGCACAGACTCCTTGCCACAGCGCTGTCCTGCATCCGTGTGTCCCATCCCCTCCATCCCGACCGGGCTCTGAGGCCTAGACCTGTCTGGGAGGCTTGGAAGCTGACAGACCCTCCAAATAAAGAGTGTTTTGGAGGGATGGAGGCACCCTGAATTCAGGGTTTCTTTGGCCAGGAGCAGGCCCCTGCGGGTGCTCTGCTGCAGCCAGGTGCTGTGCAAAGCTGCGTCCCTCATCCCAGCCCTGCATACACTGCATCTGCCTGTTACCCCCCCTCAGCCCCCGGCTGCCACTTCTGTGCCAAGGGCACAAATGCACAGGGAAACAAAACTGATTGCAAAAAGTGGGGCCGGGGCAGTGGTTCCTCACCCCGAGAGCCTGTTAGCACGGAAGGAAGATGACGGAGGAGTTCCCAGGCACCGCTGTGCTGCACCTGTGCCTGACCCTGAGAGGGGAGCAGGGCTCTGGGGAGCACGGTGCAATGCCTGGCTCCCAAATTTTCCCATAAATGTGGGGTTTGGGTCACATCCCCCAAGCCTTGGGGAGGACCCTGCCAGCCCCAGCCTCCTGCATGGAGCATTGCCGGCTGTGGGGCTGGGTCTGTCCAGCCCATGCACCCCAGACCCACCAACACTGCGGTGCAGGGCTGTGCCGGCTGCAGGTGGGTCTCACCCTGCTCCTGCCCCGTCTTTCTATGGGCAGCAGAAAGTGCTGTGGCGACCGGCTTGGGGCTGCTGGGGAGCCCCGCACCACCTGCCCTGTAGCACCGCAGACCCAGCTCCAGCCTCTGAACTGGGAAGTCTGTCTTGAAACCAGTCCAACTAGAATAACTGGTAAGGCAACTGTGGTTTCTTTTCAGGAAAAAAGAGATCTTGAAAACGAACTGAAACTGTTTTCATTTGGACAAAAATATTCCTAGACATGTTTCCACATTTTGCCAGCGTGCAAGAGCATTTACTTTTCATTTTTCAATGGAAAGCCAGAGAACTGTAATTGAAAATGTTGCTTTCCCTGAGGAAAAAAAAAAAGGCAAGGCAATTACTGCTGAAAATACGTTTTGGTAAAAACAAAGCAACTTGGTGAAAGAAAACCCTTCCAAAACCGGGCCTGGCCTGTTCTGACATGGTTCCCCCGAGTTCCCGTTGTGCCTGAGCCACACCGGGATGCGCGGTGCTGCCCATCGTGGGCTGCCCGGTGGGCTCTGCTGGTAGTTGCGCCCTCGGGACCGGCAGTGGCCGGCGGACTTGTGGCCCCGGCCCCTCGCCCTCTACTGGAGCTGGGGACCCGCCTGACAGCGGGTGTGGGGCACAGCAAGGCATCCCCTCCGCGTCCCTGCCGCATCCCCCACGGCCCGCCTGCATTTTGGAGAGGGGTGTGAAGCAAACATGACACGGCCTCAAACACTCAGTCCCATGGTGCTTTTTGGAGTAGTGATAATTAAATTCAGACTTTTTTCCTTTCAAAATGCCCTGGAAAAATCCCATCACTTTGCAAATCAAAATAAGCATTTCCAATTAATCCTCTAACTCAAACCACATGGCTTTTAGGGAACGCGGTTGCACTCTGCTGAGATGCTATTTTTAAACTGGTAATGGCTCTGGCGATGTTCTGAGTGTGCTGCAAGGCAGGCACGGTGTGGCCCAGGCAGCTGGGAGCTGCCAGGCACAGGCGCTGCCAGAGAGGGGCTTGGGGGCACCTCATCCCCATCCCCGCAGGTGTGAAGGCGCCAGTGCCAGGGCGGGTGACAGCTTTTCCTGACCGCCCTGGGGGCTGCAGGGACACGGGCTGAGGCTTTGTGAGTTCAGCTTCCCACCTCCAGTGTAGTAGTGGTGACCCCGTGCCCCTCCCCAGAGCTAAGGTGTCCCAGCACCAGCACTCCCCAAACGCCTCCCCTGTGGGCTGAGGCTGCACGAACTTGCAGGCAGGGGCATGGGGTTTGTGGGGCCAGGCACTGGGGCTGTGCCAGGGACAAGGGTGGGCACAGGCGGTGTAAGAGCAGCACTGGTGTCATAGGGGGAGGATGAGAACATTAAACCCTCCCCCTGAAACACCCTCCTGGGTTTACCGCAGAGATTCTGCCAGTGGGTGAAAATCCCTGGCCCCGCTTGTGAGGCCTGAAGCACCTGGCACCACTCCCAGTTGTGCCAGTGGGAGGGACTGGTGGCACTGCTGGGCCACCTCCCTCCTCCCCAGGGACAAGAGCCCCGAGGTGCCCCGTGGCAGCCAAGGGCACCTGGCTAAGTGATGGGCCCAGCTCCTGTCCCCCAGTCCTTGTCCCTGTGCCACCCACCCCCCGTCAGTGGCATTTCCAGGGCCCCTCCACAGTGGTGCCAAGGCAGTGCTGAGCGGTGCCAGCTGCCACCTGCCAAGCCCAGGGGGTTATTTTTAGCCCTGGCTGGGGATTTGGGTGCTAAGCAGATGCCACCTTGCAAGCTGATTTGAGTGCTAAGCTGAAAAGCTGGGGCTGTGGCCAAGGCAGGCACTGATCTGGCCCCGGCCCCCACCTGCCCCTGTGCTGGGAGAACTGGTACCTGCGCCCTCCCAGGGAGGGGGCACTGGGTGAGCGGGAGATGCTGCGGGGTGGCATCCCCCCGCCCCCCGCCACCAGTGTCCATCACCCCCCTGTGCCCAGGGATGCCATGGGGCAGTGCCGCGGGGAGTGGGGGTGCTGGCCCCCCTCCAGGCTGTGGGGGCTGGCGCTGGGAGAAGCCGCCGCCGGCAGGGCGAGGTGGGAGTGGGAGTCGCGCATCCCAGCCAAAGTCAACTCTGCCATCGCCGTTCCCAGGCTCCATGTGCTGATGGGTGCCCGGGACCTGCGCAAGTGAGGTGCTACCCACCCCCCAGATCCTCCTCTTCCTCACACATGTGCTCCTGCACCAGTTTTTCCTCCTGGACTGTTTTGGGAGCAGCCAGGAGCCCGCAGGATCCCCTTTCCCCAGGGGTGGGAGCTGTGGTGGGGCTGAGGCTGGGTTTGGCACTGTTCTGGGCACCAAGCCAGCACCTGGAGCTGGGGGACATGGGGATGCTTAGGTCCTGCTTCACCCCACTGTGGGGGCTGGAGCACCCACATCACCAGTGGAGGGAGAAACGAGGGTGCTGAGCTCCTCTGGGAGCTGTGACAAAGGCAGGGTGGTGGAGCCAGACGCTGGAGCAATGAAAGTGCCCATCCTCAGCCCAAGGTGCCCCAAACTTTGTGCTGTGCCCCCCTGACCAGCTTCTCCCAAACAGCATCCTGGCCTCGCCTCCTTCATCACCTCCTACCCGTGCCCTGTCCCCCATCCCGGCCATCCCCTGTCTCCCATGCTGTCCCCACTGGGGTCCCCGATGGCTAGGATGCTGGTTGGGAAGGAGCCATCCCCTGGGGACACCCAGTGTGGTGGCAGGCTGGGGGTAGCACGTCAGGGATGGCTGGCAAGTGGCAGAGGGGACAACCTCGGCCCATCCCCCATCACCCTCTGCCGACTACAGGGTGTTGCCCACTGCTCGCAAACGCCCACAGCAGCCCTTCCACGCCAGCTGGCTGCCAGCCCTGCCTGGCGCCCACTCCCTGCCCGCTCCTGCCTGCACACGCCACCAGCAGGGCCCGCACCCAAGCCCCAGCGTGCTCAGCACCCGCCTCGTGCCCTGTGCCAAGGAGGCCAGCCTGACCCTTCTCCCTGCCGCAGCTTTGCCAGTGACAGCGCAGACACTGGGTCTGGCCCCATGCGGAAACGCTTTGCTCTTACACCGATGGCTGATTTAGTGCCTGTAGCCAGGCTCATGGCACCCAACACCCCAGGGACAGGCAGCGCAGACCAGCCGGGCTGGTGGGTGTTCGACAGATGGGCGCAGAGGCGGCTTTCGGCACTGTATCTGTGCCAATCAGGCAGCTCCGAAACACTGTGGCTCCCGGGGAGGCTGAGAGGGGGTGATAGCGGGGTACCAGCCCCGGCACTGCCCCAGCCCTGGGGCTGCTGGGAGCAGAGTCAAGGGTATTTTGTGGGGAGAAAGAAGGCCACCGCGCTAGGCCCCCGGCCCTGCAGTGTAGGCTTTCCAAGACGCTCACCATTAATTTCTGAGCTTACTAAGAGCTGGGCTTTGTCAGTAAGGCACCATGTAAAGCACATTGTTGTCTCTTAGCAACCTTAACTAGTTTAAGAAATTTTTTTGGGTTTTTTTTTGGAATATAGAAGAAATGAGCCAGGAAATGGCTGTGCCATCTGGGTTCATCCGGGAGCATCAGCTCTCCCGTGCGAGTCGTCAGTGCAGCACAATGGCTTGGCCCCAGTTCCCTGGCGCCCGGCCCCAGCTCCCGGCGAGCCGTCCCTGCTCCCACTTTACAAAACGGGAGTGTGGGGAGCACTGGGAGGCTGCTGAGGGGGATGCAGATCTGGGGATGGGCGATGCTGGTGATGGGGAGGGGGAGGTCACCAGGCTGTGCCGGGGTGGCTGGGATGGGCTGGCTCTGTACGGGCAGGGTGCAGGGAGGTGGGGAGGGTGTGGAGGGACCATGTGAGAACAGGAGGGAGCCTTGGCCATGCCCCACCACTCTTGGCTTGGAGCCCTCCCCGTGTTGCCAGCCCTCTCCCCTGCACAGGAGCAGATTGGGGTGCCATGGCCAAGGGCACTGGGCAGGTGGCGGCAGAGCAGACGGGACCCCAGGTTCCCCACTCCTGCTGAAGTGGGACAAGGATGGATGGGGCCAGAGCTCCCACCACATCCCTGTCCAGGCTATACTGGGGTAACTGGGCCCCAGCGTCACTTTCCCCATGGTGACGGAGCCAGTTAATGGCAAACGGTGCTGGGGAGCATTAACCGAAGTGGGCAGGGGGGCGGGGGTATAAACAAGCACAGAAGGTGAATCTGCAACCACAGGAAATCAGTTCTTAATTCGAGTGAGACACTTTGCCCCTTGATTTCCTGTAATCGTGCCTTTATGTAATGGCGGGGGAAGGGCGGGCAATGCTGTGGGGAGGGGGCAGCTGGCAGGAGGGGCGTGAGGAGTCCAGAATCCCCCACCCTGCGCCCCTTCAGCTGCTCCCCAAGCCTCCCCCCCATGTCAGCCCCGAGGGAGAAGGGTGTTGGGGGGGGAGCCCGCTGGCTCACTGCCATGCCGGGGGACACAGGGGGACCCCGAGCGTGTCCTGTGCCTTTCCCATGGGAAGTACTCCCTCACCATTCCCAGCCGGGGCCTCGGCCGGCTGTTGTCCCCTTGGGGACATGGCTGGGGCCTCATGTCCTTGTATCACCTCCTGTGTTAGGGGACAGGAGCTGGCAGAGCTGACCGCCCCCTGCACAGTGCCGGCACGCAAACATGGGGGTGTTTGTGCACAGATGTGCTCGCACACGTGGACATAAGTGCATGTGTGTCCATATGGACACGTGCACATGCCTGTGCATGTGAACTCACACATGTGCACACACATGGGTGTGCGCAGCTGCATGTTTGCATGTGTGCACACACCCGCGTGTTACTGTGTCCCCTCAAAGTGCGCCATGGGGCACCACCATGCACACACTGAGGAACACAGGTACGCATTCAGGCCTGTGGTGGGAGGATGCGTGGAGTGCCAGCAAGGCCCATGGCAGCCCTTCATGCTGGCTGGCGGGCAGCCGGGACTGAGGCGGGCTGGGAGGGGGCCAGGGGATGCACCACTCCCCTGCCCTCAATTGGCTGAGCAGTAAATAAATAAAAGGGAATTAAATAAATAGAGGCAAGTCAGTTTATATAATCGCTGGTACAGTTTGTCCTGAACCTCTGCATGGATTAGAGAGCTGGCACTGGCCGTGGGTCATTAGCAGTTGGGCTGAGACCCCACCAGTGTGGCCGCCCTGGCCCCAGCCCCCTGGACAGCAGCCCCCAGCCTTGCCCCCTATTTACCTACCCG
Source organism: Phalacrocorax carbo (assembly GCF_963921805.1). Taxonomy (NCBI): domain Eukaryota; kingdom Metazoa; phylum Chordata; class Aves; order Suliformes; family Phalacrocoracidae; genus Phalacrocorax; species Phalacrocorax carbo. Next base: position 9,754,225 of record NC_087531.1, read on the forward strand.
GGTACTTTTTAACAAGCAACCTTGGGAAGGGCTGTGCACGTCTGTGCGTGTGTGTAAGTGCCTACATGGATGTGTGTGCATGCAATGTGCCTCTCTGCAAGTGTGCACAAGTATGTATGTGCATGGGAGGGCACACAGGTGTGTGCAGGTGCCTGAGCATGTCAGTGCACGTGTGCATGGGACTGTGAATGCGTGTGCATGCATTTTTGTGTGCCCATGTCCATGCACACTGCGTGTGTTTTTGTGCATACGTGCACCTGCATGTGCGTGCATGCACACGCATGGGTGTGTGTGCATGCATGGGAGTGTGCATGTGTGTCTGCATGCATATGTATTTGCACACGTGTTTACGTGGGTGGGAGCATTCCAGCACATGCATGTGCCTCTGTGTGTGGCGTATGTGTGCATGTGCACATATGTGTGTGCCTCTGCACAAGCATGTGTGTGTTGGGGTGGGAAGGGCCCCCACAGCATCACCACACCCAGGGGAGGAGATGACAGTGTGCCAGGACACACTGGGTGCCAGCAGACCAGGGTCCCCATATCCCCCCCACCCCACCCTCTCCCAAAAGGCCCCCACACCCCCGCCCTCGCGCCCACAGTCGCCCCCAAACCTTGATTCCGCCCCCAGCCTCCACAACCCGCCCCGGGCGGGGGCCACGGCAGAGCATCCCACGGCATCGTGCGGGCAGCGGGGACGGCCACGGGGGTGTCCCCGGGCTCAGCCCGAGTGTCCCCGCCGGCGGCCCCCGGTGCAGTTCCGGTGCCTCCCGGAGCCAGGGCTGAGCGTGGCTGTGTGCGCTCTTCTGCTGCCATCTAGTGCTCGCCCACGGGTGAGCCCCGGCCCGCGGGGACCGCAGGGAGCCCATCGCCCGTGGCCTCCGGCCGCGGCGGGCAGCACCCCGGCTCTGGGTGCCATGGGGAAGCCACCTGCGAACCGAGGTAACCCCGGGCACCCTGGTCCTCTCTTAGGGGCGGTGGTGGTGGGGCTGGGAGCCCCTTGCTCTGCACCCCGACACAGTGGTGGGGCCCTTGGCGCCGGGGGACCCAGAGCAGCAGCACCCTGGGAACTGGAGGAGAAAAAGCCTTTTCTTGTATAAAGCTTATGGAACCGCACCACAGGGAAGGGTTCGGTGTCATTGGAGCAGTGATGCCGCCTGGACGCCCCTTTACCTTCTGCCTCCCAGCCACCCCATCTACCCAGGCACAGGCTGTGGTGGGGGGGATGCAGGATCCCTGGTCTACCCACCAGCGACAGTCTTGGCACTGGAAGGGCTGGTGTCACAGAGTGGCCGACATGCTGCCATGGACCAGTGCTGTGGGTGGCTGCAGCAGGCATCTCACCGCCACCATGGTGGTGATGGGCTGGTCTGCAAACTGCTGCTGCAGCAGTCCCCAGTGGAGCCTTTTTATGCGTGATGCTGGCAAGCAGGTTTCCTCCCTTTCTCCAGAGGCAGCTGAGCTTCCCTGAGATGGATAGCCTCACCCTGTGCTCAATACCTGCTGACTCAGGGACTTGTGTGCTAGCATTGACTGATCGGCTGGCCGCATCCCTGCTGGGGCTTGGAGGTAAATTGGCTGTGCTAAAGCCAGCTGAGCCCATGAAACACTCGTGTGCAGATGCTTGCTCCAGCCCTGCCCTGGCGGAGTGATCACTGGGGTATCAGCAGAGTTTTGGGCTCTTTGGTGCTTTGCTTGGGGATGGCTCAGCAGGAGATGCCGCAGAGGTATTTTTAGATGTGTAATTCATAGCTATCTCCAGCCTGATTAATTTTTTCCTCCATTAGTCAATCCATCATGCACCCTATGCCAGCTGATGGATGCATGCTTGGAGCTGGGCGTGCTGGGAGGGGCTGATGCAAAGCCTGAGCATCCCTCTGTGTCAGCTCCAACCTTTGCTCCTGTTTCATATGGGGTAACGCAAAAATGCAACAAGCCAGGGCACAGCATGGCAGGGAGACAGCCCACCTGGCTCAGGGGCCTTGCAACTGGCTGGTGCCACCCAGCTGGGCAGGACAGGCACGCTGGGATGCTCCAGCCTTTGCCAGGAAACTTTCCCAGCCAGAAATCCAGGGAGAGGATGCAGCATCCCATGTCTTTCATCCACAGTGAAAGCATCTCCACTCAGCCCTGATTCAGCAAAACAGTGTTTTTTCCCAAGTGCTGTTGCTCCCAGGATGAGGACAGACAGTCCCAGGGGCTGCCAGCATCTCCCGGGGGTGCAGAAGGTGGATTCCCAAAATATTTTTGGGGTTAAAAGCAGGTGGCTGATGTGCTTGTTGCCTTGGTGGGAAATGTGGGCTGAAGGAGCTGAAAGGCCCAGTCTTATCTGGGATTTAGGGTTCCATTTGTGTTAGCTCACCTCCCCACGTGCCCACTGCCCCCCCAACCCTCCCAAACCCTGTGAGCACCCTGGTGAGCAGCACCACCTGCCCGTGCGAGAGCTGGCATACGTGGGTGCACCCCAGGGCACCCAGCAGTAAGGCTGCCCTGACGCCCGCCCAGAGCTCCTGGGCTCCTGCTAGCCCCTCTTCCTGTCCGCCGAGTGTCACCCGCTGCCCCCGCATGCCGGCACGACCCACCTCCCCACACTGGTGGCTGTGGCCATGGCCGGAGGCAGCACGGGGCTGCGGGGGCTGCTTCAAAGGCCCAATTTTCTTGCTCTGAAGCCCCAGCTCTGATCGCGGCTGTAGGCAGGGCCACGGGGTTGCCAGGGCAGCATGGGTGCTCCTGAGCAAAGGGGCACTGTGTTCCCATTGTGGAACAGGGGGCTGCTGGCAGGGGCTGAAAAGCCGGTGCCCTCCACCTACAGCCCTTTGATACCAGCCCAGCCTCTTGCCCTGGAAACTGCCCTGGCAAGCAGGTTGTACCCCAACCTTCCTCCCGCCTTGGTCCCAGCCAGAGCTGCAGTGTAACCCCCGCGTCCTTGGCCCAAAGCCCCACTTCTTCCCCACGGTTGGCCTCCCCCCTCCAACATCAAGCAGCCAAGACCTGACCCTGACTCCCCAACCTGGCCACTCCCACTCACCATCCACCACGTCTTTGCTCTCATGTCGTAGCACAGCTGCCACTTCACCGAGCCCTCTGCTGTGCCTGGTGCCTCCATCCCCACCTGGCTACTCCAGGAGGTGCCTGGTGTCCTGCCCTACTCCCGCTGCCATCGCAGACCCTTTTCCCCTCAAAAAGCACCCAGAGCAGCCCCCGAGCCCAGAGCACGCTTGGGAAAAAGCAGCTGGATGGAGGAGAGGACTAATCCCTGTCCAGGTGCTTTCTTGGCCACCCCTGAGGGAGGTGGGCTGGCTGCTCTTGGTTGGGCTCATGGGTGGTCACTGCACTGCACGGGCTGTGCCGGTGGCCAGCTGGGCCTGCCTGCAGGACGGCACCCACGTCGGGGGGCTGGGGGCACCCTGGGGGGGGGGAAGGCAAAGGGATGTGCAGGGTCTCCAAGGCTTTGGGGGTTGTTTTGGCTTTCTCTGCCCAGGGAAGGGGCTGCTGCAGGTACCACTTAGAACACACAAGCCCCCACGCGAAGGAACCCCAAAGCCAGACAGATGCACAGACATGTACCTGACGGCCTCCTACGCCACTCCTTGCAGCACTGCCTGCCTGTGTCACCCTGACATGTGCATGCCAAGCACGGCACACTCAGCTCGGGGGGCCTGCTCCCCTCTGTAGACACTCAGGGACGAAGCGGTGGTGTGTAGTAGCCTTGTCTGAGGGTCAGGGGGCTGGGGGCCGGCAGGGCTGTAGGGGCTGATCTCTGCTCATGGTGTGGCGGCAGGACCTGGTCACTGGGGAAAAGCAATGGCAGGTCCCAACTGGGGAGCCCCAGCCCTGTTGCCCTGGCTCCGTCCCAGCGTGACCCGGCCCTGAGGATGGCGGAGGATCCTGTGGGGTGACGTCCTTTGGGTCCCACTGGTGCCATGTGTGCTGCAGGACACCAGAGGATCCCAACTGGGGTCACACCTGCCCCCTTCCCCCTGAGCCTGTGCCCTGGTCCCTACCTTGGGATGGGAACCTCAACCACCAGCGAGCGCTTGGGGCTGTCACTTGTCCATGTCACCATCAATTTAGGTGGATTTAGTATCCATCCTCCTGGCAGGGTCAGGGGGTTGTGGGCTTGATCACCTCCTCTGCATGTGGTTGAACCGCTAGTTATGGCTTCGTTACCTTCTGCTGGAGCTGGGTCCTTCCTGGTGCTGCCCACTGGGACAATCCCCAGGCCCTGCTGGGTGCCCTGCCTCCCCCCTTGCCCCCTGCCCACCCTCCTGCCTGCTGCCCACTGGTTTTCCAACCCTGCCCGATTGCCCAGCCAACACACTGGCAGAGCCCAGCTCCTCCAGGCTCCTATCCATGCCTCTGCCAGGAGGTGCAGTGGTTGCCCTGGGCATCCCTGGAACCCAGAAACCACTGGTGATGCTGGTGGCAGGCAGGTGGGACCTGGGGTTTTGCTGGGAGGATTGAGGTGGTTTGGGTTTTTTTGGCTTTGAAGGCTCAGGAGTCACAGGAGAAGCTGATTTTATGCTGAGCTGGGGATTTGGTGACAATTGGGACTATTTAGACAAGGAGCTTTTGGGGACAGGAGCATGGCTCTGTCTGTGCTAGGGGCTTGGGCACTGCTGCGGCCAAGCGCTGAATGATTTGGGGATGGAGGAAATGGATGTGTAGGGAGGGACGCAGCATGAGAGGCAGGCTGCAGGAATTTAGCTCCTGGAAATATTTAATTTCATGGCCTAGAGACTACTTTCTGATTTTTTTCCCCTGGAGTACAATTTTTTTTGTCCTTATTTTTGATCAAAAGCCAGGATTTTTGGGGGAGAGAACTCAGGAGCTTTTTATGAACATTTCCCCTTCCGATGAGGCTTGTTTTCATCCAAATGAGGGCTTGGAGAAGAAAACAAACCCAAAGGTGAGCCTTGGGAGCAGCTCAGTGTTGGGTGCCAGAGCTGGAAGGGAGATGCTTTGGGACAGGGGTGCTGGAGGGAGGCATCAGGCAGCGGTGGGTGCAGGCCCTCAGTGGAGGTGTGGCAGATGGACTGTGCTGAACAAGAAATCTTCCTGTTTAAGAATTGCTGTTTGGCTTGAAAAGGATGATTTTAAAGCAGTGTGTGCCTGCATGCATGCAATAACGTGTGCCCATGCCTCTGTGTGTGTGCAAGCACCAGTGTACGTGTGCACGAGCATGTTTGTGTGCATTTGTGTGGTGTGGCACATGCGTGTGTTGGTCCATGCGGGCGATGTGCTGACTGTGAGCGGAGGAGTTGCATCCTGCTCGAAGCAGGGCTTTCCTGCCCTGGGGCTGCAGTGCTGGCGGAAGCAGGGAGGAGATGCCACAAGACAGTACCCAAAAAGACATGGGGGTCTGGAGAGACCTTGGCGGAGTTGGGAAGGGCCCTGGCAGGGTCTGGGGGTACCCTGCACCTCCTGCAGGGCACTGCAGCCCTGCCAGGATGGTAGGCATGGGGGTAAGCGCCATAGGAGATGGGATGCTGCAAGGCCTGAGGGGCACCACGCCGCCAGCCCGGTTTAGCAGAGCTGGGCCATCAACAGGGGCATCGCCCCGACTTTGTGGGAGTTTGGGAGGGCTTTTTACGGGCCAGTCGGAGGCAGAAGGGGGTGAGTCCCCCACAGAGGGGACAGGGGGAGGTAGCTGCAGTGCTGGCTGCCATGCCAGGCGTTGGCACCCACCCTGGCGTGGGTCGGCTCTGCTGTCCCTGTGCAGGGACAGGGCAGGGACCCCCTCAGGGGTTCGTACATTCAGGACAGCCCCTTTCGGGGCTGCGCAGGGCCGGGCTTTCCCCCCCTAAACCCGGCTCGCTCTCCCCACCCGGACGGGGGGCGCGGGGGGCGGTGCCCGCCGGCTCTTTTAAGGCGGGGGCGGCGGGTCTGACGTCAGGAGCTGTTCCCGGTGCTGAAGCAAGATGGCCGCCCGCTAGCAACCAGGGCGGCGGCGGCGGCGGCGGCGAGCGCCCCCCGCGCCCGGCACCGGCACCGGCACCGGCACCGGCACCGGCGCCGGCACCGGGACCATGTCGCTGCTTTGCGTCGGAGGTACCGGGGGGGGGGGAGGGAGCACAGCGCGGGGAGGGGGCCATGGGGCAGCCCCGCTTCCCGCGGGGGGGGCGGGGCTCGCTGCCGGTACCAGGGCACCGAGCCCGCCTCCCCTTCCCTCCCCCCCCCGGGCAGTGGGGCGCCCGGGCTGGCGGAGATAGTTGGGGGGCGGGGGGGAAGGTCGTGAGAACGGCTCCATTCACAAAAAAGCGGCGCGTGGATTTATGAATGAACCGGCGGGGGCGCGCGCGCGGGGCCGGGAGTGGGGGTGGGGAAGCGAGGGGGGTGTGGGCGCACCCCGCCCGCCGAGGGTCCCCCCCCGCTAACGTCTCCCCCGCCGTGGGGAGAGCCAGGGAGGAAGGGGGCTCCCCCCGCACCGCCCACCGCAGCTTCTCCCGTCCATCCCCCTCCGCCTTCCTCCCCCCCGGAGCTCCCTCCTTCCCCCTCCCCCCATCTCCTTCCACCCCCACTCCAACGCAAAGCCCGGGTGCCCACCCCCACCCGTCCACCATCACCCTCCCATCTCTCCCCAAATACCCCCCACCTCAAGCACCCCACACACGCCCACCCCTCCCATCTGTCCCCACGCACCCCCACCCTGCAGACGCGACCCCCCGCATTCCCAAACACCCCCGCCCTCGTCACGCCCCACACCCCCCCAACACCCCACACATCCCCCCAACGCCCCATGTCTATCCCCACACCCCCGATTCCCACCCCCAGCATCCCCCACCCCAAACACCCCCCACTCCCAATCATCATCTATCCCCAACCACATTCCTTTCCCAAAACAAACCCCATACACCCCAAATCCCCCTATCTTTCCCCACCCCCAAACCCCTAAATACCCCCAGCTCCAGTGACACCCCCAGCCCCAAACACCCCTCCACCCCCAGCACCCTGTGCCACCACAGGCATTGCCCCACTTTGGGTGTGGGGGTGCTGGGGAGGAGTCAGGGCAGGAGCATGGTGGTCTGGTGCTGGTGGGGGTTCATTTAGGGGTGCTGGTCACCCCATACTGGGAGGAACTGGGGGGAGTGTGCAAGTAGGGGATCCCCACCCCCCAGCATGCTGAGACCTGCCCAACTCGGTGCGCAGATGATCCCTGCAGTCTTGGCCTTGCTGGTGGTTAATCTGGATTGAGTGGTCAGTCTGGGGGGGTCCCTTCCCCCCTCCCCAGGCCCTATGGCACCCCGATGGCGTGGGGGTGGCACTGGGGGCTCTGGGGGTGGTGGGACAGAGGTGGTGGCGTGGCAGCTGGGGACCAGGAGGGGCACAGGTTGCTGGGATTCCCCCCACAGTGTCCCCCCCCCCGGGGGAAAGCAGGAGGAAAACGGGGGCTCCCCCACAGCTGCCTGAGCTCAGCGGGATGGGGGCCTGTGCCCCCTCCCACCCACCCACCCACTATGTCCTCATCCCTTAGGTGCCACCACAGCCCCCTCTCCCGTGGCAGAGCCACAATGGAGCTGCTCCCCAGGGGGCCCCCCCCGCCAGCCCCAGGTTTGGGGTCCTTCCCTCTGACAGGGGAACGGCCACGTCTTTACTCCTGTTTAAGGGACTGTCACACGTGGTGACACCCTCAGTGAAGCTGGGCATGGATGGTGAGGAACAACTCTCAGCAGGTTCAGGCTTCCCCTGCCACCCTGTCACCGCTTGCTGGGGGCAGCTATTTTTGTCACCCTATTTTTGAGGTCCCACCCCAGATCCTCCCCTGGCCTCCCCCTGCCCCTCCTGGTGCGCCGGGGCCTCGCGCGGTCCCTGAGGGCTTCGTGCTGGGGGGATGCACCTGGGTGAGGGGCGCTGGTGTGGCCCGGGTGGTATGGGGTGAGTAGGGACAGGGGTGTGTGGCCAGGAGGGGCGTGTCTGAAGTGGTGCGAGGCAGACAGACAGATGGACGGGCGGGTGGATGGGCATCCGGAGAGACAGATGGATGGACAGATTGGTGGAGGGGTGGGGATACATGAGCAGGTAGACATAGGGGTGGGTGGGTGGACAGAGGGAGTGCATGGATGGATGGATGAAGAAAGGGGATAGATGGAGAGACAGGTGAGCAGATGGATGGTCAAAGGATGGACGGACAGTGGGATGGGTGGATGGACAGACAGGTGAATGGATGGATGGACAGAGGGATGGGTGGACAGAAGGATGGGTGGATGGACCAGGGGATGGACAGACAGATAGGCCTGTTGCAGGATGCCTACAGCCCAGCCATTGCCAGTCTGATCCCTGCCAGCTGCCTCCTGCCTCAGTTTCCCCAACTGGCCTGTGCCCCCTGGGCGGCAGCTGGCTACCCCAGCCTGGGGGGCGCTCTGGGTTTCCAGCCCATTGTGGGGGGCCCCCGCTCCTGTGGGGATCCTGCTCCTTGTCCCCAGCCTCCTTGCCTGGGGGCTCAGGTAGAATTTGGCCCGGGGGGCACCCGGGGACCCCCCACCCCTGCGTCAGGGGGATCATTGGTGGGCGGGAGGGGAGTGCAGCCCGCCCGGGGCTGCCGGCTGCAGATGGTGGCAGCAGGACTTCTCCCTGGCAGCAGATGACAGTCAGGAGAGCCATGTGTTCCCTGGGTAATTGGCTGTTCCTGTCAGCTGGGGTATTTTTGGAGCTTTTCCTTCCTCTGCTCCCCCGTTTCGGGGGGCAGTGGGTGGAGGGAGCTGTTGGTGGGTGTGTTGGCGTCCGGAGCAAGGGTGAACTCCCATGCCAGGGTCCCCATGCAGCTCCAAGCATGCACCACAGGCTGCTCCTGCTACCAAATACTGTATTATAATATAATAATATATTTTAAATATATATACACCAAAACATTATATATAATATAACCTACAAAAAAAATTAATATAATATTATAATGCACAGTGGGGTTGGCCATCCCCGTGCAGTCGCCCCGGCTCCTGGCCTGGCGATGCCAGGGGATCTTTGGGATCCCAGAGCCTCGTGCCTGGCCTCGAACCAAACCCCCCCCCCCCAAGCATGAAACCCGCCATCCCTGAGTGAAGCCACAGCTCCTGGAGTCCCGTGATTCCCCAGGAACGTGAGCACCAGCAATGCATCTGGCAACCTTCCTTTGGGCAAAGTCGCTGCAAAGAGCCGCCCAGTGCGTGACCCTCTCGGCAGCATGGGGCTGGCAGCTGAGCTGAAGGATCCCCAATTATTTTCTGAGTGGTGTGCCAAGGCTGAGCCAATGATTCCCTCCCGCCCAGGGCCTGGCGGGGGCTGCTTCTCCAAACCCTGCTGGGCACATGGAGCCGAGGGCAGCCCCCGTGGCCCTTCCAGCGCTGGCAGCGGGTGATAAGCGGCTGGCGAGTGACACGTCTCTGAAATCAAATTACCTTTGATATCACCAGGGCTATTTTCAGCCCTCCTCGGTCACGTTGGCCTTCCACCCGCTGGCACCCACGTCATTTAACTGTTCTCCGGGTGCTGTGTCATTCCCTCTCCGTCTGGTCCCCTCCTGTGAGCCCCAGACACCCCTCGCCCCCACCACCCCCTGGCATGGGCAGTGTTGGTACCTGGCTCTGCCCAGCTGCCCTTTTGCCTCCCCGCTGTGGGAAAACCTGGGTGCCACCTGCTCACACTGGTGTAAAGTGGGGTGGGGGGGGATCAGCCAGCATCGGGGGTGTTTGTTCCCATGGTGTTGAGCAGGATCTGGCCCAGATGCAAACCCCCCCCCCATGCAATCAGCCAATTGGGAGAGGTCCCCAATGGGCAGGATGAGAACCTCGGTGCCCCTGCAAGGGGGACAGGGCTGGAGTGCAGCAGGGAGCACCTCCACTGGCCCTGGGGCTGCTGTGGGGCAGGGGAGGGTTACAGCCTGCACCCCCCCTTCCACCCCCGTGTTTCCTGTATGAACTCTGGGTCAGCGGTTTGGGAGACAGGCAAGAGCCTTAACCCTGGCGCTGCTGGGCTGGTGCCTCTCGGCAGGGGTTGGAGCTGGGAGACGGCTCACCCAAACCCCCCTTTTCCCCCTGGATGTGTACAGTAACATCATCTGTTTCCCCAAATGTATCCAAATTCAGAAGCAGGGGGGTGAGGGGGGTTAAATGCCCCCTCAACAGATGAAGGCTGGTCATTTGGGGCTGCACTGGGATGTTTCAAGTTGTTCCAAAGCGGCAGGTTTTTTGGGGGGGCCTTTGCTCCCCTCCGGTGCCCACCTCCAGCTCCTGCCTGATCCCCCTCCCTCGTGCCTGGCATTGAGGACTCCTGATTTACACCAGCAGGAGGGATCCCACCGCCTTCCCCCACCTTGCAGCTGGGGAGGGGGGGAGCAAGGCCTGGGGTCCTCCCACCCCTTTGGCACGCTGGTGGGGGTCCCCAGCCCCCTGCACGGGGGTCTCAGGCTGAATCTTTTCCCTCCCTCTCTGTCCCTGCAGTTAAAAAGGCCAAGTTCGATGGGCCCCAAGGTAAGCGGTCCCCCGCCTGTCTGCCCACCTCAGGGTGGGCTGGGACTTGGGGCTTGGCTCTGGGGCTGGTTGGGTGGGGCAGGCTCAGAGAAAGGGCTCGGGGGTGGCAAGGGGATCCCAGGCTCAGCCTCAGCTCTGGAGGTATGATTGGGCAAGTTGGGGGGGGCACACACAGAGATGGGGTGCCCTGGGCAGGATGGAGGGGCGCACAGCCAAGCCAGCCCTGGCAGGGGTAGGGTCCATCCTGCCTGGCTGACTGGGGCTGGGGTGCTGAGAACAGTGTGGGGGGACCCCATGGGAGGGTGCAGTGGGGGGCATCTGGGGGGTGGGTGCATGGCTGGGGGGGCACTGAGGGACATTTCACCCTCTGCTTGCTCCCACAGAGAAGTTTAACACCTATGTGACACTGAAGGTGCAAAATGTCAAGAGCACAACCATCGCAGTGCGGGGCAACCTGCCCTCCTGGGAGCAGGACTTCATGTTGTGAGTGTCCAGGGGCTGCCCCAGGGTCCCCCCGCACTGCTCCCCCTACCTGCCCCCCACCAAGAGGAGGTCATGCACTGCTGGTGCTCCCCTGACCCCAGCCCTGGGGGCTCACCTGAGTCCTGGGGCCAAGGGGTCAGGCAGAGACTGGGGTGGGGGCTGCAGGGGAGGGGGGTGACCTGACGCCTCTCCCCCTTCCCCAGCGAGATCAACCGGCTCGACCTGGGCCTGACGGTGGAGGTGTGGAACAAGGGGCTCATCTGGGACACCATGGTGGGAATGGTGTGGATCCCCCTCCGGACCGTCCAGCAGTCCAATGAGGTAGGCAGCCAGGCACCTCCATCCCCCGCTGGACCCTAAGGGACATGTAGCCCCCATCCTGGCTGTCCTTCGCAGGGAGCAGAGCCTTCCCCATCTGTGCCTAGAGAGGGCCCTGCTTCGGGATGGACCCTGTGTTCGTGGGGTTGTGGAGCTGGGGAAGGGTGTGCCTGCAGTTCTCCTCACCCCCATTTCCTCCCCACAGGAGGGCCCTGGGGAATGGCTCACGCTCGACTCCCAGGTCATCATGACCAACAATGAGATTTCAGGCACCAAGGACCCCACTTTCCACCGTATCCTCCTTGACACCCGCTTCGAGCTGCCGCTGGGTGGGTACCGTCCCCGGGCGCCCTAGGTCTGGGGTGCAGCCTTCCTTGCCACCAGTCCCAGGGATGCTTATGGGGCTTGGAGTTGAGCCTGGGGGACTGATCCTGTAGTCCTAAAAGCTGGGGTCTGTTTTGGAAGGGGGTCTGTGAACCAGTCGGGATCTTTGCCCTTGCAGATATTCCCGAGGAGGAGGCCAGGTATTGGGCCAAGAAGCTGGAGCAGCTCAATGCCATGCGGGACCAGGACGATGTAAGTCAGTGCAGAGTCAGGCCCAGGGTGAGGGCTGGGCAGGGAGCAGCGGTGCTGCGAGTGGGCAGCCCTTACCGGCCTGTCTCTCCTCAGTACACCTTCCAGGAGGAACAAGAAAAGCCTCTGCCCGTTCACAGCTCCCAGTGCTGTAAGTGCTGCCCTGCCCCTGCCCTGCTGCAGGACCCCAGCTCCCCTCACCGGGGATGCACAGGAACGGGGTCTGTGCCTTGGGGCACTGGACCCCAACCCAAGTGGGGCTCAACCTCACCCCACACACTGTTCCCATCCCCGTTCCTATCCTCCCTCCCATGTCTGCCGGTGTTTCTTTGCTGTCTCCCTGCCGCACAGTGTATGAGCCCTCCTGTGGGGCTGAGCCATAGGGGACGTGGGGGGGCATGGCAATGGGGCTGGTGAGGACGGTCCCCTGGGGAGCCTGGGCGAGGGGCAGCAAGGCTGGTGAGGGGGCTGCTTGGTGGGGGCACTGGCAGGGGGTCTGGGGGATTTGGGGCGGCAGCTCCGTTTGTCCCAACCCATGCCTCAGTTTCCCATTCTGTAATCGAGCCAGGGCAATGCACAGGCAGGGCCTGTCCCAAGCACAGCTCAGTGCCTGTGTGCCCAGCCCCCGCCCCTCTCCCCTGCACAGTTCAGTGCTACCATGCCTAGCCATAGCACTTGTCCCCAGCTTGGGTTGGTGTCACCATGGCCAGGCCTGGGCACCATCCCCAGAGCACTTCAGTGCCACTGTGCCCATCCCTAGGCCCCATCACCACCCCATCTCAGTCCCTGTCCCCAGCATGGCTCAGTGCCAATGTGCTCCATCTGGGCGCTATCCTCAACCTGTCTCGGGGCACTGTCCCCAGCCCAGCTTGGTGTCACTGTGCCTGGGCGATGCTGGTTTCTCCCAGCCAGCTCCTGCTGCTGCCCCGCAGCTGCCTCCATCCTTATTGTCTCTGCCACCTTTTTTTTTTTGTAGGTAACTGGAATTATTTTGGCTGGGGAGAACAGCAGAGTAAGTATCCTGTCCCCTCCTCTTCTCCCAGCCTGGTGGTCCCCAGCACATCCCCCTTTGCTGGTCTAGGGCTCAGGGGACCTGGGGCTTGGGTTCAGCCTGCGGCCTCGTGCAGTGGCTCTGTGCTGGGCAAGGGCGGAGGCACGGAGTGCCCTGTCCTGGGCAGGGTTGTTCCCACAGGCTGGTGGGGACATGGCACCATGAAGCTCTGTGCCCTCAGGGTGCTCTGGTGGCAATAAGCAGCTGTGGTGGGACATCGGTGGGGCGGAGGGAGGGTCCCCACCCACTGTCCTCCTCTTCCCTCCTGGATATCTCATTTCCCCCCTCTGCCCTTTCCTTGACCCCCAAAACCCCTTTCTGCAGAGGAGAACGTGTGCAGCCCCTCACCCCTTCCAGGGTCTGTCTTCCCAGCATGGTCCCACAGTGGTGGGGACATGGTGGTGGCAGTAGCGGGGCTGTGTTGGGTGTGGGGCAGATTTGGGGCATCTCTGGCCACAACAGTCATGGGGCCGTCCCCGTCCCACTCACTGTGGCCCCTTGCAGACGATGACCCCGACAGCACGGTGGATGACCGGGACAGTGATTACCGCAGCGAGACCAGCAACAGCATCCCACCGCCATATTACACCACCTCCCAGCCCAACGCCTCCGTCCACCAGTACCCCATGAGGCACCAGCAGCAGAGCTCCCATGACTCCTACACTGACTCCATGCAGAGTTATGAGATGGACTACTCAGACCAGCATCCCATCAGGTAGCATTGGCACAGCCAGCTCCCCCCGGGACCTGCTCTCTCAATCACCCCCCAGAGGTGGCAGAGGGTCCTGGGGTGACGCCAGGGATGGTGCTCCCAGGGTGGTGGGTGACAGAGGGAAGGATGCTGAGGCGAGGAAGAGGGGGATGGTGCTGGCCCCAAGCCTTTCCTTCTCACTGGAAAGTTTTCAAGCTCTTTTGAGTCACCACCCTCCTCTGTCCTCGCTGGGCTTTGGGACCCCCAAGCCCCAGCTGTCCTTGCTGGGAGCTGAGTAGTGGGCTGTGGCCTGGCTGGGGATGCAGACATGGCTGTAGGCAGAGCCGTAGGCAGGGATGCCTGCCCAGCGCTTTGTCCCCATGGTCGCAGCACGGCCCAGTTCCTCGCCAGCATCCAGCCCAAGGTTCCAGCCCCGTCCGCCAGGACGGAGCCACCCTGCCGGCATCCCCATGGTAGCAGGGGATGCTGGGGTGTGGTGGGTGCGGCAGCGCGGTGCCTGGAACCTTGCTGATCATCTTCCTCTCCTCCCTGGCAGACGCTATGGTAGCATAGACTCTGCCGCAAATGGACGCAGCGACGCTGAGTCCGCTTCTGAGTCGAGCAGGCGGACAAGCCGCCAGCCTTCCCTTGAGATCAGGCAGTCCCTAGACCAATTGGATAGGTGGGTTGCTACCTCGTCGCATGCTGTGTGCTGTCGCAGAGTGCTGTGGTTGGTCCTTGCAGCCATGGTGAGGCCAACACCAGTCACGGCAAGGGCGGCCTTGTGCTGCTGCGGGGTCCCCCTCTCCCTGCCCTGGACTGCCTCGGAAAGGAGCAGTGTTGGGATGCTCCAGGTGTCTCTTGGCCCCATGGCATCCCTTCTTGCTGCTGTGCCCCAGTTCATGGGGGCGATGCCCCAGCGTCCTGGTCCTGCTCACCAGCACAGTGACTGGCTGGCAGCACTGCTGCCTGTTCTCCGTCATGCCAGTGTGTATGGGAGCTGGGGCCTCAGGGACTCAAATGCCACCCTCCGTTTCTGGTCACTTCCCAGGGAACACCTGGCTGGGCAAAAGCCTCACACAATAATTTGGGACACTCACGATGTGCCAAGGGCCCTTCTCCCAGATCTGGCCAGGATCAGGCTGGGGAGATGAGGGGTTTCCAAGCATGAGCCATGTCTCCTGCACTCCTGTGTCCCAAGTCCCGCTTCCCAAGGTACCTGGATGGCGCCAGTACCACCCCCGTGCTGGGACCAGCCTGGGAATCCCCCAGTACCCTCCTCCCTGCGGTGTCCCCTGGCTCCCCACTGCCTGGCCCAGCCACTCTGGGCCCAGGGCTCTGCCCATCCCATCCCCTTGTCCCTTTCTCCCTTGCCCACCCCTGAGCCCTGGCTGCTGGTGCTGGAGACGTGGTGTCGGCCTCTTCCTAGGCATGTCCCTGTCCTGTCTGCATGTTTGCTTATGTGAGCCTCTCCCCACGGAGCCCTGCGTCTGTCCTGTCCCTGGCAGCCTCCTGGGACACAGGGAGACCCTCTGTGCTCCCCCAGGTGCAGGTGGCTGTGAGAGGGGTATACTGGAAGGGCCAGGGGCCAGTGGAGCAGGTGGGGCGGTGGGAAGGGGGTCTGGCCTGGCAGGAAGACTGGAGAGGAGACCCCCAGGTAGGGATGATGTGGCTAAGGGGAGTGATGGGGTTGAGGGTATGTCCTTGGAGAGGGGGTGCCAGGGAGGTCTACAGGGAGTGCTGGCATGTCAGGATAGATGTTGGGTGACGGATCTGTGGGTTGGGGGCAGGATGGGGTGTCTGGCAGAAGAAGGAGGCAGGATCTGGCTGGGGGTGCTGCCTGGCCACGCTCTGACCCCACCCCTGGCAGGGGTGAGCTGAGGGGACAGACGCTGTCCCCCACGTCCCCATGCTCAGCCCAGGCACAGGCAGGGCACCCCTGCGTGTGCCCCAGCCTGGGGGGCTAGTCCCAGTCCACAGAGTCTCCTGGGTCCATGCCTTTGACTCCCAGGATGAGGAGCCTGCTGCTCACCCCGGCTGTGCCCTGGGGTGAGCTGCACATCCTTGCGCCTGTGCTGCAGGGACCCCTGGGGCTCTGGCTGGGGCCGCATGGGTCAGGCGAGGCTGCAGCACAGACCCACAGGAGCCCTGTCCTTGTCTCCCCTTGGCCCTGCAGCCCCACAGGGAGCAGCCACTATGCCTCGTCAGCCGAGCTGAGCCAGGGCAGCTCCCAGCTGAGCGAGGACTTCGAGAACGAGAGCCTGCGGGACTCAGAGCTGGATGAGCGGGACGGCGACTCCTACCACTCCTGCCACAGCTCCGTCAGCTACCGCAAGGACTCGCCCCACTGGGAAGAGGAGGACGATGACCTCTATCTGGAGGAGGAGGAAGAGTTCAATGAGGACTACAGCGAGAATGAGGAAGGCTACCCCAAGGAGGAGGAGGACCTTCGGCAGCAGGGCACCTACAAAACCCCTGAGCATGATGCGTACCCCCCACTGCAGAAACCCCCTGGGCAGCAGCAGCAACAAGTCCCGCAGCAGCAGCAGCAACCGCAGCTGGTCCCACAGCTGAAACCGCAGCAGCAGGAGAGGAAGGAGAAGAAAGAGGAAAGGAAGGAGGAGAAGGACACCTCTGTCCCCCCAGAAACCCCAGAGGCCCTCCAGGCCCAGCGGGGAGTGGACGAAGCTCCCCTGCAAGAGGCGGCCCCCAAGCCTGAGCCCCCAAAACTGGCTGAGAGGTAGGAGAGAGTTGTTGATCTGTAGCACCGTTGGAATGGCACTGTGCCTGGAGACACTGAGGATGTTCTGGAGGTGGCCTGGGGCTGGTGCTGGTGCTGCTGATGCCAAGGGGCAGCACAAGGGACCTTCTGTGGTGTCTGGGGTTTTTCCAGGTGCCTGAGGCCTTTAATTATTGAACATGTCCATTTTCCCATGGTTTGGTGAGCACCACCACTCTGCACAGGGTGGGAAGCGTGATGGGCTTTTTCAGCCTTTTATTTAGTTTAAATTATAGACCACAGCTGGGGAATCTCTAATTTAAAAAAATGTGTAATGAGCTTTTTTTAAAAAAAAGTATTTAGGCCCAAGGGCTGGCTAGAGTCCTGGCGAAGGTGGCCTTAGTTCATGTCTGCCTGCAGTGCCTCTTCTCCGGGCAGGGGGCTTGGGGGGGGGTCACTTGCTGGGCACTGGGGATCATGGATTAGTGCTGAGGAGCCCAGGTTAGCACTGGGGACCACATATTAGCCCAGGCAAGGCCCCACAGGGCTGGTTTGGGCAGGCTCCTCTCCCAAGCTCCCCACGGCCTCGTCCCAGCCCTGTTCTGAGCACCGATCTCCAGTGTGATGTCACACCAGGCTCTCCAGGAGGCTGGGGTGATGGGAGGATTTATTTTCTTTTCCTCCATATCTTGTTTTTGCAAGAGAGGAGAAAAATTCCCCACAACAACCAGCATGTCCAGGCTGGCAGGTCCCCCTGGGCTCGGAGCCTCTGGGGTGTTGGGAGCTCTTAACCCCAGGAGGTCCCAGCATGGTGGGAGGCAGCCAGAGGACGTTCTGCTGGGGAGATGGGGGGTGAGGGATGTTTAATCCATGTGCTTGTGTCCCAGCAGTCCCCTGACCCTTTGCTGCTGGAGGGATCCCTCACGTTGCTTGGGTGCCCAGGACAGTCTCCCAAGGGAGGGGGATCTCCCAGCTTCTCATTGCTCTGCCTTGACTGCACTGTCCTTTGCAGCAGGACTTGCTACCTTCTTAGTGCCCTTCCTGGTAGCAAGAGGGGGTTTTTGTCATGGCCACACTGGCTCAAGGCCCATCAGGATCCCTAAATTGCAGCCTCAGTCCTGCCAGGGGTGTGGGGGCTGACACCCCATCCCCAGTGCCATGCTGGGAGGTGAGCAAGGTGTGTGTGCTTGCAGGGAGCAAATAGAGGCAGAGGTGCAGGACCCCAAAGCACGAGCCAAAGCCAACTGGTTGAGAGCCTTCAACAAGGTCTGCATGCAGCTGCAGGAGGTGAGCAATCCGGTGGCTGCCCGCTGCCAGGTCCCAGCGCCAGCCACGTGCTGGACTGGGGGCACAGCCCCTTCCCGTGCCTGGGCATCTTCCAGACATGTCTGCTCCCCAATCCCATGGACGTCCCACACCCTGAAGGCAGTGGGGGCCTGGGGGACCCCAACAGTGGTGGCCCCACAACCCCGTTCACACCAAGTGGGACTCCCTCAAGGGGCAGGGAGTGCTGAGGACCTTCCTGCGGTGTGTTGCATGTGGTGTGCTGGTGCAAGCCCCTCCGCCCTCTCCCCTGTATTGAGTTGACAATTTTTTTTGTTCTGTTTTTAGACTCCATCCTCCATCTTTTCTTTTTGTTTTGGCTCTGGATTCACCCCCCAGGGCTTCGATCCCCCTCCCCACCGCTTCTCTTTTGAGTTGTCCACCACGGCCCTTGCGCCCACATCTCCCCTTCCTGCAGGGAAGGGGTGTAGCCTGCCTGCAGGTAAGCATGTCCAACTGGAATGACCCAGCAATGTGTGTGCCTTCACCATGTGTGTGCACGCGCGCACGCGTGTGTGTGCGCGCGTGCATGCAGGGAGGTGTAATTGGCTCTTTCCTCCCTTCTCCCCCAGAATAATCCCCTCCCTGCAAGGGAGGTGTCACTGCGGGATGGTCCCTGTGTACACCCTACCTCCAGTGTGCTTTGGCTTTTCCCTGCACTTCTCTCCAACTGGCTGTGGGTCTGTGTGGACTTGCCGAGCCTTTCCAATGATGCTTCTCCATTCCCCCAAACCCTGAATTTTTGCACGGTGCAGCCACCCCCACTGCTTTGCCAGCCCAAGCCCCTCTGCTGAAGCCTGCCCACCGCTTGCCCAGCTCAGCCTCTTGAAGATATTCCCAGTGCAAGCTCTTTGCTGGAAAGAGCCCTGTTGTTTCAGGAACACGCTTTTCTCTGCCCACCCTGTAAATCCTTTACGTGCTTCCCCAGTGCTGTGGGTGCCGGCTGGGTGCTCAGCTGCCAGCAGCGCTGGGGTGGGCTGCCATGTGCACTGGGGGCTCGGTGCTGCACCCATGACAGCTGCCCCATGTCTTGCAGGCCTGCGGAGAAGGCAATGGAGAAGCTAAATCCCTGTGGTTCAAAGGCGGGTGAGTATGTGGGGAAGCCGGTACTTTATGCCCCCATGGGGGCTTGCGGGCTGCTCTCCCCTCCTCATTAGGATGTGATTAACAAGCTTGTTGGGGGGCTGGTGTGGGGAAGCGTTGCTGAGCTGTGGGCATGTGGGGGCCAGATGAATGCTGGTTGCTTGGTGCTTTTGGAGGAGCCAGCAGAGATGCCACTGCTCCGTGTCCCCAGGAGCTGCTGCCAAAGGGGAGAGCAAGGAGGTGAGTGGGTTGGGAGGGGACTGAGCTGGGGTGGCAGCTACCACTTCTCTCCTGCCATCTGGGGCTTGAGTAGTGCCACGGGGAACCCTGAACCTCTCACCCTGACAGGCTGTGGGTCTCACCCTCACAGGTGGCCCTGCTGCTGAGCCAGGCAGAACCTGGCACATTTCCTTGAGAACCCACCAGATTATGCCAGGGTTTTTTTGCAGACAGGACTGGAGGCTGCGAAGCGGTGTTTCTGCCTGAGCTGCGGTGCCTCGGTTTCTCTCACAACAGAACAGCTTGGTGCTCGCCTTTTGTGTCCCAGAGGGAAACCCCAGCTCTCCCGCTCCACGCCGCAGTGTCAAAGCGGCTATTGTTTTCCTGTGTTCCACTGTCACACCACTGAAGCAAAACATCTTCATGTGGGGAAAATCACAGTTTTCTGCCAGAATCTCCTTCCCCCATAGTTTTCAGTCTAATGATCCCTGCCTCAGCTGGGGCGGTGGTGGGGATGGGGGTCCCCAGGCCACCCAGGGGTTGTCCTGCAGTTTTGTCCGCCAAGTCCCGAGTGAACATGGGGCAATAGCAGGGGACCCTGCCTCTGTTCCCCCTTCCCCGCTGACTCTCATCTCTCTTGCAGGCCTGGTGGCGGGCTGATCATTATAGACAGCATGCCGGACATATGCAAGCGAAAACCCATCCCCCTAGTTAGTGATTTGGTGAGGTTCCTCCTAACGCTTTGCACCTCACAGTTGCCAGCTTCGCTCCTGCTGCACCCCGCTGGACTGCGCTGCCCGCCTGCCCTGGCCAATGCTTGCGGGGTGCCCGTGCTCTGCTCCCCAGCTGCCTCTAACATGGCTTGTGTTTTCTGTTTTCTTTTCTCTGGCCTGGCTTGGCTGTCCTTGGCGGCAGGGGGGCAGCAGTAAAGTTTCTGCGCTGCATTAACAGCATGCCCGACATTAAGCCTGGACGCAAATCTCTCCCTCTAGTCAGTGATCTGGTGAGCGTGGTCTGAGGGGTTAAAGAGAGAGCACTCACCCAAGGGTGCTTCTCTTTAATGGAGTTCCAGGGCCCTGTCCCTACACCAAGCATCAGCCCAAGGCTTCCTGGGGCTGCATCTGGTTTCCCATTTTTTTACTGGTGCTGTGTCCCTGGTCCCTTCTCGTCCCACCTGCCATAAGTTCCCCGCAGCTCGGGCCATGGTGGTGCCAGGCAGATGGACCCACATATCAGAGGAGGGGTAGCGCTGGCTTTTCTGAGCTGCACAGACTCTATGCTCCTGTCCCCACCATTGTCACACTGCACCGCTACAGCCCAGTCCCCATGTTGGGGTCCCATCCAGCCCCCTGGGCTATAATGCATAGGGTCACTCTGCTGTCACCCCCCTGGTGACGAGAGACAGCAGTTTTGGAAACCAGACACCCTTTGTGCCCAGAATTAGGTGCCCTTCACCTCCTTCCCCTCTCTTTACACCTCGCTGCCTCCACTCTGTGCCCTCCCAGGGTGCCTCCATCCTGTCCCCAGCCCACCTGCCCTCCCCCATCCCGCTGCCCCCCCCCTTGCTGCTCTAACCCCAGTGCCCTCTGCCCCCCAGCTCACCTGGGCAGCCGCTGATGCTTCTGCACTGTGTTGTGTTGGTGTCAGGGTTTTGGGGTGTTGGGTTGTGGGTGGTGATGGGGTGGGCAGAGTGCAGGGGTCAGGCAGGGGCCACTGCCTTTCCCTGCTGGGGTTTGGCAGTGCTGCGGCTTGGGGTGGCAAACCCCCCAGGGACTGGTCTGGTGCTGGGTGAGGGGTTGGTTTTGTCCCAGTTCCCACTAGTTCCAGCAGGGAAGGGGCAGGACTTGATCTGCTGTGAGGTGGCTAGTGCTAACAGCCTTTTATTCCCCCTCTCGCTGGCCCTGGCTGCCTGCAGGCAATGGTAAGTGCCATCCTTGCTCTGGTCTCCCCAGGGTCTCAGTTGAGAGGCTGTGCCCATTGGGGCTGAACTGGGAATGCCGTGGGCTACTGAACTGGTTCCAGTCCCACAGCAGCGGGGTGGTGCTTTGAAGTGCTGGTGTCACTGGGAGCTGGGCTGTCCCCACTGCCAGCTCATGCAGCCAGCACCCTCCCCCATCTGGGGTGGGGGTCCACCCCAGGTGGTTTATGGCCACTGGGACCCCAAAGGGGTGTGGGAGGGACAGCCTGTGGTCTGCCAGATCTGGGAATTATGTTTCTTTCCCGCAGTCCCTGGTCCAGTCCAGGAAAGCAGGAATCACATCCGCGCTGGCCTCGAGCACATTGAACAATGAGGAGCTGGTAGGTGCTGGGGCTGGCTGGGGTGTGGGGCGGTCATGGTTGGAGAGCTGAGCCAGGCCAGCAATGGGGGTGCGGGGTCTGTGCTACACCAGCATCCTCCTCCAGCGATGCCAAAGCAGCCAGGATGCTCACGGCTGCACTTGGGGATGGTGGTGTTTGTCCTCTGCCCTCCTTGCCCGCACCCAGCAGTGATGCTGTATGTGGCCCAGCACCTGTGGATGGCATCTCTGCACCCTGCTGCATGGCTTGGTTGCTGCACGTTGCCTGAGCTTTCCTCCCCCACTCTCTTCTGTCCTTGCACAGAAAAACCATGTTTACAAGAAGACTCTGCAAGCCTTAGTGTACCCCATCTCCTGCACGACGCCCCACAACTTTGAGGTGTGGACAGCCACCACCCCCACCTACTGCTACGAGTGTGAGGGGCTGCTCTGGGGCATTGCCCGGCAGGGCATGCGCTGCGCCGAGTGCGGCGTCAAGTGTCACGAGAAGTGCCAGGACCTGCTCAATGCCGACTGCCTGCAGAGTAAGGAGCTGTTGCCTGCAGCCTCATCCCTTCTCACTTTGGAGAGGGAGGAGGGAGAAATGGAGAGGTGGACTCCTGCCTTGTGCATGGGGGAAGTGGTGGGCAGGGCAGATCTGTCCTGGGCAGGGTGTAGACCTCTCCAGGTTTGACTTCATTCATGCATGGTGGGCTTGGGGAGCTCTCGGCTCTCTCCTGGATGCCGCCTGCCCCCCACATCTCACCCATGGCTTTCCTCTCCCAGGGGCGGTGGAGAAGAGCTCCAAGCATGGAGCGGAGGACCGGACCCAGAATATTATCATGGTGCTCAAGGACCGCATGAAGATCCGGGAGCGCAACAAGCCAGAGATATTTGAGCTGATTCAGGAGGTGTTTGGGGTGACCAAGACCACACACACACAGCAGATGAAGGCCATGAAGCAGAGCGTCCTGGACGGCACCTCCAAATGGTCGGCCAAGATCAGCATCACGGGTAGGCACCGGTAGTGCCTGGCACCATGTGCCGTGGGGGACTATGTGGCTGTCCCCTTGCACAAGGACACTGTGTGCTCCAACCCGCCTCCTGCCCCTCATCTTGCAAAGTGGCTTCAGCCCCTGGGGCTCTGGTGGGGGACACAAGATGCCTGTTGCGGGATCTCGGAGTGGCTGTGGCACTGACTCATCTCTCTGTCTGTTCTCTCCCCTGTGTGTGCCATGCATGTGCCTTGTGTGGATGGGCATGTGCTGCGCCATGCTGTGCTGCAGTCGTTTGTGCCCAGGGCCTGCAAGCAAAGGATAAGACAGGTTCCAGTGACCCGTATGTCACTGTCCAGGTTGGAAAGACAAAAAAAAGGACTAAAACTATCTACGGCAATCTCAATCCAGTCTGGGAGGAGAATTTCCATTTGTAAGTTCACCCCTGGCCCACCCTGTCCCCTTTCCTGGCCGCCCGCGGTCATGCTGAGCCGTGCTGGCTGTCAGCACGTCCCTGTGGGGGGTGGAGAGCCTCATCCTGACCCAGATGAGGGTGGAGGGGGGATGCTGGGGTCACTGGGAGTGCTGGTTTTGCGCTATGGAGTGTTTTGTTCCTGGTGATGGGGGCTGATCCAGGCTGTGTTGGGGCCACCTTGGCATGGTGCAGAGCCATGCCGAGCCAACCAGGGAGGGTTGGTGCTCCCACATCTCTTCCCCAGTTCCTGCCCTGTGCTGGGATGGTCCCTCTTGTTTAGGGAAACAGAGGCTGTGGAGAGGCCAGAAAGGTTTCCCTGCTCATCCTGGGGCTTTTGCCCCTTCTCTCCTCCCCAGCGAGTGCCATAACTCCTCCGACCGCATCAAGGTCCGCGTCTGGGACGAAGACGATGACATTAAGTCCCGTGTCAAGCAGCGCTTCAAGAGGGAGTCTGATGACTTCCTGGGCCAGACAATCATCGAGGTCCGGACCCTGAGTGGGGAGATGGATGTCTGGTACAACCTCGGTAACCAGCTTCCCTGGCACGGCCTGCTCGGGCTGGGACTCCTGGTCCTGCATTCCCAGGGGGACATGCTGCCAGCCCTGGTTTGAAGGCTACTTCAGCATATTAGTATAGGGTCTGCTGTTAAAAACACTTAATATCAAAAGCCATTGGGATCAAGCATTTTCCCAGGCTCATTCTCAAAACTCTTTGCCCAGGAGGTCTGAAGCACTGGCCCTCTGTAGAGGGGAAATTGAGGCATGAAGAGGCCACATCTCTGTAGTGCCTGGAGATATGACCAAATCCCTCTCTGGAATGCCTTGGCTGCACTTGGTGCTGGGTGTCTCCCTGGCCCCAGCCCCAAGGCCCCTCCGTGCCAGAGCTGTCTGCCCCTTTGGGGCTAGGGGTGAGCAGAGTTGCTCTGGGGAAGCCTCACGTCTTGTCCCCCTTCCTGTCCCCCCACAGACAAGCGGACAGACAAGTCAGCTGTATCAGGAGCCATCCGGCTGCACATCAGCGTGGAGATCAAAGGCGAGGAGAAGGTGGCTCCCTACCATGTACAGTACACTTGCCTGCATGAGGTGAGGAGCCCAGGCAGGCGTGGGGGGCATGACCCCCACCCCAGCAAAGCCACCATGCCACCACAAGCCCTGGGGACCTGACAGGACTCATTTGTACCTCCAGAACCTCTTCCACTTTGTGACGGATTTGCAAAACAATGGGGTGGTGAAAATCCCTGATGCCAAGGGGGATGACGCCTGGAAGGTGTACTTTGACGAAACGGCGCAGGAGATCGTGGATGAGTTTGCCATGCGCTATGGGGTGGAGTCCATCTACCAGGCCATGACGTGAGTCACTCGCCCTCCACCTTGCTCAAAGGGGCTGCGCCAGCCCTGGGTTGGCGGGGGTCACTATTGGCGTCTTCCTCCCCTGCTGCTCTTTGCACCCACCTCCCCACCATGGGTGCAGACATGCTCCCCTAGCTCGCCCTGCACCTGTGCACCCGTGCACCCGTCCCTCCCCTCCTCTGTGCGTGCACCCCAAATGCCGCGCCCCTTCCTACAGGCAGCCCCTCCTGTGGCCCTGCACCCTCACCTTCTGCCTCCCTCTGCAGGCATTTTGCCTGTCTTTCCTCCAAATACATGTGCCCGGGTGTGCCAGCAGTGATGAGTACCCTGCTAGCCAACATTAATGCCTACTATGCCCATACCACGGCTTCCACCAATGTCTCAGCCTCTGACCGCTTTGCCGCTTCCAATTTCGGGGTAAGTCCGATGGTGCGTAAACACTCCTTCCTTCTTCTCTCTCTTCTCTTGGGAGCGGGTGGGGGGCTTGGGGGGCAAAAAGGGCTGTGCAAAACACCCTGCTCCAAACTGTAGCTGAGCAGCAGATGGGTCAGCCCCTGCTTGCCCCGAAATTCATCCCACTCGGGATTTTCAGGAAGGAAAAGAGCCACCACCTTCCTGGAAGAAGGTCTAAATTAGCTCTCCAAATTTGCTCTCCAACCATGAGGGTCTGAGCAGGCTGGGATGCTGGGTGGCAGTGTGGCAGGAGGGGGAAACCTTGGCGGCAAAATCACAAGCAGGTGGCAAGGAGCCATCCCTGCAGCTTGCTGGGTTTTGCATGGCCCTGTGTGCTTTGGACGCATCCCGGGACCGCTGCAAACTCACCCGACTGTGCCAGCACCCACGCGTGCCTGCTGGGTGCCTCACTTGCAGCAAGCAGGGTGAGTTTGTGCCGGCGCTGGGTACGCCCTTGGGGACGTGGGCCGGGAGGGGCTGAGCTCTCGCCCCGCCTCCCCCTGCGTGTCCTAGAGGCAGCAGGTGGTTGCTCTGGACGTGCACAGGTTGAGCCAGGATCAGTGCCCAGCCCTGGGTCAGGCAAAGTGCTGGGTAGCCAGGGATGCAGCCAGGGCTGAGTGCAGCTCTGGACAGGGGCTGCTTTGGCTCACCTCCCACTTCCCATCGCAGGGGGTAGCTAGAGCCGAGCAAGCTGTGCCTCCGGGGTATGAAAGAAGAGGAAACCATACAAGAAGAAAAAACCAAACACCTTTTCTCTGATGTGGAGGATTAAAAAAACTTTTTTCTTTTTCTTTTTTTAGCGAGCCTAAGGTTGGGTCCTAAAGTGCCCGGCCGCGTCACTTTAACCCCGAGTACCTGTCGTGTCCAGTTTTAAAGCACTACAGCTGTTTGGATGCATGGTCTCAGCCCAGAGCCTGGCTTTGCCATCTCTGGCAGGCGAGCACGCCGAAGGTTTGCGGTCGCCAGTGCAGGCTGTGGGCTTGGCCGGGCTGCGGCCAGGTGGGCGTGGGACTTGCTGTCCCATCCTGTCCCCATGTCCTCCCCCAGGACTCAGGAGCTGCTCCAGGCTCTCAGGAGCCCTGCGGGGCAGCCCTGACCCAGTACAGCTGGTGCTGTGGAGGAAACCCAGGGCTCTTGTGAGAGACCCACGGGGTTGTCCAATGCCCCACCCCGGCAAAGGTGCAAAGCGAAATGCCTCCCAACACTGTTTTGGGGCAGATTGGTTGCTTTGCCCTCAGCTGATGCCTGATCCACAGCTCAACATGGGTTTTGCATCCTCTTGCCCCGCGCTCCCTGGCCAGGAGCTGGGCTAAGCTGAATTAAAGGCACTCAGCCCCAATGGCGACTGTCTACCTGGGGCGGTTCTCTGCCTACATCCCTTGATGCAGCCCGGTTGGGCGAGCAAGGAACCCATGGAGGTGTCCAACTCCTGGGGACCATCCTGGCCTTGTCTTGAAGCACCTCAGCCCTGAAGGTGGGCGACCATTGCAAGAACCCAGCTGCTCTTTCTCTGCCCTTTCTTCCTGAGCTCTTTGAAAGCTTCAACCTAGGGGCCACACAGCCCACAGGGACAATCCTGCACACCCTCTCCCTGGTCCTGCCCCAAGCCCAGGCTTGGAGGTGCTCAAGTGCGCAGGGCAGACAGAGCAGCCTGTCCCTCCTCTGGCGCTCACCGCCAGCGAGAGCAAAGGGGATGCACGGTGTTGCCTCTCGATGCTGTACCTCACCCGGCATGGCCACATGTGCCCCGGGAGCTGTGATGGCTGCCAGTGAGCCCCAGCTACCAGCGAGGACATGCTCTTCTTTGTGGGCATCCTGTGCCTGCCCATAGGGCTCTGATGAAGGAAGGAGGGAAGGAAAGACAGCAGGAAGGAGAGGGATGAGTGAGGGGCAGCATGGGCTGGGCTTGGGGCAGAGAGAGCCAGGGGCAGCAGGGAAGGGGGATGGTCCCTGCCACCTTTCTCCTGTTTACCTGGCTCTGGGGCATTTCTCCGCAGAAGGAGCGGTTTGTCAAACTCCTCGACCAGCTGCACAACTCACTGCGGATCGACCTCTCCATGTACCGGGTAAGGCGCCTCAGCTTCCCCACCTGTCTAATAAGGTCTGAAACAACAGGTGGCTGTTTCTTCCCCCTCCACTCGCCCCATGAAAGTTCTGTGTCCAACTCTGCTCTTTTCTTGCCCTTTGGCAGAACAACTTCCCTGCCAGCAGTCCCGAACGGCTGCAGGATCTCAAATCCACGGTGGATTTGCTGACCAGCATTACTTTCTTTCGGATGAAGGTATTGCTGGGGCCCCACTTGCCCCATCCCTCTGATGGGGAGCCTTGACCCTTGCTGTGCCTTGTTCTTTGCAAGGTTGGGGTCCCGCTGACCCCGTGGTAGCTCCCAGGTGGCTGGCCAGGGCTGCAGGTCTGCCTCCAGCACCGCTCCCTCCCTGCACACCCAGGTCCAGGAACTGCAGAGCCCACCCCGAGCCAGCCAGGTGGTGAAGGACTGCGTGAAAGCCTGCCTCAACTCCACCTATGAGTACATCTTCAACAACTGTCATGAGCTGTACAGTCGCGAGTACCAGACGGACCCGGTGTGTGGGGTGGGTGGAGCTGGGATGCATTAGAATGCTGGGTGCTGCGGGGGACCTCACTGCGCTCTGCTGACCTTCCCCATCTCCTGCCCTTCTCCTTCACGCAATGCTCCTGCTCCCTCTCCAGAGCACTCAATTCCATGCAGAATGAGCCCCAAGCCTTGGGCAGGGTTTGAGCCCCACTGCTGTAGGGTTGAGATGGGGGTCAGACAAGAGGGGACTGCGTGGGGGCCTCCAGGGTGTTCCCAGAGCCCTCCCACCTCCTCATTAGCCCTGCCATGAAATTGAGCCCTGAAGGTGGGGTGACCAGAGCCTCTGCTGTGTCCCCATCACTACAGACTAAGAAAGGCGAGGTGCCCCCTGAGGAACAAGGCCCCAGCATCAAAAACCTGGACTTCTGGTCCAAGCTCATCACCCTGATAGTCTCCATTATAGAGGAGGACAAGAACTCCTACACACCCTGCCTGAACCAGTGAGTAGGTGCTGGGAAAGGGGACCCTGCTTTGCACCCGGGGGGATGCCCACACAGTGGCAATGGTAGCTTTAGTCCTTTGGAAGTGGCTTGTAACATCCAGTCTACAGATGGGGAAACTGAGGCAGGCAGGAGGTGTGGGGGGGAGGTATCTCCAAGGGGAGGGCTGGTCCACCCCATGTCCATGCTTCTCCCCCACCCCAGGTTCCCCCAGGAACTGAACGTGGGGAAGATCAGTGCCGAGGTGATGTGGAACCTCTTTGCTCAGGACATGAAGTATGCGATGGAGGGTGAGTCTCCCAACACCGCCCCAAGCTGGGTGGGGCAACCAGGCAGAAGCTGCACTCTGCTCCCACCTCACCTGTTCCCTGGGCCAACCCATTCCACCGCCCATCAACACAATGCCTAGCTTAAATCCCACCCAAGAAGCACTTTCATCTTCTCCCCATTACCCTGGCATCCCTGGAGCTGCCCTTGGGACAGCTGCCCCCCACGTTTGGGGCTCGACGCAACCCCCGCACACACTCGGCTTCCCTGTGCAGAGCATGACAAGCACCGCCTGTGCAAGAGTGCGGACTACATGAACCTGCACTTCAAGGTGAAGTGGCTGTACAACGAGTACGTCACCGAGCTGCCTTCCTTCAAGAGCCGTGTGCCTGAGTACCCTGCGTGAGTGCAGCCCTCGGGGGGGCAGGTGAGGGGGTGCTTGCACCCTGGGGGCTGGTTGGCCTCACCAGGGATGGGCCTCTCTTCCAGCTGGTTCGAGCCCTTTGTTATCCAATGGCTGGATGAGAATGAAGAGGTGTCACGGGATTTCCTGCATGGAGCGCTGGAGCGGGACAAGAAGGATGGGGTATAAACAGGACTGTCAGTGGGCACAGGAGCTGCAGCTGGGGGTGGACAGGGGGCTTGTCCCTCGATGCCCAGTGTGTCCCCATCAGGGTCAAAATCTGTCCTCCCTGCCTCCTGCTGACATTGCCTCTCACTCCCCCAGTTCCAGCAGACGTCGGAGCACGCACTCTTCTCTTGCTCTGTGGTGGATGTCTTCTCCCAGCTCAACCAGAGCTTCGAGATCATCAAGAAGCTTGAGTGTCCTGACCCCCAGATTGTTGGGCACTACATGCGGAGGTTTGCCAAGGTGGGCAGCTGCTGGGGAAGGAGACTGCTAGGCCAGCAGCACCCCTGGGACCCTGGTCCGGGGTGCTCTCTAACACCTTCCCTCCAGCTGCAAGCAACAGCATAGGGCACAGACTGCCCCTCCTCTGACAGTGATACTCAAGCAAGACCCTGTGGTGCTCTCAGCTTTGCTAGCACAGGAGATTAGCTAATTAATGAGTTAATTGGTTAATTAATCTAGATTAATTAAATGCCACTGGTTTACTGCAACATGGGAGGGTATAGATGCAGTATGCAGGCTTGGTGGCGTCACAGCTGTGCTGGTGACGGAGCTGCCTCTGGAGATCAGGTGTGCTGATCTGGCTTCTGGTGTCTGTGCCTATGTGGCTCCTGGTGCATCTAGAGGGTCTAGGGGTCCCAGGGTGTATCTAGGTGTTGGGTTGTCCCACTGCTGTGGGATTCATGGTTTCCTTCTCTCCCTTCTTCCTCCTTTTGCTGCTCTCTGGGTGGGTCCCATCCCTCATTTGACTGCAGACCATCAGCAATGTGCTACTCCAGTATGCTGAGATAATCTCCAATGATTTTGCCTCATACTGCTCCAAGGAGAAGGAGAAAGTGGTGATGTATCTCCCTTCAGCTTGCCACCTGCCTGGTGCTGCCAGGCAGGACTGCCCCCACATGGTGACCCCAGCCATCACCTCAGCTCCAGTGCTGATTCCCATGATGCAGGTCCTGCCCTCAGTCTCTGTTTGATGACAGTCCCTGAAATGCTGCCAGTCAGGGCTCCATGCCCTGACTCTTCTCATGTCCACCAGTGCAGGGTTGGAGGGACCTGGGGTGGTGGGCAGCTGTTCCAGCCACAGTTATTGGTGGTGACTCTACTCTCCATCCCCCCCCTCTAGCCCTGCATCCTGATGAACAACATCCAGCAGCTCCGTGTCCAGCTTGAGAAGATGTTTGAAGCCATGGGTGGGAAGGAGGTGTGTATTGGGGGTCTCCAGGAGGGAGCCCTGTGGAGGGGCTGGATCAGTCCCCTCTCCCTAGAGGCAGCCCCTTCCCTAGCTCTGCAGTGTTGGGAGCAGACCCAAGTTCCTCACTCCTGTATGGGATCATGCTGTCCCACCCCATGGCACCCTGCTCTCCCAGCACGTTGGGTGATGGATGGGATTCACCCTGCCCTGGGGTGCATTTGGGGTGCAGAGAAGCCCCAGGGCTGGGCCAGGGACCCTGACAGATTCTCCAACCTGTCCTTCCTCCAGCTGGACACAGAAGCCAGTGATATCCTCAAGGAACTGCAGGTGAAACTCAACAATGTCCTGGATGAGCTGAGCCGAGTCTTTGCCACCAGGTACACCCAGGCAAGAGGGTGTGGGTGGTGGGCCAAGGAGAGGTTTGGGGATTCAGGAGCTGCAGCTGGGGCCAGGCCAGGGGCTTTGCTTGGCCAAGTGGGTCCTGGGTGCAGCTGTGGGGGATGCTGAGCTGCCTGGGCATTGCGGTCCCCAGTTTCCAGCCGCACATCGAGGAGTGTGTGAAGCAGATGGGCGACATCCTGGGCCAGGTGAAGGGCACTGGCAATGTCCCCGCCAGCACCTGCAGCAGCGTTGCGCAGGATGCTGACAACGTCCTGCAGCCCATCATGGACCTCCTAGACAGCAAGTGAGTGTGGGGGGCATCAGGGACCCCCACCGTCCCCAATGCCTGGGGAGTGTGCGGGACCTGCATGGTCAGGGTGACTGGGCAAGGGGTGGTGTCAGGGGTGTCGTGCTGGGAACTTCAGCCCTGTCCCCTTTCTGCAGCCTGATGCTCTTTGCCAAGATCTGCGAGAAGACAGTGCTGAAGCGGGTGCTGAAGGAGCTCTGGAAGCTGGTGATGAACATGATGGAGAAGACTATTGTCCTGCCCCCGCTTACTGACCAGACGGTGAGTGATGGGGAGGGGGACCAGGGACAGGGGACCCTGGAGCTGAGACACAGGTGGCTGATGGGGCCAGTGTGGGACATTGCTGGCCGGGGCCCTCACTGGCAGCTGAGGGTGTGGGGGCTTCGGCAGCCTCCCCAAATCTGCCTTCAGCTCATGGCCAGGAAAGGGATGGAGGAGAGAAAGGTTGTCCTTGAACCAGGTCCCCACTGCAGCCCAGCACCCTCTTGGATGGCTTTGCCAAAGGACCTTCCTGCCATCTCCATCATGGCACTGGGTGGGGCACTGGTCCTTTCCTCTCCATCCTTCCCTCTGAGCTGGGGCAGCATCCCGTGCTCAGCACCGGCTGTGGGCACAGTGCCTGTGCCATGGGGTGAATCAGGAGGCTCTTGGGGTGCCAGGAGCCACCACATGTCGGCATTGCTGTGGGGCTGGGGTTGCCTGGGGAGCAGGGACTGGCTTCACCAGGGATGGGGGTGATGTGGGGATGGGGGGCCATGTTCCCACAGCAGGGCTGAACTCCTCTGTGTGTATGGGCTGAACAGGCTCTAGAGGAGCAGAGCAAAGCTAAGGGAATGGTCCCTCCTCAGAGGGAGGTTGCCTACAGGCTTTGAGGCTCTGTATCGCATTGCTGTGTGTCTGTCCTCCATGTAGCCATGCACCCCAAAGCTTGCCTGAATGACTGTTCCCTTGGGGTCAGGCAGGGAAGGGTGACACCAAGGGCTCTGAGCCAGCCACACATCTTTTGTCACTGTCACAAAGCTGGACTCTGGATCTTGCTTGGAGTCCCTGGAGCCACTGGCCACTGTGTCACCTTTCTGGGGCTGTGGGCCTCCTCATGCTGTGTCTGTAAGGAACAGTGCATTGGTGACCTGTCAGACCTCAGTGGTGCCACCTCACTGGCACCTTGTCACAGCCCAGAGCCCGGCTCAGGTCAGCCCTGCACTGCTCCTGGCCAGGGTCACACACCCTTGGCCAAAGGAGACAAATCTAGCAGGAACACTGGTGCCACTGGGCCCCAGTTGCCATCCCAGTCCCCATCTCTGTCCCTTCCTGCCATGTGAG
This sequence comes from Phalacrocorax carbo, assembly GCF_963921805.1. Classification (NCBI taxonomy): domain Eukaryota; kingdom Metazoa; phylum Chordata; class Aves; order Suliformes; family Phalacrocoracidae; genus Phalacrocorax; species Phalacrocorax carbo. The sequence continues at coordinate 9,785,831 of NC_087531.1, forward strand.
GCTATGCCATGTTCTGGAGGCAGCAAGCAGAGGAGGTGGCATGGACATGTGGATCTGTTGGGTGACCTTCCTGAGGGGAGGCAGTCCTTGAAGGGGGCTGTGCTGGGTCTGGTCTGTACAGCAGGGGACAGCTCACCCAGGGTGCTCTGGGCTCCAGCATGGGTGTGGCTGGGCAGGTTGGTGGCATGGGGCTATGTGTCAGAGTTGAACGTCAAGAGGGGCCCACCAGCTCCCTGGAGCTGAGTCCCCCTGGGGCAGAGCCCCCTGCCACAGTGATGAAGGACTGGGCAGGTTGGGATGGGGCTGCTTTGGGGCTCTGGAGACCTGTGGTGCTGGTGGCAGGGCATCAATGCTGAGTGCTGTGGCAGGTCAGATGGAGGACACCCCTCCTGTCTGGTGGGGGAGGGGGGACGGCCAGGGCTGGTACCCAGCCATGGGGCACCTGGGGCTGGGGGGGGATGGAGGAGGGGGCCAACAATCATGTCACGGTTATTCTCTCCAATTGCTCCGCTCACCTTTCAATGGCAGATGATTGTAAGTATGGTAGCTCCCTGTCTGTCTGTCTGCTGTGTGTCAGTCCTGGCCTTGCCAGTTTTTTTCTTGTGTGGCTGTCCGCACCCTGCCCACATCCTCCTCCAGCTCACAACTTGGTCCACCTCTGTGGTCCCCATCCTTGTGCTGCCTGTTTGGCACTGGCTCCTGGTGGGCACTTGCCCATGGCCCCAGCTGGGTTTGGGGGGTGGAAAGGTCTTGGACAGACTTGGGGTGCCTGGATGTGGGGAGGTGCAAGGGTTAGTGATGGGGTGGGAGGGGACGGTGATGGGGCAGTGCCATGTAATCAGGGACAGCCAAACCCAGGCTGATCCTATCTTTTTGTTCTGTGCTGAGGGTGAGAGGGGCCACTGGAGACATGAGCAAGGGGAGTGGTGTGAGCCTGGCAGTCAGGGCTGTTCTTCCTAACCCTTTGTGCCTCAGTTTCCCCTTGAGGCCCTGGCTGGGGTGTGGCTATGTTGGGGGCTGAGGGTAGGGGCGGTCCCTGCCTGCGGAGGGGAGCATCTCTCTGGGACATGATGGTCCCTGGCCCCGTTGCTCAATGGTGGGGCACGTTGCTAGCATGAGTTGTGAGACTTTTTCCCTGGTGGGATATGGCCCTGGGAGACCAGACTCCTGGGTTCCCTTCTCAGCATTGCTGCTGGGTCCTTGCGCTGCTTTGGCTGAGCAGTTTCCTTTTGTCCTCTTCTGCTCAGTCTGTGGCCATGGGCTTATGCCCTGTGGGGCAAGGGAAGGACCACATCCACCCACAGTCCTGCCCCCATCTGTGCACCCTTGCAAGGAGGAGCAGTGGTGCAGGTGCCGGTAGGTGGGCGCTGGGTGCCAATCCTTGCAGGGATGAATGCCCGTCCCGTGTCCCCCAACACCTTTTGTTTCCAACAGCAGCATTTGGAGAGACCCTGAGGGCAGCTTGGGGCTGAGCCTCCCCTCAGACCTTATGGGGACCCCTTGTCCCAGCCTTGCTGAGGCTGCTGGGTGACTGGGGTGATGGGTTACAAGGTCCTCTTGTTCATCCATCACCCTGTGCCTCAGTTTCCCTCCAAGCCAAGAAACCCTTCTGGTAGCCCTGCTTGGCCTTAACTGTGCTGCTTGTCCCTCCTGCAGGCTTCCCTGCCAGCTGACCCCCTGTGCTACCCCCTCCTGAGTCAGACGTGACTCAGCCGCCCACCCCAAGAGGCTGATTAGGAGCCCCTCGTGTGGCACTGCTGTCCCATTTTACACTGTTTCTCTTGCCACTGCTGGGCCTGGGTCAGTGTAGGATTGTCGCTGTGCCCAGCACTGCACGGACCAGAACTCTGCGTCCAAAACCCAAGTACAGCTGCCCCTTCCCCCCTCCCTCGCCAGAGCTGGAGGGGGATGTGGGGGCACCAGAGGCTGCCCACACACAGTGCCAGCTGGGTCCTGCATCTCTATATCCCAGTCCCTCATGGGCTCAGCATCCCTGTATCCCAGCAGGGACTACCTACCTATAAGTCCAGTGTGGGGACCAGTTCCCCATCAGTGCAACATCCTGCATTTGAGTGGGGACCAGTTGGCCCAGCATCCCAAAGACACCAGTCTATCACTGACCCAGCCTCCCTCTGGGGATTAGTCCCATGCTAACCCAGTATCCCAGTGGCAACCTTTCCCCCATGGGCCCAGCACCCCAACAGGGACCAGTCCCCCATTGGTCCTTGCTGTCCTTTAGGTGCTCAGTGATGTCTTTGCCACCAGATTGCAGTCACCCCACGTGCCCAGCCTTGCCCTGCATCCCCTGTGTCCCATCCCACGCTTGTCACCCCACCCCACCACTCAACCTCTGACATTGCTTCTACAGGGCACACTCTTGAGAAAGCATGGCAAGGGGACAGAGAAGGTAAATAGCCATGGGCTCTATGTGTGTCATCGCCCTGTGGCCATGCTTGTGGCCTCACACCTGCCTGCTCTGGAGGTCCAGGCTTGTCCGTGCTTCCTCTGTCGTGCTGTTCCCTGCGTGGCATGTTGTTGTGTTGAGGTGTGCCGTGTTGTCCAGGATGTGCTGCCTGTGTGCCGGATGGGGGCAGTGACCTGTTTCTGTGTGTCGCCCAGGGTCATGTCATGTTTAGTCCCTGTGGGTGGGTATGTGAGGGGTTATGCATCCCTGGGCAGGCATGGGGGATACTGCCCCATGGTGCTCAGCACCCCTCCAGGTGCCTGGCTGGGATAGTGTGGGGATGGGGTGCCTGAGCATGGGAGATCCCAGGCACAAACCCGTCCCACCACTGAGGGGCAGGAAGAGGTGACCCCCAGGATGCTGGGCCATGCTGGGGATGTGCAGGGCATACTGGGGGCCATGGGGCTGCTGAGATCCCCTGGACCTCTGAGCCTGCTTCCCCTTGATGCTTAGGGGGCCTCAGCAAGACTTGCTGAGCCCCAAAACTTGCCAAAGGGCTTTCTCCAGGCACACAGGCTCTCCCTCTGTCTGGGTGCTCCTCACCACCAGGCTGGGGGCCCAGCACAGCCCTCCAGGCAGCCTGCTCCCAAAACCTGGCTCTCAGGAAGAGCCATGCTGGTATCCATCTGAGCAATGCCTGTGGCTCATCCCGGCTCCCCGCCCTCTCATAGGGGACACTGGGTCCTGCCCCAGTTTACTGAGCATGTTGGGTGAGCTGCTTTCCTCCACCTGCTGCTATTTCTCCAGCCTCAAACAAGGTGGGGAGCAAGCCTAGCCCCACTCAGGAAGAGACTTGGCATGCTCATCACAGGTTCATCAGCAAGCACATGGGGCTGGGCCTTTACAGGTGTGAACTGGTGCTGAACCAGTGGCAGCAGCGGAGAATTGGGCACAGCCAGAGAGGAGTACAGGGCTGGAGCCCGCATGGCTGGGGGACATGGGGGGCCCAGACCCATGACTGGCTGCTGCTGGGGCCACCAGTAACTGTCCCTTGCTGTTCTCTTCCAGAGCAGGGTGAAGCTGCCCAGTCACACTGAAGTAAGGACATGGCTCTTCTGTTCCCCATTTGACTCTAGTCCCTCCTCTTGTCTCCTCCCTGTCCTTTGTCCTGTGTGCTGTGGGTTGGAGGGGGTCCCAGCTCAGTACAGTGTCCTGTCATGCTCTGGGTGACACCAGTGTCCCCAGCTCCCAGCCTGTTCACTGGCTGGGGAAGATGCGGACAGCAAGGGAAGCATTAATGGGACAGAACTTGGGGGATGGAGGGGTGGGCACGAAGGATTAATGGGAGTACAAAATGAGGACATGGGGGGAGGCCAGACCCCTGCAGAAGGTAACGGTTAGTGGGATAGATGCCGGGGTTTCTCATTGTTGGGAAGGACTGGAGCTACTTGTGCTGGGAAGGGGAAGGAGGTGGGAATTGCTGGCTCTGCCCCACTGAGCCCCAGTGTACCCAGCTGTATGATGCACACTGGAGGACTTGAGAAAGGTAGCTTGGGCTTATCCCAGTGAGTGGATGCTAGGCCAGGGAAGGAGCCCCTGGCTACCTTTGCCTGCCCTGACTGTGCCATGGGACTGTATCCCCAGGAACTGTGCCAGTGGGCCACATGGAATGGCTTCATGGCCCCTGCCCATGGGCATGGCACGGAACAGGGCAGGCAAAGGCGGCCAGGGTCTCCCATCCATGGTGTTCCCTGGGGTGCAAAGGGGCTGGGAACCTTCCTGGGGCTGGGACTGGGCAGAGGTCTGGGCGGCAGGGGGGTGTTTGGCTTGGCTGCCAGCACCACAGGGTACGGGGGGACCATGCCACAGCCTCCCTGTGCCTGCTGTTCCCCTGCACTCAGTCTCTGCTCTCCCCACCCAGATGTCATATGATTGTCCCTGCGGTGCCAGTGATGTGCTGTGCTGGGCTCTGTTGAATTCATAAGTGGGTTCTTGGGCACCACAGGGAGCAGGATGGGACACTTGGGCCAAGCTGCTTGTGCTGAGCAGGGTGTGAGGTCCCTGATGCCAGGGTGATGTTCTGCCCTGGGGTCCCCTGGCCCCCAGCCACACACCTGTGCTGAGAACTCAGGGGCTGGGATGGGGGCTGCACCATCTCCCTGTGCCTGCATCACCATGCCTGGCATGGCCAGTGGCACCTGGGGCTCTCTGAGGAGCACCCTTCTGCCCTCCTGGAGCCTGGGGGGGCTGGGGCAGCCCCCAGAGCTACAGCAAGCTCCTGGCACCATGTGCCCAGCCTGGCCGTGGTACCCCCAGCCCGGCCACTCACTGGGGCCATTCCTGTGTCTTTGCTCTCTGCAGGGCACGCAGATGATTTTCAGTGCAGCCAAGGAGCTGGGACAGCTCTCCAAGCTGAAGGTGAGGGCTGGGAGGCTGGGCTGGGGTGGGGCCAGATGGTCCGAGCTCCTCTCTGTGCTAGGGTGGGTGGCAGTTTGCAGGCTGGCACTGGTACTGTTTTAAGAACCCTACCAGTGCTGGTTTGCTGGCATGGCTGGGGCAAGGTGAGTGGGGCCCTGGTTCCATCCTGAGAGCAGGATTTGTGCCTTGCAGGACCACATGGTTCGGGAGGAAGCCAAGAGCCTGACTCCAAAGCAATGTGCCGTGGTGGAGCTGGCACTGGACACCATCAAGGTGAGGGTGCTCTGGGAGATGAAGGGGGGGTGCCCCTGAGGGCTCTAGCCCTGAGGCACAGACCTGGTGTGGCACTGGGGGGGCTCCAGCAGAGCCACTGAGGACCCTGTGCTTGTCTCCCCACTCCAGCAATACTTCCATGCTGGTGGCGTGGGGCTGAAGAAGACATTCCTGGAGAAGAGCCCTGACCTGCAGTCGCTGCGCTATGCCCTGTCCCTCTACACCCAGGCCACTGACCTCCTCATCAAAACCTTTGTGCAGACCCAGGCTTCGCAGGGTAGGATGCACCACCTGGGCCCCCTATACCCACACAGGGGCTCAGCCCCACGGCCAGGGCCCCACCCTGCCCCCATCCCGGTGGGGTTGGGGGTCCCAGCCAGGCTCACGGAGGAATAGGTGGGGAGAGAAGGGCTTTTTTCTCCCATGGTTTGCAGGTGAAGAGGGGTCATGAGTGCCCAGAGGCAGCCTGGCACCCTCAAGTCCCCCACCAGCAAGAACATGCCAGGGTGTGGCTGGGCTGGCACAGAAATGGGGCTGTGTGTGTGGGAGAGGGTCACCCGCTGGCCATGACAGTGTTTATCCACTCTGTATGGCCTCTGTCACCCAACACAGACACCTTTGTCCAGCGCTGCCTTGGAGCTGCCAGTCTTGGCCAAGCAGTGCCAGCCTGGCCAGGGCTCAGACCTCACACAGGATCGGCTGGATCTGGATGCTGTGCCAGGGCCTGTACTGGGCATGCTGGGTACCCCAAATACCCCATGATTTGGGGTCCATCCAGGGTGCCAGGTGCCTCTCAGGTTCTGTCCCTGTCCCAGAGCCATGTGGTACAGGGTGCTGGGCACCCTCTGGGCCAGGACTACCCCTCAGCTCTAAATGCTGCCCTTTATTTTGTCCCTTGGCTGCTCGAGGAGGGGACAGAGATACTCACTGGTGGTCATGGGCCATTGCATAGTGCCCCAGCCAGGCTTGTATGTGTCCTTGGGGAGAGGGACATGCATTTGCTGTCTGTGTGTCTCCTGCTGTCTGTTCCTCCTGTGCCAGCCATGCTGGGGGTGTGGGGTTGGGTCCAGTGGGTGCCAGCACCCCTGGTTGCAGTCTGACCTCAGGAACTCCTGGACTCAGAGCTGGGTGGTGCCCAGCACTCCTGTGTTGCTGCAGTGTTGTCCAGATGCTCAGCTGTCCATCTGTCTGCAAGATCTGATCTCTCTTTCTCTCTCTTTTTCTCCCCCTTTTTTTCACTGTTTCCATCCCCCATGCATGTCATGTCCTTCATTCTCTCTTTTTCTACTCTGTTCTGTGTCGCTGTATCTTTCTCTCTCCTTCCCACTAGTTCATGGTGGGAAAGGTATTAGGTTTACCCTTAGTGAAGAAATTTATCCTGAGAAGGGTATGTGTGCTGCTCGCCTGCCCCTGCACCTGCCTGCCGCTGGCAGCCTGGGCTAGTAACAGTCCCAGCACTGTGGGCTGGGGTGGACCAGAGCCCTGTCCCAGCACGGCCGGCCTTGGAGACACCTAGTGTGGGCAGAGCTGGAGCCCTCTGCCCACAGATTTGCACTCCTGGGGCTGCTTTAGGCTGAATTCAGAGGAACTGTGCTCAGCTGTCTTGACCCACCCACCCTCTCCCCCCAGACCAGGGAGAGGGGGCTGTGCCCTGTGGGGATAGGGGTGCCCACCGTTGCTTGCAAGCTCTGGGCACCCTGCATTGTCCCCAGTGCTGCTGCCTGGGGGTGGGCACCTGCCATGACCTCCCTGCAAGGCAGGGAACTGTCTACCTGGGACATGTGGCCCCAGGGGAGGCTGTGTTCATGTCCCCCTCCCACCCTGCTGCCAGAAGGACCATTACTAGCCTTGCTCCGGTGAGCTCTGCCTGCCCTGGGGTGTGAGGAATGAGCCCAGCTCCACGGGCCCTGCTTTGCCTCCATCGCACCCTGCCAGAGGGGCTGGGACTGCACCCCATGCTTGGCCTCCTGTACCCAGATGCCTCCTCCTCACCCGCCATCACCTCCATTTTGGCTCAGCATGCGCGGCTGCCTGGGTGGCAGGTGCCTGGGGTGCTGGGGGTGGGGCAGAGAAGGGGCGCTGGGAGTGGGGTGGAGGATTAAGGTGGATGGAAAGTGTACCATTACCAGCTTCTTGCCTCAGCCTGGTACCCTTGTGCTGGGGACACATGCAGTAACACATGGGGATGTGTCCTCCTTTACACTGCTATTTCTGCCCTGGGAGCTTTCTGCTGAGCTCAGTTTGATCTCCTTGGCCCCCGTCTGACCCACAGAGCCTGTCCCTCTGCCTTGAACCCCTTCCTTCACCCATGGGTGCATGCGTGGCTCTTGGGGGTGGGGTGGGGAGGGGATGAGTTGGGCTGTTGGTTGCAGGTCACCCAAGTTCCCCAGGCTTGGGGACCCCAGGGCTTGATGTGGTCCCTGAGATGGAGGGGCTACAAGCCTTGGCAGGGCCATGGCTGCCCTGTGGCACAAGGGCCAGATTGGGTTCCTCCTGCTCAGCATTGTGTCCATGTTCATAACCATGCATGGAGCACTGACACCCACCCCCTGCCCATAGTAGGGGGATGTGGACCCTGCCCCATCCCACCCAGACACCTCAGCCCCTGCCTGGGCAAGGGGGCTCACTGGGGCCTGCCAATGTGGGGTGGGTTGACAGAGAGCCAGCCTGGTGCTGGGGATGTCCTGCCATGCCCCAGCCCAGCCTGGTGCCAGCCCCAGCCATCACTGACAGTTGCTGCACCCATGCTGCTGTCTCCAGAACTCTTTGGCAGAGGCCACATTGGGTCAAATCCTACTGCCCACACTCTCCCGCCCCATGGCAGGTGATCTGCTTCCTCCAGTGGGGTTGGTGGTGGGCAAGGGATGTCAAAGACACAGGGGAGGGGATGCTCATGGCTCCTCCTTTTGCCATGCAGGCTCTGGTGTGGATGACCCTACTGGGGAGGTGTCCATTCACGTGGAGCTCTTCACCCACCCTGGCACCGGTGAACACAAAGTCACTGTCAAAGGTGGGGTCTGCTGGCTGGGATGCTAGGGTCTGGCAGGTGGCAATGCCCTGCAAGCCTCATGTTCCCCCTCCTTGCAGTGGTGGCTGCGAACGACCTCAAATGGCAGACGTCGGGCATCTTTCGGCCCTTCATTGAGGTCAACATCATTGGGCCCCACCTCAGTGGCAAGAAGAGGAAATTTGCCACCAAATCCAAGAACAACAGCTGGGCCCCCAAGTACAATGAGAGCTTCCAGTTGTGAGTGACACCATGGGGCTGGGGATGTGGGACTGGGCTGGGGGATGTGTCCTCACGATGTGGGGACTCCCTTCTCCTGGGGTCTGCCAGTGAATTTGCTTGTCCCCCAGGGGATGATGTAGAAGTTTCCTCATTGGTAGAAGCAGGGATTGGGGAAAAGGAAGAAAAGAAAGGCTTTTTTAGGGGCAGTGGGGAGGCAGCACCCATATAGGGTGCTGTTGTAGAGCCAGGGGGCCTGGGAGTGTGACCTCCTATGCCAACACTGCCTGTCCCTTGCCCCCTGCAGCACGCTGGGGACAGAGACAGGCCCTGAGTGCTATGAGCTGCAGGTGTGTGTGAAGGATTACTGCTTCGCCCGGGAGGACCGGACAGTGGGCATCGCTGTCCTGCAACTCCGTGATATCCTGCAGCGACCTGGCTGCGCCTGCTGGCTGCCCTTGGGCCGCCGCATCCACATGGATGACACTGGCCTCACCGTCCTCCGCATCCTCTCCCAACGCAACAATGACGAGGTGGCCAAGGAGTTCGTCAAGCTCAAGTCGGACACACGCTCGGCTGAGGAGGGCAGCAGTTAAACCCCTTCTGCCCCCCCCAGCCCTCTCCCCAACTCCTGGCCCCTTTTCTACAGCATCCTCCAGCCATGTATAAGCCATAAGAGCAGCCACAGGAGGAGTCTCCTTCCTGACTCCAGTGTGGGTGAGGGGGATGTGGCTGCAGTGACAGACCCTCCCTGTCCCTCCCTTGACCAGACTGACTGGGTGACAGTGGTGTAGAGCATGGCCATACCCCCATCCCACCCCGATGGGAAAGGTGCTGCAGGGAAGGGCTGGAGCCCAGACTGGGTGATGGGACAGATCTGCCCCTTCCCAGACTGTCTGAGATGGAGGAACCCAAATGGCCCATCCCTGACCTCATCCAGTGAGACAAGGAAAGGGCTGGAGGGGGTGGGGGATAGTGTCTCATTCCACCCAGTGCTGTTGGTGAGTGGCTGGCACAGCACAATGGCCCCTTGTCCACATCCATTGAGCATCACTGGGCACCCTGAAGGACAGGGAGGCTCCTACCCGCTGAGCACCCTGTATGTATGTAAATAGCTGTACATATACAGGGCAGCTGGATGATACTTCTGTGTCCTGCACCCAGAAGGGCTATAGGGGCTGTTTGGTTGGTGGGTGCAGCCCATGCATGCCCCGCACAGGGTCCACTCCCTGGCTGGCAGTGGCATCACTGGGGCTGGGAGCAGCAGGGAGCAACCCTCAATCCCTATCTTGTCTTCCCTGCCTTGCTGCCACTGTGGGCTACCCCACTGCTGCCCCCCAGGGTTCCAGGTCTTGGAGGTGAGGGCTGGGGGCACTGGAGCAGAGGGACCCATCTCCCTTTGCTCTGGCCAGTGGGGACCAGCCATCCCTGTGCAGTGCAGCAGCGCCCATGGGACCTCCTTGGCACAAGCAAGACACTTCCCACCCCCAACCCAGAGGACCCCCCCAATTTCCCATTAACCACCATTTCTGCGTGATCAGTGGGGCATCTCCTGTGAATGCCCAGGAGGCCAGGGTGTATGGTATCGGGGATGGCCACCCCAGGTGGCCAGTTTGCCCTAAGTACTGGGGAAGACAGAGGCCTGATGACCCCACAAGTCAATATACTTCTCTCAGCCCCCTCCCCAGCTCAAAACAGGGTACTCCGACTGGCCCCCTGTGGTCCTTTTTCTATAAGGTTTGCCTGGGACCAAAGGGTCTAGCTTTCCTCTCTCATTTCTGTTCAATGTTTACACCCCTTTTCTAACTGCTGCTCCTGCATGGCCAGGCTGGGGCTCAGCCCTGCACCCCCTGACTGTGGTGCCCCTGGCCCTGTGCCACCTCCCCAAACCCTCCTGTTTGGCATGTTATTGAACCAACCAATTCTGCTCCTGTAGCACGCCTCACTGATGCCTGTGTGTCTGTACCACCCCGTGTGGCACTGCTGGCAGCGGCTACCATGGATGCATGACAGTGAGATGTTTTGAACCTTTTTGAATTTTTTTTGGCTCTGTAAAAATATTTTATTATAACTGAAATTAAAAAGCACACCCTTCACTGTGCCTGCTGTGGGGGTGTGGGAGGGCAGGCACCCAGGGACTCGTCAACCCCACTCCCACCCTAATGCAGCACTTGCAACTTTAAGGTTAACACCAAGGATAAATAGCCCAGAGACACTGTACCAACTCTGTCTGCACTCAGCATCTGGAAAGGGCTGCTCTTCAGTGCACTCACCCTTTGCAAAGTCCAGAGCTTAAATGGAACTGGGGTTCCATTTAACTGGGGTTAAATGGAACTGGGACAGACCTGTCCCAAGAATTGACGCTCTAGTCTCAATCACCATGCTGCAAACTCCCAGGCATGGGAGTGACTAGAAACCACCAACATGGCCCCATCAAGGGCAAACCCATGCCTCACTAAACTAGCGGCCTTCCACAATGGAGTGACTGCATCAGTGGACAAGGGAAGAGCTTCAGATATCATTTACCTGGACTTCTGTAAGGCTTTTGACACAGTCCCCAAAACATTCTTGCCACAAAATTGGAGTGATAAGGATTTGATAAATCTGGGGCCCTGGTCCCCAACAGAGAGACCTGGGGCTTTTGCTGGCTTTTTCCTGGGGCCTGGGCAGGGGCCTGCTTCTCTCCAGGGAGCACCGGGGCTTTCACTAGGCTTTGCTGGGTTCCAGGTGGCACCCTGATGACATACAGAGAGCACCCAGGACCTTTGCCAGGCTTTGCCAGGGCCTGGGCAGTGCCCTGCTGCCCTCCAGAGAGCCCCAGAGCCACCGCAAGGCTTTGCCCTAAGCCTCAAGGGGGCCTGCAGCCTTCCAGAGAGCCCCAGGGCTTTTGCCAGTGCCCTGGCAGGGCCCTGCTTCTCTCCAGAGTTCCCCAGGTCCTTTGCCAGGCTTTGCAGGCACCCAGGCAGGATCCTGCTGCCCTCAAGTACTCTGGGTCTTTGCTGAGCATTGGTGGGGCCTGGGTGAGGCCCTGTTGCCCTCCAGAGAGTCCTCGGGCCATCACCAGGCATTGCTGGAATCACAGAATGATAGAATGTTTTGGATTGGAAGGAACCTTTTAAGATCATTGAGTCTAACCCTATCCTGGCTACTGGAAGCTCTTGTCTTTTCCCAGTGACCCCTGATGGATATACCCTTTCCCAAGGTTTTCTGGATTAATGCCACACCATCCCTAGCTTTAATCATCAATTCTGATCAACAAATCCCCTGTTTCTCCCAAGAGGCCCCATAACCATCTCTGTTCTGGGTCTCACTCCTGTCAGTCAGGGGGTCCTTTTATTTCAGACTGATTGGTTTTAATGGGGAGTTTTTTAGTATTTTGTCCCTTACTCTTATGCCTGGTCAGGGTCCCACTGCCCTCCAGAGAGCCCCAGGCCCTTCACCAGGCCTTGTTGGGGCCCACAGGGGCTCTACTTCCATAAAGACTGGTCCAGGGCTTTTCCCAGTCTTCCAGGGCTGGGCAGTGCTCTGCTGTCCTGTGGAGAGCCCCAGGGATGTTACCTGGCTTTGCCAAGACCCACAAGGAGCCCTGCTTCTCTCTAGAGTGCTCCAGGGCTTTTGCTGGTGTGTTGGGTTTGTGGCAAGGTTTTGGTATCCAGGTGGGCTGCAAGGGTGGCTTCTGTGAGATGCCAGAAGCTGCCCCCCATGTCAGACAGAGCCAGTTCCAGCTGGCTCCAAGATGGACCCACTGCTGGCTAAAGGTGAGCCAATCTGTGACAGTGGTAGCACCTCTGTGATAACATATTTAAGAAAGGGTAAAAACTGCTGCATAGCAGCGGCCAAGAGAGTAGTGAGAATATGTGAGAGAAACAACCCTGCAGACACCAAGTTCACTGGAGGGGGAGCAGGTGCCAGAGCAGCGATTCCCCTGCAGTGCATGGTGAAGACCATGGTGAAGAAGGTTGTCCTTCTGCAGCCCATGTAGGTCGATGGTGGAGCAGATATCCACCCTGCAGCCTGTGGAGGACCCCATGCTGGAGCAGGCTTCTGGCAGGACCTGTGGCCCCATGGAGAGAAGCCCATGCTGGAGCAGGTTTTCTGGCAGGACCTGTGGTCCTGCGGGGGACCCATGCTGGAGCAGGCCATTCCTGAAGGACTGCACCCCGTGGAAAGGACCCACACTGGAGCAGTTTGTGAAGGACCCATGCCGGCAAGGTTTGTGAAGAACTGTCTTCTGTGGGAGGACCCCATGTTGGAGCAGGGGAAGAGCATGAGGAGGAAGGAGCAGCAGAGACAACTTGCGATGAGCTGACCTCCCATCCCCCTGCATCACTTGGAGGAGGAGGTAGAGAATTCGGGAGTTAAGTTGAGCCTGGGAAGAAGGGAGGGGTGGGGAAAGGTGTTTTAAGATTTGTTTTTATTTCTCTTTATCCTACTCTGATTCAATTGCCAATAAATGAAATTAATTTCCCCAAGTCAAGTCTGTTTTGTCCGTGATGGTAATTGCTGAGTGATCTCCCTATCTGTATCTCAACCCATGACCCTTTTGTTGTATTTTCTCCCCCTGTCCAGTTGAGGAGGGGGAGTGACAGGGTGACTTGGTGGGGACCTGGCAGCCAGCCTAGGTCAAGCCACCACACCTAGGGTTTGTTCGGGCCTGGGCTGAGCCCTGATCCCCAACATAGAGACCTGGGGCTTTTGCTGGGCTTTGTTACGGCCTATGCAGGGTCTTGCTCCTCTTCAAAGTGTCCCAGAGTTTTTGTCAGGCTTTGCTGCGTCCCAGTTGGACCCCGATGGCCTACAGAGAGCACTGGGGCTTTAGCCAGACTTTGCCAGGGCCTGGACAGTGCTCTGCTGCCATCTAGATTGCTCTGAGGCTTTCACTGCCCCAGGAGTGCCCCAGACACTTTGTTGGGTGCCGTAAGGAGCCCTGCTTATCTAGAGAATTCCCCAGGTCGTTTGCCAGGCTTTCAGTTGCTTGGGCAATGCCCTGCTGCCCTCCAGAGAGACCCCCCCCGGGGCTGATGCTGGGCTTTGCTAGGGCCTGGTCAGGGCCCTGCTGCTCTCCAGAGAGCCCTGGGGCATTTGCCAGACCTTTCCAATGCCTGGGAAATGCCCTGCTGCTCTCCAGGAGTGAGGAGGAGGCTCCGCACTGCACACTGCACCTAAATATCACCCTCCCCCCCCTCCCTAACCAGAGCCCAGGCCCAAAACAGACACCCACCACATAGGGCTCCCATACAGAAGTGGCCAGGACTGAGCTCCTTTGCGGCCATCACCTTCCCTTGGGAGCCCTTTCACAGCCCCACCAACACTGGGGCTCTGCACTTGCTCTGCCATCTAATTCTGTACCTTGCCTAGCCCATCAGTCTAGCTAGATCTCAGGTACAAAACAGACACCCCACCACCTAGGGCTCCAACACAGCAGTGGCCAGGACTGAAAGCTGTTGGAGACATGTGAGGGACTGAAGCTCCCAGCATTCTGTGGGGGGGAGGGAGCAGGGAGGACAGGAGAGACTACAGCTCCCAGCATGCTGGTGGGGGTGTGTGTAGTGGTGAGGGTGTACAGCTCACAAGATGCCGCAAGGGGTGAGGGACTACAGCTCCCATCATGTTGTGGCAATTGAGGGACTACAGCTTGGACATGCCAGGGGGAGGGGTGTGTGTGTGTGTGTGAGTGTGTGTGAGGGGGTGAGGGTCTACAGCTCCCATCATGTCTTGGGCTTTATGGAATACAGCTCCCAGCATTCTGTGGGGGTGTAGGGGACTACAGCTCCCAGTATGCTGGGTGTTTGTGTGTTTGAGGGCCTATAGCTCCCAGCATGCTGCATGGGGACGTGGTGTGGGGACACCACCTGGAGCTGCCACACAGAAGTGGCCAGGACTGAACGCTGTTAGTGGCCCTCACCTTCCCTTGGCATCACCTTCAAAGCCCCACCAACACTGGAGCTCTGCACTTGTTCTACCACCTGACTCTCACCCACACTTAACCCTCACCCTAGCCATAGCCCAGGTCCAAAATGGAGACCCACTACCTAGGGCTTGGACACAGAGCTGGCCAGGACTGAAAGCTGTTAGTGGCCTTCAGGAAGAGGCAGAGGAGGTGGACAAGGACCAGGAGGCAGCAAGAAGAAAAAGGATGATGAGAAGGTTGTAAGAGGAAAAAACAGGAGGAGGTAGAGGAAACAGGAGGCGTAAACAGAGGAGGAGGCAATAGGAGGACAGAGGATGCAACAGGAGGAGCAGGCAGATGAGGCAACAGGAGGCTCCGGGGGAGGAGGAAGAAGAGGAGGTAGAGCAGAAGGTAGAGGAAGGTGAGGAAGTGAAGAGGAGGCTATGAGAGGAGGATGAGGAGTAGGCAACAGCAGGCAATAGAAGGTTAAAGGAGGAGGAAGAGGAAGAGGGGGATGAGGAGGCAACAGGAGAAGGCAGAGGAAAAGGAGGACACAAAGGAGAAAGAGGAGAAGGAGGAGGCGACAAAAGCAGAATGGGAGAAACAGGAGGAGAAGGCAACAGGAGAATGAGGCAAAAGAAGGCAAAAGGAGCTAAGAGGAGGAAACAGGAGGTGCAGGAGGAGAAGGATGAGGAGGCAACAGGAGGCAGAGGAGGAAGCAGGAGGCAAGAGGAGGAGGCAACAGCAGGAGGAGGAGGAAAAAGCAACACAAGGTAACTGGAGGCAAGATTAGTAGTAGGTGGAGGAGGCAAGAGGAGGATGAAGAGGAGGGGAAAAATGGAGGTAACAGGAGGAAGAGAAAGATGAGGAACATAGGGAACAGGGGAAGCAGGAGGAGGTGACAAGAGGGGGAGGAGGAAACAAGAGGCCACAGGAGGAGGCAGGGGAGGAGGAGGCAACAGGAGAATGAGGAAACAGGATGTAACAGGAGGAGGAGACAACAGGAGGAAACATGAGGAGAAGATGGAGGTGTTACTGAAAAATGCGGTAAAATCAGAAACAACTCTTTAACACCAATTTAGTATTAAAGAGCAGGCATTCTTCATTAACGGCGCTGGATGCACAGGGGATCGCTCCACCTAACGTGCATACCTTACACACCTTTCCTTTGTGATTTATATAGACCAAAAATATGCATATTCATCTTATCCATACATATTCAATATTATTCTCTTCGGTGATTGGCACAAACTTGCTCACTTCACATGTAAATTATTGTGCAGGCTCAGTTGTCCTTTCCCATTGTTCTCTTTTGAGTAGGTGGTATTACTTGGGTTGGTGGTCCGTGAGTCGGTGGTTGCGATCTCCCCCTGCCAGAATTACCTTTTACCTACTTGGCTCTTAATCTTGGCAGTCCTGGCTAGTTTTCTCAGCCCACTACATGAAACCACATTTTGTCATCCTTTTCTGACAGAAGCACATTGTATATTGTTTCATTCACATTAATGATTACCGAGGGACTAAAATGCAGATCAAAGAATACACTGATTGATATACTCCATGTCCCCAGACTTAACATCCAGTTGGATAGGGCTGTACAAGGAGTATAGCAACATCCATGGTTGGTTAATTCCATCACTCCAGTTACAGAGGCAATAAGAAGCAACAGAAAGAGGAGGACAAGGAGGGAAAAAGGAGACAACAGGAGGAAGAAGAGGAGGAAGAGAGAAGAGGAGGCAAGAACGGGCAACAGGAAGAGGAGGAAGAGGACAGGAAGCAACAGGAGGAAACAAGAGGAGGAGGAGAACTACTCAACAGGAGGCCACAGGAAGAAAAAGCATGATGATGAGAATGTGGTAAGAGGAAGAAAAAGGAAGCAACAGGAGGAGTAGGCAAAAACAGGAACAGGAGGCAGCAGGAAGTTAAAGGAGAAGGAGGAGGGGGAAAAGGAGGAAGATGAGAAGCACGAAGCAGCAGGATGAAAATACACCAGCAGGAGAAGGACAAGGAAATGGAGGAGGAGAGGGGGACCAACAAGAGAAGGAGGCAACAGGATGCAACAGGAAGGAGAGGAGGCAGCGGAGGAGGTGGAGACAAGGGCAAGAGAAGACAACAGGAGGAGGTGGCAACTGGAGGAGGATGCAACAGGAAAGAACAGGAGGACTCAGGAGAGTAAGAGGAGGCATCAGGAGGCAAGAGCAGGTGGAGGAGGTAACAGGAGGCAACAAGAGGACAAGGAGGCAAAAGACACAACAGGTAGAAGAAGAGGATGAGTAGGCAACAGGAAGACGAGGAGAAGGAGCAAGCAACAGCAGGCAACAGGACATTACAGGAGAAGGAGGAGGAAGAGGAGGAGGAGAAGGAGCAGGAGTAGGAGGAGGCAACAAGAGGCAATAGGAGGCAACAGGTGGATGATTAGGAGAAGGCAGCAGGAGGTAACAAGAGGAAGAGGAGTAGACAAGAGGAGGAAGAGGAGGAAGCGACAGGAGGAGAAGGAGGATAACACAGTCAGAAACAGGACTCAACAAGGGGAGGAGGTGGAGAAATAAAAGAGTTAGGGCCAGAAGTTGAGGAACCCATGGAGAAACAGGTAAAGTAGGAGAAGAATCACAAGGAACAGGAGGAAGATGAACAGAAGGAATGCGAAGAAACTTGATGAGAAAAAAGAATAAGAGCAACAGTAGGAACAGAGAAAATGCAATGGAACAGGAGGAGGGATAAAATGAGGAGGAAAAAGTGGAGAAATAAAGAAAGGGAATATGAGAAACAAGTTGCAGACAGAAAAGAATGAGGAGGAGCAGGAGAAGGAGGATGTAGGGGAATAGACAGGGATCGGCGACCGGAAGATTACGGGATGTGACGGAAAGATAGACTCCTCCCCATAGGAGTGGCAGGAACAGGAACCGCAAGAGCTATATAAGCGTGTGACGCAGCCAAATAGACGGACATTTTGCATCCATCATATTGATGTCTGTGCATCACTGTCCCCAGGGTGGGTAGAGCCCTGTGTCCCGGAGGTATGCGGCCCAAGATAAGTTCTCCCGTAGAAGCGTACAGCTACAAGTGGTGACCCCGACGTGATTAGCGGGGAGGCTTGGCAGGTTCGCCGGGGGGAAAAGAGAGCTTGGGGCAGGCAGGGGCGGGACGGGGAGCCGCAGGTCGGCGGGCGCGCCATGGATTCAGTCGTAAAGGTACTGAAGGGATTGGGGAAGGAATATGGTACTTCGATATCGAAGACGCCTACCTCAAAGGCCATCCGATGGATGATTACGCAGGGGCTCATACGAAGTCCCGCAGACATATTTAATAAGGATAAGTGGGTGAGGATTAAAGAGGAGTTAGCCGAAAGGGCTATGATGGGAAAACCCCAGTACATACAGCTCTGGGGAAAGATACACCGATTACTATTGAAAGCTCGGGATGATCAGGAGACGTGGCGGCAGGCGCGGCTGTGCCTGCACGGTGCTACAGGCGACAGTAGCCCGGAAATAGACCCAGGAGGGGCAGTGGGGACGCAGACAGGGGCAAGCATCGCGGGGGATGGGGAAGAAGGGGAGAGTTCGGACGGAGTAGCCTGGCCAGCGACTCAGTCTGAGGCTCCTGTCATAAATTGAGACCACAATGGATCAGAATCCAATTAGAATTTTATTAATTATAGCAAGTAGAATATGAGCAAATACAGCGCTGGACGGCAGGGGAGTCTGCGCTCCGCCAACTGCCGTACTGAGCAGTTCAAACAGTCTCTTTTTATACATCTTTACTTCCATGTTCAAAGGAATAGTGGGAGGTATTCTTCTCATGCTTCAGTTTCTTATCTCTGTCTTCGCAAGCTTCAGTTCCTTATCTCTGTTGGTTAGTCTGGACATCTGGTGGTTTGGGAGGTATTCTTCGCATGACCTCTACCTTGACCTCAACCTAAGTCTTAATAAGCAGTACCCTAATTTATAGTTTCTCACAATCTCGACATAAGTCTTAATAAGCAGTATCCTAATTTATAGTTTCTCACAATCTCGACATAAGTCTTAGTAAGCAGTATCCTAATTTATAGTTTCTCACAATCTCAACATAAGTCTTAATAAACAATACCCTAGTTTATGGTTTCTCACAATCCCCCCTTTTTCTTTTTGTCCTATTATTGTTTATTAGACACTACTTCCATTTTCGGCACTGCAGGCAAATCTTCTTCCAGAATTCCAACATTTATCATAACACTCACAAGGTAATATCTCACAATTACAATCATAGTTCTTATGTGGCATAACACACTCACAACAATCGTCATCTTCATTAATAGCTTTACTTGGACCTGCTGGGCCTTGGTCAGTAATCAGGTCTTCTATGCTCACTTTAAAACTAATTGTTCTCCCATCTGTTTGTGCTTGGATTTGCTTATTTGGATATTGTATGTTTGTTATTATCCAGTTCATGGGTTCATGAGGGTTTCTTTTTCCATTTGCTTGGGCTATTATCAACAATAAAACTAACGGTATACCAGGAAAAAGGGTGTCTGTCAATTTTGCTAACTTAGGTACACTTTTACCAGTCTTGGGGAAGTTCGACCATAGCTGCTGTTGCGTCTCATTGTTCTGGTTCTTTTCTCCACAGTTTGTTTCTCCTCTGCCTCGCCCGTCGACTCGGTTGCTTCGAGCCACGGGGTGTACCATCTTCTCGGCAGCAAGGGAAATCTTCAGGAGAACAGCTGTTTCGGGCTTACTGCCTGTTTATATAGGCTTTCCACTTTACAGCTTTAACTAACGGGACAAAGCAAGACACAGCTAGTACTTCCCTTCTGCACTTTGTAGCCAAAATTTCAACCACAAAGGGGACTGGTTCGTTGGAATGGTAACAATAATACTGAGGGTTTATTCCTTTGGCAAAAATTTCCCACCATTCATGGGATCCTCGAATAATTTCTTGTTCCGACTCTAATTGTTTTTATTTTCCACTTAGTGAGAGACTGTGTGCAAACTCTTATCGGAAGGTATCCATATTCACAGTGTGTCCACCATTTATCCTGGCATACCTTACACTTGCAACAAGCAAATGGATAACAATTGCAGTTCAAATTATTGCATCTAATTCGTATATCTAGAGTGCTTAATAGCTTTTCCTCTATATTCAATATTGTGTTACTGCATAAGTTTAGCAATTTCCTTCAACACACTTCGTACGCTTCCAAATATAATAGATAAAAAGAGAGATAATTATAGCAAATATAAACAGCAATATACACTTTATACTAAAAGGTAATGCGGCAAAATAATCAACTAAAGTTTCTATCATTACATTATCTTCTCAGAGTTATTTTGGTGTCACCTGGAGTACTGATTACTTTCCAGTGAGGTCTCGTCACTGGGCCTTTAATGCGACTGGCATGAGTCCATCCACGCTCAGCAGTCCGGACAGCTGTTTCTGTTGTAAGCAAAACAAGATAAGGTCCCTCCCAATTGGGTTTTAGGGTTTCTTCTTTCCACGTTTTAACCAATACCCAGTCCCCAGGTTTAAAATTGTGAATTTTTAAGTCCAACGGGGGTCGTTGCACAATCAGTCCATGTTCCCAAAGCTTGTTACGATGTTCTGCTAATTGTGAAACATATTCATTAACCACATGATCTCGAATTAAAACATTTGTTTGTGGATTTTCGATTCTATAGGGCATTCCATACACCAGTTCAAACGCTGATATTCTTACATCTGCTCGGGGCCTGGTTCTGAGAATTAATAGTGCCATGGGTAGGCACTTAACCCATGATAATTTGGTTTCTATCATTAATTTAGTCAAAATAGTTTTGATTTCTCCATTCATCCTTTCAACTTTTCCCGAACTTTGTGGATGCCATGGCGTATGGTATTCCCACCTAATACCCAAACTTCCTGTTAGATTTCTAACAATTTTTGGCACAAAGTGTGTTCCTCTGTCCGAATCGATTACATCAGGTACTCCATATCGAGGTATAATATGCTCAAGTAATACCTTAGTAACTTGGTTAGCAGTTGCCTTAGAGGTAGGAAAAGCCTCAACATAATGTGTTAAATGATCCACCATTACTAATAAATATTTGTAACGCCCTACCTTGGGTAGTTCAGTAAAATCCACTTGTATGTGTGAGAAAGGTCTGTATGCTGGGGAACGTCCTCCAAGAGGTTTTTGTCTCATGTTGTTTCGATTAACCTTTTGACAGGTCTCGCAGGCTGCCGTGACTGCCTTTGCTATGTTATATACGCTTATACAGGCAAACTGCTGATTGAAATGATCAACTAACGCCTGGGTTCCCCAGTGTGTTTTACTGTGTATTTTTGAAAATATTTCAAGTGCTATGCCCTTCAGCAAGACTTCTCTCCCATCTGGCAATATGTGCTTACCATCTTGTTCCTTAGCTCCCATTTGTTCTAGTTTTTCCTTTTCTGCAGACTCAAAACTCAAATTTTTACTCACAGGCACTTGTTGCATAGTCAAAATCGTACTATAATTGCCTGCTACTCGTTTTGCTTCTGTATCAGCTGCATTATTTCCCCTAACTTGATAACTCGTGCCTCGCTGGTGTCCCTTTATATGTACAACTGCTATTTTATTTGGCATTTTCAATGCCCCCAGAACTCGCCGAATTAATTCTGGGTGTATCAGTTCTTTTCCCTGTGAGTTAACAAATCCTCTTTCCTCCCATATTTTCCCAAAGGTATGTACTACTCCAAACGCATAGCGTGAGTCCGTATATATAGTTCCATCCTTTCCCTTCAGTGACACTAAGGCTTTCCACAATGCGTACAGCTCACAGGCTTGAGCCGACCAGCTGGCACTCAGGGGGCCCGATTCTATTGTCTTAAATTCTCCTTTCTCTAACTTAACGATGGCATACCCTGACAATCGTTTACCTTCCACTATTCGAGATGACCCATCTATAAAAAATATTTCTCCATGTTGTAATTCCTCTTCTTCTAGATCTGGTCGGATTCGTGTTTGTTGTTCAATCGTTTGGAGACAATCGTGTATTAACTCAGTACTTTCCCCTGGGTATAGAAATTCTGCAGGGTTAACCGCTCCGACAGTCCTTAGGGACAGTTTTGGAGATTCTATAAGTATTCCCTCATACTTTAGTAGTCGGCTATCTGTAAGCCATTTTTCTGCTTTTTGTTGAAGCACCCCCCTTATGTTATGAGGCGCATATAGGACAACTTCTCCATTGAAGGTAATACGATTCGTTTCTTCAAGTAATAAGGCAGCAGCAACAATGATTTGTAAACAACTTGGCCAACCCCTGCTCACAGGATCTAACAGCTTTGATAAGTATGCCACCGGTTTCTTTTGTCCGGCCCATTCCTGAGTTAATACTCCGAATGCTGTTCCTTCATGTATGTTAACGAATAAATGGAATGGCTGCTTTAGATCTGGGAGGCTTAAAACCGGTGCTTGACTTAACTCCCTTTTGAGGCTGGCAAACTGCTCTTGATCCTGAGGGGTCCACTTGGGTATTTTGTCTTTAGACAGTTGTTCATATAAAATTTTAACTTTAAAGCTGTAATTCTCTATCCACTGCCTACAATATCCAAATAGCCCTAATGCTTGCCGAATTTGCCTCTTAGTGACAGGCATAGGTAATTCTAGAATTCCCTTAATGCGCTCCGGATCCAATATCTTTTTGCCGTTAAACAAATAATGCCCCAAATATTTCACTTTTTCCTCCACAAATTGTAACTTTTCTTGTGATACCCGTAGTCCCTGTTGTGCAAGAAAGTTTAGGAGTCGAATGCTTTCTTTTCTTACATCCTTCTTATTATTCCCTGCTATGAGCAGATCATCTACATACTGTAGCAGCACATTTCCCGTTTGTACCTGGTATTCTTTTAAGAGCTCTTCCAGGGCCTGTCCAAACAGATTAGGGGACTCAGTGAACCCTTGGGGGAGCACCGTCCATCTCAATTGCTGTCTACGGCCTGTCTCTATGTCTTCCCATTCAAAGGCAAAATAATCACGGCATTCTTCTGTCAGTGGACAGGCCCAAAAGGCATCCTTTAAATCAATCACACTATACCAGGAGTTATGGGGTCCTAGCTTGCTTAGCCGTGTGTATGGATTTGCTACTACAGGGAACCGGGTGATGGTTCTTTTGTTTTTTTCCCTTAAATCATGTACAAGCCGATATTTCCCATTTGGCTTTCTTACAGGCAAAATGGGAGTGTTAAAGGGTGACATACAAGGCTCTAAGATTCCTTGTGCTAACAATCGATCAATTTCTGGCTTTAATCCTCTCCGTCCTTCTAGGGATATGGGATATTGCCTTACCCTCACAGGTATGTGGGGTTCGGAAATTTGAATTTTAATCGGTGGGATTTTTAGTTTACTTATTGTGTCCGGAGAGTACCAGACATCAGGGTTAATTTGTTTTTGATCATCTACGGTCAAAGGATAAGCAGACACCGTTAGCTCTTGATTTTTTACTTTAATTTCTAATTGCAATTCAACAATTAAATCCCGTCCTAACAGATTAAATTCTGCTTCAGGGACGAGCAAGAGTTCACCCATTCCAAATTTATTTTCAGTTTCGAATACTACATTTTTGATTTTGCTTACTTTAAAGGGTTCTCCTTTTGCCCCAATTACTTGTACTTTTTCAGGGGAAACTTTACATCCCTCAGGTATTTGCCTAATAGTCGATTTCTCAGCCCCAGTGTCTACTAAAAAGGTGAACTCTTGTTTATGGGGACCTATTTTTAATTTTATCAAGGGCTCATGATGACTCCGGTCCCCTAAGATATAGAGCCCCTGACTCTCCTATTCCGTTTTCAATATTTCCTCATCCCTGATCCTTTCTCTGCAATTCTTCTTTATATGTCCCTTCTTTCCACAGTAAAAACAACATCGCTGTTCCTTCTTTACTACTACATTCCCTTGTTTCGCTCCAGCAGATCTGTGTTCACCAGTCTGCCCTTTGCGATCCTCTCTGACTGCTGCTACCATCATTTTTACTTGTCGCTTGCTGCTCTCTTCTTCCCGCCTTACGTAGACTTTCTGAGCTTCCCTCAATAATTCATCCAACCCTCTATTCTGCCAGTCTTCTAACTTTTCAATCTTCTTTCTGATATCTTCCCATGATTTTGCCACAAACTGAGTTTTGAGGAGCGCTTGCCCTAAAGGGTCGTCTGGATTTACCCCAGAGTACAGCTGAAGGGCTTTCCTCAGTCGTTCCAGCCACTCAGTAGGGCTCTCATCTTTCTTTTGCATTTCATTAAATGCTTTATTGATATTCTGGCCACGGGGTACTGCTTCTCTAATCCCTTGAATTACTATAGTTCTCAGGTCCTGCATATGAGTTCTATGCACCGGATCCTGATTATCCCAATTAGGTTTTTGGAGTGGCCATTTAATATCTGCTTGGGGTCCCTGGGCATGCTGAGCATCCCACAGTCTCATTCCTGCTCGTCTGATCATATCTCTTTCCTCGGTAGTAAATAATTGACCAAGGATAGATTGCATCTCATCCCAAGTATAAAGGTTTGGTCCCAAAAATTGATCTAATCTTTCTGCCACTCCGAGTGGGTCCTCAATTAGGTTTCCCATCTCGGTTCTTTTAAAATCTCGTAGGTCAGCCGAGCTTAGGGGTACAGAAATATATCCAATCACAGGTTGGGGTCCCCCCATGGGCATTTCCCTTAGAGGATACATCTGAGCTGCCCCTTTTTGACTCCTAGTCACGCGTCTAGGAGGAGGGGGAGACCCTTGTTCTGATTCTGGTGGGGGAGTGGGCGCTCTGGGGACCTCTGGAGGGGCTGTGGGAGCAGGAGGAGGAATGTAAGGAGGGGGGGTTAGAAGGGTTTCATCTAACTCTTCCTTCTTTTTCTTTTGTTTAGTTTTCACTTCATTCAGTGGATAAAGTCTAGCTCCCGGTCTTTCTAGCCACATTTTCGCATACTGACTCTCTTCCGGGTTAAGGGGTTTTTTATTATTAACCCAGAGGTTTAATTGTTGTCTGACCCAGTCTTTTTCTGACCCATAGACTGGCCAAAAAACATCTTTAGAAATCTTCTTCCCTCCCCATATCCTAGTACAATATTCTATCATTTTCTGTTTATCTCTCCCTAGGGTTCCAGGGAAATATCTCCAATTGTCTAGGATATATGCCAGAGGGGTATTCTTAGGTACAGTGGGTACCCTTCCCATGGGAGTCGAAGGCTTGCTGCCCTTCGCCCCCATCTTCTGGAATATCCACAAGCATACACTCACTCGCTCCCCTTGTTCCTGGCCCAGTCCCTCGCGGGAGATGGGAAACGCAGTACTTAAGGGTCCACACTCGCTTGGTTCAATATAGCGAACCTCTCACCTGTTATATTCCAGGAAACCCAATCCCGCCCGAACGGTAAACCTGCGACCAAATTCGCAATATACTTACGCACCCTGCGTCTTTGTCCGGACTCCCGTGCACAGAATTTTTATGGGATTTTACCGGTTTCTCCTTTGCTCATCATTCTAGAATTTAGGTTCGTCGGTAAGGTTGAGGTAAGCTGTCGGTCGCGGGGCCGCGGATTGCCGCGGGGCGCCTCCCCGGAGGACAGAAGCTCACCGTTCCTTATCCGAGTCACGGCACCAAGATTGTCATAAATTGAGACCACAATGGATCAGAATCCAATTAGAATTTTATTAATTATAGCAAGTAGAATATGAGCAAATACAGCGCTGGACGGCAGGGGAGTCTGCGCTCCGCCAACTGCCGTACTGAGCAGTTCAAACAGTCTCTTTTTATACATCTTTACTTCCATGTTCAAAGGAATAGTGGGAGGTATTCTTCTCATGCTTCAGTTTCTTATCTCTGTCTTCGCAAGCTTCAGTTCCTTATCTCTGTTGGTTAGTCTGGACATCTGGTGGTTTGGGAGGTATTCTTCGCATGACCTCTACCTTGACCTCAACCTAAGTCTTAATAAGCAGTGCCCTAATTTATAGTTTCTCACAATCTCGACATAAGTCTTAATAAGCAGTATCCTAATTTATAGTTTCTCACAATCTCAACATAAGTCTTAATAAACAATACCCTAGTTTATGGTTTCTCACACTCCCAAGGAGGTGGATCGGGAAGCGGCAGTGTTCCCTGTTGAGCCAGCAGGGCCTTTAGAGTGCCCCCCCCCCGCATACCCCTGGGATGATTTGGCACAGGCTCGGGAGCCCGCGCGCGGGGAGAGTGACGTGGCAGCGGACGCAGCGGGAGTGACGGAGCGGAAGGAGAAAGATGACCAGCGCCGGAAGCAGCGCCGGCAGCGGCACAGCCCTCTGCCCGACCCTCGAGACTGGCTCCCGGGGCAACCCTTGAGATGGGAGTCGGATGAGGAGGGGGATTGGGGTGCCTGGAGGGGAGGACAGGGGGAGTATAGAACAACTTTGAGTAGCAGCGAATCAGAAATTGGGGGAGAAACCGATGCCCACATGTGGGAAGAGAGAGCAGCTTGCCTGCGGCGCGCAAAAAAAGAGGCACAAAACAGCAGAGACTCGGAGGACCAGTCAGAAGGAGGGAGGAAAGGGACCGTCAAAAGGGGAGGTCCGGGGCGCTGCAGCTCCGGAGGGGTCCGCGGAGGACGTGCTGCGGCAGCTGCAGCAGGCTATGCGCGCACTAGGGGAAGTAACTCGGCGGCAGACAGGACTTTTAACGAAGGGTGCACCCCAGCGACAGTCAGTTGAGTTACCTAACTGGCGGCTGATAGCTAGAGATTGTAGCCTCGATGGAGTAAGGATAGAGATGCCCGGGATCTTCCCTGTCCGATTAGCTCCAGGAGGAGGAGTGGAGTGGACGCCAATAGATGCCAAACTAGTGCGAACTTTATGGCGAGAAATTAGAGAAAAGGGGCTGAAAGACGAAGGAGTAGGATTGCTGCTGGACGCTGCGCATGCAGCGCCATTGACCCCCTCTGATGCTAAGCAGTTGGCGAAAGCAATATTAGCTCCCACAATGTACATACTTTGGAAGGAGGCAATGCACAGTGCCTGCCATGCCCTTGTACAGCAAGTGGCGGCAGTTCCGGGCCACCCGCTGAGGGGGACCACCCTTGACCGGCTCACTGGCAGAAGTCAAGGACTGGAAACCCCGCAGTTGCAAGCAGCAGAATTAAGGGGCAGGGAGCTGCAAGCGGTAACGGAGAGTTCCCGCAAAGCGTATAGTGAAGTGGGCAGGTATGAGAAAAAAGCAGAACCTTGGCAAAAGATACAGCAAGGTCTAGCAGAGCCATTTACAACGTTTTGTGATAGGTTGCAAAAGGCTATTATAGAATCAGAATTGCCACCAGCAGCCAAGGAGGCAGTCCTTATGGATTGCCTCCGAAATCAAGCAAATCCGCAAACAAAAGATATCCTCCGCACCCTGGCGGTAGGGGCGCCATTGGGTGAAACCATCAGGCATGTCTTGCGCCAGGAAGCATTGAACCAGCATGGCGGTGCGGGAGCGCACGTCTGCCAGAACCCTGACTGTGGAAGCGAAGAAAGGGTGATGGTGCAAGCAGCCGGGGTGGGGCCGATATGTCACTTGTGTGGCCGGCAAGGGCACTTTAGAGCTGGGTGCCCGCTAGCGGAAAGGGGAGGACGTAATGGAGGAGGAGTCCGCCCAGTAGGGAGGTGCTGGGTGTGTGGGAAGCCAGGACACCTGGCAAGAGATTTTCCAGCTACGAGGCCGGGAAACGGCCAAGGGAGGGCGAAGCGAGGGGGATTCGGGCCTCCTATGAGTCAAATGACCCCCATCACAGTGCCAACGCCAGGAGCTTGGCCCACTGTAGCGAGCCAAGGGGGAGTGAACCGTCACGCAGGGGAGCAAGATTTGCAGGTTACAGCCCCCGCGTGGCCTTGGTCATAGGCTGTGACGAGAGACCCATGGCAGCAGTGATGATTACCCCACAAGAACCGAGTTACCTGGCACGGATATGCCTGGGAATGTTAGTGGATACCGGGGCAGATGTCACAATAATGCCACTCGAACAGTGGCCACCAACTTGGCCCCTTGCCATGGGAAAACGTATAATAGGGGTAGGAGGAGAACAACAGACGAGAACAAGTACTTGCCCTGTGAAACTCGAAGTCATGGACGAGGACGCAGGGAAGCTCCTCACAGCCGTAGTGACCATACTAGTAGCAGATGGGGTAGCAAGCCCCTTGTTAGGGCGAGACGCCCTTGCCCAGATGGGGATCGGGTTGAAAAATTTAGCATAAGGGCCACTGCCTCAGAGGGGCTTCATCAGCACAAGTTAGTGTGGAAAACTGAACAGCCCGTCTGGGTGGAGCAGTGGCCCCTGACAACAGAGAAAACAGAGGCTGTAAGAGCTATAGTAAAACGAGAGTACGAAGCAGGGCACCTAGAGCCCTCGATGAGCCCGTGGAACACCCCTATATTTGCTATAAAAAAGAAAGATAAAAACCAATGGAGGATGCTGCATGATCTTAGAGCAGTAAATCAGCAAATGGAGGACATGGGGCCTCTCCAACCTGGCCTACCAGATCTGAGTGCTGTCCCGAGAGGATGGCGAGTCATTATTTTAGATATCAAAGACTGCTTCTTCAGCATTCCGCTACATCCAGATGATAGAAAGAGATTTGCCTTTACTCTGCCTGCGGTGAACCGCGCAGAACCAGGTAGTAGATGGCAGCGGACAGTACTTCCGCAGGGGATGAAAAATTCTCCAGCGATCTGCCAGAGGTATGTGGCTTCCGCATTGCGGCAAGTAAGGCAGCAGTATCAGGAGAAAATCTACATGATCCACTACATGGATGACGTCCTCATAGCTGTGCCCACCGAGGCATTGTGTGAACACGTCTTTTCAGACACCCAAAGGGGCCTTGCGGGACAGGGCCTCAAGGTAGCTGAGGCAAAGGTACAGCGAGGACCAGTGTGTGGATTTCTGGGTGCTAGAATACAAGGGGATTCCATACAAGCTCAGCCTATTAAACTTACACCTAAGGTTAAAAATTTACACGATGTCCAGAAGCTGGTAGGAGCACTGCAGTGGTTGCGGACATTCGTGCGCGTCACCGGTGAGGAGATGCAACCTTTCTATGCGTTGCTGAAAGGGACCAACCCATGGGAGCCCAGGAGTTTAGACGCTGAGGCAGTCCAGCAATTGCAGATGATAGAACATCGAATGCAAAAGGAAAGAATATGGCGGTGGGACCCCCAGGAGGAATTAATTGCAGGTTGGATTCTGACCGCCAGTGGAGGGTTAGGATTGCTATATCAAATACGAGCAGGGGAAGAAAAACCACTGCGATGGGTATATCAGAAGGTTCCCAAGGATGCGTTCTCCACAAAAGTCAAAGTAGCTGGGGGAATGATTTGGCGGCTGCGACGGGAAAGCAAGGTAATTTTTGGGAAAGAGCCAGATAAGCTGACAGTGCCGTGGAATGGGGAGAAATGGCAGAAGGTGGTAGAGAGTGAAGAGGATATACAATTGGCAGTATACTCATACCCAGGGAAAATCGTCACAGGAACAACTGCACCTGGGTGCTAAAGCCTTGGCAAAGGAGTGTAGCATCTCAATAAGAGCAGCAAGAGAAGTAGTAGCCACCTGTCCTTACTGTCAGCACTCGCCATTGTGGGAGGCAGGAGTCAACCCTCGAGGACTGGAAGCAAATTCTATCTGGCAGACTGACTTTACTGAATGTCCACAGTTGGCCCCCGGAAGGCACCTGGCAATTACAGTTGATACATATAGTGGAGTCATCATGGCTACTCAACATCGGAAGCAGACCGCAACGCACTTGACTGCGCATTGGACCACGGTAATGGCGTGGCTTGGAAAGCCTACCGAGATAAAAACAGACAATGGACCATGCTTTCGGGCTCGAAGTACCCAAGAATGGTGTAAAGCTTGGAATATTGTATTAAAACACAGCATTGCTTACAATAGCACAGGGCAGGCTATAGTAGAATGCGCTCATTGCACCTTGAAAGCAAAAATAATACAGCTTGGGGAGGGGGAGGGGTATAAGGGAACTATACCCATAGCAGCTCAGCAAACTATTTTAATGCGTGCATTATATTCGCTTAATCATTTTATACGCGGGCAGGAGCAAGTTACAGCAGTGGAGAAGCACTTTGGCAAAGCTCAAGCAAGCGAGCGCTATCCGCAGGTACGAGTAAGGTTCCCAGGCAGTGAGCAATGGGAGAGAGGATGGAAACTGAGATGCCTGGGGAGGGGCTACGCCGCGGTTGAGAACGAGGGGCGCATAGAATGGGTGCCTGCAAAGTGCGTGAAAGCAGAACTGTGCAAGGATGTACAATGAATAATCCCTTTCTGAGTTGTCTCTTTGCAGGGTCTGCTGACATGGATCCTCATGCTAGCCGTACCATTGGGAAAAGAAATGAGCTCCTTGACAAGATCGCAAGCAATATTGAAACGAGAGCGACACTGGGAAAGGGCGGCAAAAGAGAGATATAAACTGGGACTGGATAGTAATAATTGGGGGGATCTTGTTGTGTGTAGTAATCATGGTTACTTGTGGGCTACCATTGTTATGCTGTGTTATAAGACAAATCAAAGAGCGCCTGCAAGAGTTACATGAATATAGACCTGACCGCAATATGTATCCGCTTACGCAAGTAGCTTTGTAGAATTTTAGTAGCATGGGGAGGGGGAGATGTAGGGGAATAGACAGGGATCGGCGACCGGAAGATTATGGGATGTGACGGAAAGATAGACTCCTCCCCATAGGAGTGGCAGGAACAGGAAGCGCAAGAGCTATATAAGCATGTGACGCAGCCAAATAGACGGACATTTTGTATCCATCATATTGATGTCTGTGCATCACTGTCCCCAGGGTGGGTAGAGCCCTGTGTCCCGGAGGTATGCGGCCCAAGATAAGTTCTCCCGTAGAAGCGTACAGCTACAGAGGAGGAAGAAGAAAAGAAAGAACTGAAGGAGAAAGAGATAGAGGGTGAGAAGGAAGAGGAAGAAGAGAAAGAACTAAAACAGCCAGAAGATAAAAAGGAGGCGGAGGTAACAGGAGAAGAAAAAGGGACAAGGGGATGAAAAAAGAGGAGTTGGAGAAACTGGACAAGGAACAGGAGGAATAGGAAGAACAGGAGGAGATGAAAGAAAAAAAGGAGGAAGAGAAGAAGAAAAGGATAAAGGAAAGGCAGGAGGAAGAACAGGAAGTGGAAAAGAAAGAACAGGAAGCAGATGAATAACAGGAGGTGGATGAGGAGGGAGAAATGAGAAAGGAGTAGAAAGAAAAAGAGGGAGGAGGAAGATAAAAAAGGAAAAAGTGGAGAAATAGGAGAAGGAGAAAAAGAGGAGGAAGAGGAAAAGGAGAAATAAGAGAACAGGAGAAGGTTGAAGAAGAAAACAGAAGGAACAAAAAGAACAGGAAGAACAGCAGGAAGACTAAGAATATAAAAAGTAAGAATACAAGGAGGAGGAGGATGAAGAACAGGAGAAAGGAGAAGGGATAGGTGGAGGAAGAAGAAGATTGGGGAGGAAGAACAGGAGGATGAAGATCAGGAAATTTTAAAGGAGGATGGGGAGGACAAGGAAGGAGAGGAGGAGGAATGGGTGAAAGAATAGGAGGAGGAACAGTAAGGGGAAGAGGAGGAAAAACAAAAGGAAGAACAAGAGGAGTAGGAGAATGAGGAATTAAAAAGGAAGAAGAGGTCTGAGGAGGAGGCAGAAGAGAAAGAAGAAGGGGAAGATGAAAAATCAATAATAGGAGAATGAGGATGAAGAACAGGAGAAGGGGAGAAAGAACAGGGCAAAAGAGGGAAAGCAAGAGGAAGAGCAGGAAAAGAAAGAGGAGAAGGAAGAATAAATGGAAGAGAAAGAAAAAAACAGGGGCAGGAACTTTAGGAACCAGAGCAAAAGCAGAAAAAGGAGGAGGA
The DNA here is from genome assembly GCF_963921805.1 of Phalacrocorax carbo. Taxonomy (NCBI): domain Eukaryota; kingdom Metazoa; phylum Chordata; class Aves; order Suliformes; family Phalacrocoracidae; genus Phalacrocorax; species Phalacrocorax carbo. The sequence goes on from NC_087531.1 coordinate 9,816,877, forward strand.
GAAAGAACAGGTGAAATAGGAGTATGATGAACATGAGGAATGGGAGGAAAATGAGGAATGGGAGGAAAAGGATGAGGAAATTTAAGTTGAGGAGGAAAAAGAAGTAAAGGTGGAGGAAGGACAGAAACTATAGCACGAACAGAAACTATAGGCAGAACAACAAGAAGAGGAGGAGTAGGAAAAACAATAGAACGGGAGGAGAATGAGAAGATGGAAAGGAGGAGGAGGAAGACCAAGAAGAAAAGAAGTTTGAGAAAAAAGAGGTGGAAGAAATGGAGAAAGAAGAGTAGGAAAATGAGGAAAAGGAACAGGATGAGGAAGAACAACAGAAGGAGGAAGATCAACAGAAGGAGGAGGAAGAACGAGAGGAAGATGAACCAGAGGAGGAAGAACAGGAGGAAGAAAAAGAGTAGGTAAAGGTGGAAGAAGAGGAGGAAGAAGACAATAGAAGAGTAGTAGGAGGAGGAAAAGCAGAAGGATGTAGAGAATGAACAGCAGGAAGAGAAGGAGAAAGAACAGGAGGAGGAAGAAAAAGATGAGGAAAAAGAAGAAGAGGACCATGAGGAAGAGGAAGAAAAAGATGAGGAAAAAGAAGAAGAAGACCATGAGGGGGAGGAACAGGAGGACAAGAAGAAGAGAAACAGTAGAAGTTGGAGGAAAAAGAGGAGGAGAAAGAGGAGGAGAAGTAGAAGGAAAAAGAAAGAAGATCAGGAGGAGGAATAAGAGGTGGAGAAGGAGTAAGAACAGGAGGAGAAAAAAGAGGAGAAGGAGAAAGAAGAGGAGCAAAAGAGGAGAAGGGGAAGCAAGAGGAAGAAGGTGAGGAAGACGATGATGAGGGGGAAGAAGAACAGGAGGAGGAAAAAGAGAAGAATGAGGAAGACCTATAGGAGGATGATAAGAAATAGAACAAGAGGAAGAAGAAAGCAAGGAGGAAGAGGAGAAACAGGAGGAGCAGACAAAACAGGAGGAAGAGGAGGACAGCTGTCCACTCTTTCCTTTCTTCCTTACTCAGTATTTTTTCTTTCTCCCTCTCTCTGTCCCCCTGTCCATCACAGTTGTTTTTTTCTCCAATGCTCTCCTGCTCCCTGTACCTTTTTCCTGCTCTCACGCTGTCCTGCTCCCTGTGTCTTTTCTCCAATTCCTCCCTCTTGGTCTTGCAGCTTATCACTATTTTTTGCCTCTTCCATCTGTTTTTCCTGCTCCCTCTCCCTGTCTCTCTTCCCTTTGCCTGTCCTTTTTCCCCTTCTTGCTCTATCTCTCTGTCCTCTTTCCTGTCCTGCTCATTGTCTCTTGGTTTCTCTGAGTTTCTCCATATCACCCCTGCTCCACTTCTCTACCCTGCTCCTTCTTCAGTTTTTTTCTTCTGTCTGTCTGTCGTGGTTTAGCCGGCAGCTCAGCCCCACACAGTCACTCGCTCACTCCCCCACCGGTAGATGGGGGAGAGAATCAGAAGGGTAATGCTCGTGGGTTGGGATAAGAACAGTTTAATAATTAAAATTAAAAGAAACAACAACAGAAATGCAATGTAAAGGAGAACAACGAGAGGTGCAAAACCCTGGGGGGGGAAGAGGAATTACCGCCGAAACAAACCGCACACGACGCAGCCGCTCACCGCCTGCCGACCTGACACTGCACTGCTCCCGAGCCGCACACTGCCTCCCCTTAATATACTGGTCATGGTGTCACATTGTATGGAATGAACATGCCATTGGCCAGTCGGGGTCAGCCGCCCCCCCGCCATGGCCCTGCCCCTCCCAGCCCCCCCTGCCACACGGCAGAGCGAGGGAAGCTGGAAAGGTAGCCGACCCCCCACGGTGAGGAGAATTAACCCCTTCTCAGACAAAACCAGCACACTGTCATTCTGTCCTTCTCCCTGTCACTGTTTTTTTCTCACTCCTCCTCTGTCCTGAAGCCATGGGCTGTTTTTTTTTCCTTCTGTCTGGCCTTCTGCCCAACCCAGGATTTCCCCTCTCCATTGCTGTCCTGCTCCCTGTCTCTTATTTTTGCCTTTTTTTCACTTTGACCTACCTCCCTGTCTCTTTTTTTTTCTCTCTGTATTGGCCTGTGTTTCTCGCTGTCCCTCTTTTTCTTTGACAATGTGTTGTGCTCCCTGTCCTTGTCTTTTCCTCTCTAGCCCCGTCCTTCTTCCTGTCGTTTCTTCTCTCTCCCCCTCAGTCCCTGCTGCTTCTTTCTTATCCTGCTCCCTGCCCCTTTTTCCTTTTGCTGTCCCTGTGTCCTCCTGTCTGTCCCCATCTTTATTTCTCTGTCCCACTGCCTGTACAATCTTTTCCTGCTATACCTCCCTGTCCAGCTGGCTCTCAATTTTTTCTGTCCTCTCTTCCTCTATCCTGCTTCTCGGCCCTCTTTTCCTCTTCCTACATCTCTGATCTCCAGGCCATTGCTTTTCCCATTCTTGTTCTCTTTGAATCTGAACCTCTCGTTGTTTCTCAGCCGCTCTGGCCTGTTCCCTGTCCTTCTATTTATCAATCTGTATGTCCCACTCTCTGTCCCTCTCTTTCTCTATACCATCTTCTTCCTCTCCTCCCCCTGGCTTTATCCCTCTGTCCTGCTCCCCAACCTTACTTTTTCTTTCTCTATCTGTCTGCAGGACTCATCATCCCTATGTTTCTTGATATATCCAGATCTCTAGCCTTTCCCCTGCGCCTTTCTTTCTCTCTTGGCTCCTCGATCTTCTCTCTCATCTTATTTTTTTCTTTCTAGTCCTTTGTCCTTCTCCCAATAAGCTTAAACTGAATGACCAGGTCTCCCTGTGCTAGCTACTTATTTAACATTCCCCAGGGAGTGTCTGTGTTTTTAGGGCTAGAGCTCATTTAGGAGCTGATCTCCTTATGTAGTTGGCAGAGCTAGGTGTATTTAAAGCAGAGGTTATTCTCTGCTGGTGCTCTCTGCATCTTGTTGAAACAGCAGGCTCATGGGTCTTATTTAAAAGGAAGATTTCTTTTTCTGGAGTTATTTTTCCTAGGATTGCTGCACAGGAGTGGTGTTGGCATTTGGAGGGATGGATGGGACCTGCTGTGATTATTAGTAAAAGTGAACTGAACTTGTCCTAATTACTCAGATGAAACCAGAGTCACTGCATATGGTTTTCTTCCCATCTCCAATTCCAGCCTACATGCTCGGTGCTGTTGAAGAAGAGCCAGTGTGCTATTTTCCAGATGTCAGTGGCTGCAAAATAGCTGAGAACATAGGTACATAGCTAATGCTGCAGGTGGTCTGTGATAAGGGATGTGTACGTGCATGACACTGCTTTCATGACCATTGTCTGGTATTGCATTTCTTTTTCTGGGATATGGACCAGAGTTGGTGTCGTGGTTTAGCCCCAGTCATCAATCAAACTCCACGCAGCCCCTCCCTCGCTCCCCCCAGTGGGTCGGGGAGAGAATCAGAAGAGTAAAAGTGAGGAAACTCATGGGTTGAGTGTCGTGGTTTAGCGGCAGCTCAGCCCCACACAGTCGCTCGCTCACTCCCCACCGGTAGATGGGGGAGAGAATCAGAAGGGTAACGCTCGTGGGTTGGGATAAGAACAGTTTAATAATTAAAATTAAAAGAAACAACAGTAGAAATGCAATGTCATGGAGAACAACGAGAGGCGCAAAGCCCCGGGGGGGGGGGGGAAGGGAGGGGAGAGGGGGAACGAACCGCCGAAACAAACCACACGCACCGCAGCCGCCCGCCGACCCGACGCCGCGCCGCCTCCGTGCTGCCACTGCCCCCCCTCAACATACTGGTCATGGTGTCACATGGTATGGAATGAACCTGCCATTGGCCAGTCGGGGCCAGCCGCCCCCACCATGGCCCCGCCCCTCCCAGCCCCCCCACCCACCACGCGGCAGAGCTCGGGAAGCTGGAAAGGTAACCGACCCCGCCACGGTGAGGAGAATTAACCCCTTCTCAGCCAAAACCAGCACATTGAGATAAAGGCAGTTTCACAGGTAAAGCTAAGGCTACGCGCGGAAGCAAATCAAAACAAGGAATTAATTCACTACTTCCCGGGGCAGGCAGCTATTCAGCCACCTCCAGGAAAGCAGGACTCCATCAGGCCTAATGGTTACTTGGGAAGACAAACACCTTCACTCCAAATGTCACCCCCTTCCTTTTTCTTCCCCCAGTTTATATACTGAGCATGACATCATATGGTGTGGGATATCCCTCTGGTCAGTTTGGGTCAGCTGTCCTGGCTGTGTCGCCTACCCTCCTGGCTTCTTGTTCACCCGGCAGAGCATGGGAAGCTGAAAAGGTCCTTCACTAGTGTAAGCACTACTTAGCAACAACTACAACATCTCTGCATTATCACGACTGTTTCCAGGACAAGTCCAAAATACTGCCTCATACTAGCTACTATGAAGAAAATTAACTCTATCCCAGCTGAAACCAGGACTTAACACTGACCAGCTGATATAATGGGCTCCATAAAATACAAAAGAGGACCCTGATTTTTTGTTGTTGTTTTCTAACACTATCTGAATATAGGCCTTATTAGGGATTTCTTCAACAGTGAAAATGCGACTTGGCCGAGGGCGGGAACATTTGGATTTTTGGGAGGCTAGGCAGGCGCAGAGCCCCAGCGTTGGTGTGCCTGCGTGTGCAGTGTCGGAGGCCGGTGAGGCCCGGCAATATCTTTTGGCGGTGGAACCTTTGGTGTGGGAGCAATCCTGGGACGTTGGGCATTTCTAAGGCCGTCTCGGCGAAAATGCAACTCGGCCGAGGGCGGGAACGTTTGGATTTTTGGGAGGCTAGGCAGGCGCAGAGCCCCAGCGTTGGTGTGCCTGCGCGTGCGGTGCCGGAGGCTGGTGAGGCCCGGCAATAGCTTATTGGCGGTGGCCCCATTGGTGTGGGAGCAATCCTGGCACGTTCGGGATTTCGGCGGACGTCTCGGCAAAAATGCGACTCGGCCGAGGGCGGGAACGTTTGGATTTTTAGGGGTCTAGGCAGGCGCAGAGTCCCAGTGTTGGTGTGTGTGCGCAAACGGTTCCAAAGGCTGGTGAGGCCCAGCTATAGCTTTTAGCAGTGGCCCCTTTGGTGTGGGAGCAATCCTGGGATGTTCTGAATTTTGGAGGCCGTCTGCGACAAAAATGAGAATCAGACGATGGAGGGAATGCTGGGGTTTTTGAGGAGCTAGGCAGGCGCAGATCCCTACTGTTGGTGTGTCTGTGCAAGCGGTGTCAAAGACTGGTGAGGCTGTGCTGTTTTTGGCTGAGAATGGGTTAATTCTCCTCACTGTGTGGGTCGGCTACATCGCTTGGGGTTTGTTTCAGCGGTTTGTTCCCCTTCTCCCCTCCCTTCCCCCCTCCCCCGGGGCTTTGCGCCTCTCGTTGTTCCCCTTTACATTGCATTTCTGTTGTTGTTTCTTTTAATTTTAATTATTACACTGTTCTTATCCCAACCCACGAGCGTTACCCTTCTGATTCTCTCCCCCATCTAGCGGTGGGGGAGTGAGCGAGCGACTGTGTGGGGCTGAGCTGCCGCTAAACCACAACAGTCTTTTTGGCGCCCAACGTGGGGCTCAAGGGTTGGAGATAATAACAGCTGCTGGTCACAACACCATGTTGTCCTTTTTGCAGTTGGTGTTCAAGATTGGTGTTGGTTTGTTGAGTCTGCTGTGTTCTGCTGTGATTAGTAATGTTTTGCCTACGAGATTTGTTATACAAACACTCGTTTTCAGCTTTATCTGGTATTTGGGGTTTTTGCTGAAACCCTTACTGTACTTTGGATTCCACCTTGTTGAGGCAATTAGCAATTATACCTCCTCCTCTGAGAGATTTTATATGGAGGAAATACAGAATAGTAACTTTGCAACTTTGTTCTATGATGTCTCTGCCTCTATTACAAGAACCTTTTTGTATCTTGAACATCCTTGGGTGGTTAAGGTGCACTTATTGTTAGTTTTTGGGCATGTTGTTTTGGTTTTGACTAAGCAACTTAAGAATATCACCCAGAAATCTGCCCCAAGGCTTGATAGTTACGAGTGGCAGGGCATGTGGGACAGCATGGGCAAATCCCTAGGGCAGTGGGCACCCCCAGTGTTTTGGAGTTTCACCCCCGAACAAGTGCAGAATCCTGAAAAACTAGTAGAATATTTGGAGAGAGTATGTTGTTATGCTGGGAACTCCAGAGAGACACAGATAACCGCAACATGCTGGGGCCTGGCCCATGCATACCGAGCCCTGCTCAACAGTAGTCAGTGCCCCCAAGGGGAAGAGAAGGTCTCTGGATTGAAAAGCAAAGTGACTGGCACTGTAGACACTCCAGCCCTGAGGACAGGCACTGCAGCCACTCAAACCCCCATGACAAGTACTGGAGGTGGCTCAGAGAATCAACCCGTACCACTATCAGTTGCCCCCATACACAAGACGAAATATTGGAAGCAGACGTAAACTCGTTTAGAACGGGATGATGAAAAAGCAGGGCCGTCACGGGGAGAAGAGAAAGAAGTCATAAATGAAATAGAGACCACCCGATCCCTGTCCTTAAGCGAGTTGCGAGATATGCGAAAAGATTATAGCCGTCGTTCAGGTGAGCACATTGTCACCTGGCTGCTCCGATGCTGGGATAATGGGGCCAGTAGCCTGGAACTAGAGGGAAAAGAAGCCAAACAATTGGGATCCCTTTCTGGGGAAGGGGGCGTTGACAAAGCAATTGGGAAAAAAACACAAGCCCTCAGCCTCTGGAGGCGACTCCTTTCTGGAGTGAAGGAAAGGTATCCCTTTAAGGAAGATGTTACATATCACCCAGGAAAATGGACAACTATGGAGAAAGGCATCCAGTATCTAAGGGAATTAGCTGTGCTTGAGGTGATTTATGGTGACCTGGACGATCAACAGTCATCCAAAGATCCAGATGAAGCTGAGCGCACACGACCCATGTGGCGGAAGTTTGTATGGAGCGCACTATCTTCGCATGCAAACTCATTGGCAGTGATGTCCTGGAAAGATGACGAGACGCCAATGGTGGCGGAGGTGATTCATAGACTCCGGGATTACGAAACAAATATCTCTTCCTTGCTCGACTCTGCTGTGGAGAAACTATCCCAAGAGGTCCAGCAACTCAAAGAAGATCTGTCCTACTCCCCACCTCGACAGAGCAGTGTCTCAGCTGTTAGGAATAAGCATCCTTTGGCTCAAAGGAGGGGATACACACCATGGGCCACCCTATGGTTCTACCTGCGTGACCACGGAGAGGACATGATGAGGTGGGATGGCAAGCCTGCCTCGACCCTACAGGCACGAGTGTGTGAGCTGCAGGGAAGAACAGTCACTCAGGGAGGCTCTTCCAGGAAAGCTGCTGCTCCAGTTTCCAGTGAGCAAGTCCCCAGACAGAGGAGTAGAAGCGCTGATTTTTTTTCTAAGCCTAATAGAGAGACTCCTGATAAACATTTACAGGAAGTGAGTTGTGACTGCCATGATCAAGACTAGAGGGGGCCCGGCCTCCAGCCAGGTGGAGGAAAGGGATAACTGGGCTTACTGGACTGTGTGGATCCGATGGCCTGGCACATCTGACCCACAGGAGTATAAAGCTTTAGTGGACACCGGCGCACAGTGCACCTTAATGCCATCAAACTATAAAGGGGCAGAACCCATCAGTATTGCTGGAGTGACAGGGGGATCCCAAGAGCTAACCGTATTGGAGGCCAAAGTAAGCCTAACAAGGAATGGGTGGCAAAAGTACCCCATTGTGACTGGCCCAGAGGCTCCATGCATCCTTGGCATAGACTACCTCAAGAGAGGGTATTTCAAGGACCCAAAAGGGTACAGGTGGGCTTTTGGTGTAGCTGCCTTGGAGATGGAGGAAAGTAAACAGCTGTCTGCCTTGCCTGGCCTCTCAAAGGACCCTTCTGTTGTGGGGTTGCTGAGGGTCAAAGACCAATAGGTGCCAATCGCCACCACAACAGTGCACTGGCGGCAATATCGCACCAACCGAGACTCTCTGATCCCCATCCATGGGCTCATTCTTCAACTGGAGAGCCAAGGAGTGATCAGTAAAACCCGCTCACCCTTTAACAGTCCCATATGGCCAGTGTGGAAGTCTAATGGAGAGTGGAGGCTAACAGTAGACTATCGTGGCCTGAATGAAGTCACTCCACCGTTGGGTGCTGCTGTGCCAGACATGCTAGAACTTCAATACGAACTGGAGTCCAAGGCAGCCAAGTGGTATGCCACAACTGATATTGCTAATGCATTCTTCCCAATCCCTCTGGCAGCAGAATGCAGGCCACAGTTTGCTTTCACATGGAGGAGCATCTAGTACACCTGGAATCAACCGCCCCAGGGGTGGAAACACAGTCCTACCATTTGCCATGGACTGATTCAGACTGTACTGGAACAGGGAGAAGCTCCAGAACACCTTCAATACATTGATGACATCATCGTGTGGGGCAACACAGCAGAAGTTGTTTTTGAGAAAGGAGAGAAAATAGTCCAAATCCTCCTGAAAGCTGGTTTTGCCATAAAATAATGTAGGATAAAGGGACCTGCACAAGAGATCCAGTTTTTAGGAATCAAATGGCAAGATGGACGTCGTCAGATTCCAATGGATGTGATCAACAAAACAGCAGCCATGTCTCCACCAACCAGCAAAAAGGAAACACAAGCTTTCTTGGGCGTTGTGGGTTTTTGGAGAATGCATATTCCAAATTACAGTCTGATCGTGCGCCCTCTCTATCAAGTGACCTGGAAAAAGAATGATTTCAAATGGGGCCCTGAGCAACGACAAGCCTTTGAACAGATTAAACGAGAAATATTTCATGCAGTAGCTCTTGGGCCAGTCCGGGCAGGACAAGATGTAAAGAATGTGCTCTACACTGCAGCTGGGGAGAATGGCCCTACCTGGAGCCTCTGGCAGAAAGCACCAGGGGAGACCCGAGGCCAACCCCTAGGGTTTTGGAGTCTGGGATACAGAGGGACCAAAGCCCGCTATACTCCAACTGAAAAAGAGATATTGGCAGCATATGAAGGGGTTCGAGCTGCTTCAGAAGTGGTTGGTACTGAAGCACAGCTGCTCCTGGCACCCCGACTGCCAGTGCTGGGCTGGATGTTCAAAGGAAACGTCCCCTCTACACACCATGCAACTGATGCTACGTGGAGTAAATGGGTTGCACTGATCACCCAGCGGGCTCGAGTAGGAAACCCCAGTCGCCCAGGAATCTTGGAAGTGATCATGGACTGGCCAGAAGGCAAAGATTTTGGAATATCACCAGAGGAGGGGATGACACGTGCTGAAGAAGCCCCACTTTATAACAAACTGCCAGAAGATGAAAAGCAATATGCCCTGTTCACTGATGGGTCCTGTCGCCTTGTGGGAAAGCACCGGAGATGGAAGGCTGCTGTATGGAGTCCTATACGACAAGTAGCAGAAACTGCTGAAGGAGAAGGAGAATCGAGCCAGTTTGCAGAGGTAAAGGCCATCCAGCTGGCCTTAGACATTGCTGAACGGGAAAAGTGGCCAGTGCTCTATCTCTATACTGACTCCTGGATGGTGGCAAATGCCCTGTGGGGCTGGCTGCAGCAGTGGAAGCAAAGCAACTGGCAACGTAGAGGTAAACACATCTGGGGCGTCACATTGTGGCAAGATATTGCTGCACGGGTAAAGAACCTGGTTGTAAAGGTACGGCATGTGGATGCTCACCTATCCCAAGAGTCGGGCCACTGAAGAACATCGAAACAATCAGCAGGTAGATCAGGCTGCCAAGATTGAAGTGGCTGAGGTGGATCTGGACTGGCAACATAAGGGCGAACTATTTCTAGCTCGGTGGGCCCATGACACCTCAGGCCATCAAGGGAGAGATGCAACATACAGGTGGGCTCGTGATCGAGGGGTGGACTTGCCCATGGATGTTATTGCACAGGCTATCCACGAATGTGAAACGTGCTGCAATCAAGCAAGCGAAGCTGGTAAAGCCTCTGTGGTATGGGGGACAATGGCTGAAATATAAATATGGGGACGCCTGGCAAATTGACTATATCACACTCCCACAGACCCGTCAAGCAAGCGCCATGTGCTTACAATGGTGGAAGCAACACCTGGCTGGCTGGAAACATATCCTGTCCCCCACGCCACTGCCCGGAACACTATCCTGGGTCTCGAAAAACAAGTCCTGTGGTAACGTGGCACCCCAGAGAGAACTGAGTCAGACAACAGGACTCATTTCCAGAATGACCTCATAGACACCTGGGCCAAAGAGCATGGCATTGAGCGGGTGTATCACATCCTTTATCATGCACCAGCCTCTGGGAAAATCGAAAGATACAATGGACTCTTAAAGATGACACTGAGAGCAATGGGGGTGTGTGTGGAACATTTAAACACTGGGATGCACATTTAGCAAAAGCCACCTGGTTAGTCAACACGAGGGGATCTGCCAGGCGAGCTGGCCCTGCCCAATCAGAATCCTTACGTACTGTGGAAGGGGATAGAGTCTCTGTAGTGCACATAAAAAATATATTGGGGAAGACAGTCTGGGTTATTCCTGCTTCAGGCAGAGGCAAACCCATTCATGGGATTGCGTTTGCTCGAGGACCTGGGTGCAGTTGGTGGGTGATGCGGGAGGATGGAGAAATCTGATGTGTGCCTCAAGTGGATTTGATTTTGGGTGAAAACAGTCAATGAACTGAATGGCAGAATGCGAACTCCTATATAATATTGTGTGTCACCTCTGTGTTGTATCAATGATATCAGAGTACGTGCCTCCCAACCCATGGAATATAGTCTGTGAAACAAGCAGTGCAGCAGTGATGGAAGGATGACTAACTTGGTATGCAGCAACCCAACGCCACACACGCCACCTCTCCCACCCTGAAAGACTGATACAACAGATGGACCCCGGAGTCATGGACTGGGTGAACTCAGTGGACATTTTAATGGACATTTTACAGGGAAGGTCCGTGAACTAAGGGAATGATGTCTGTGTATTATGTTAAAGGATGGGAAGGAGAGGGGTGGTGGTTGGTACAGTTGTATTGCATCATATGGGACCTGGGCATGGTGTAAATGGTATGGAATAAGGGGTGGAGAATGTGCTGGTTTTGGCTGAGAAGGGGCTAATTCTCCTCACTGTGGGGGTCGGCTACCTTTCCAGCTTCCAGCGCTCTGCCGTGTGGTGGGGGGCTGGGAGGGGCAGGGCCATGGTGGGGGCAGCTGACCCCGACTGGCCAATGGCATGTTCATTCCATACCATGTGGCACCATGACCAGTATATTAAGGGTGGGCAATTTGCAGCTCAGGAGCGGCGCGGCGTCAGATTGGCGGGCGGTGTGCGGCTGCGTCGCGTGCTGTTTGTTTTGGTGGTTTTTGTCCCTTCCCCCGGGGCTTTGCGCCTCTCGTTGTTCTCCTCTACTTTGCTTTTCTGTTGTTGTTTCTTTTAATTTTAATTATTAAACTGTTCTTATCCCAACCCACGAGCATTACCCTTCTGATTCTCTCCCCATCTACTGGTGGGGGAGTGAGCAAGCGACTGTGTGGGGCTGAGCTGCCGGCTAAACCACGACACTTCTTCTCCTGTTTCCTCCTTTTCCTCCTTCTCCTTCTTGTCGTTATAATATTTCTCCTCCTTCTCCTCCTTGTCATTGTGTTATCCTTCCACTTTCTCTTCATTCTCCTCCTTGTCCTTGCAGTATTTCTCCTCCTTCTCTTTGTTGTCATTTTATTACTTCTCTTTCTTAATGTCCTTCTCCTCCTTGTCTTTCTATTATTTCTCCTCTTTCACCTACTTATTTTCCTTTTCAGTCTATTATTTCTCTTTCTTCTCCTCCTTCTCCTCCTTGTCATTATATTATTTCTCCTCCTTCACATACTTCTCCTCCTTCTCCTCCTTCTCATTATAGGCACTGTATTATTTCTCCTCCTTCTCCTCCTTTTCCTTATTGTACTTATATTATTTCTCCTCCTTCTCTTTCTTTTCCTCCTTCTGCTCCTTGTAATTGTATTGTTTCTACTCCTTCTCCTCCTTCTCCTCCTTGTCATTTACTATTTCTCCTCCTTCTATACTTCTCCTCCTTGTCATTGCATTTTTTCTCCTCCTTCTCCTCTTTCTCCTCCTTCTCCTCCTTCACGTCCTCCCACTACTTGTCGTTGTATTGCTTGTCCTCCTTCTCCTCCTTGTCATAGTATTATTTCTGCTCCTTCACTGCTTTCTCCTCCTAGTCGTTTTATTATTTCTCCTCTTTCTTTTCCTTCTCCTCCCTCTCCCCCTTCTCCTCCTTTTCGTTGTATTATTTCTCCTCCATCTACTCCTCTTCCCCCTTCTCGTTATATTGTTTCTCGTCCTTCTCCTCCTTCTACTCTTTCTTCTCCTTGTCCTCCATGTCACTGTATTATTAACTCCTCCTTCTCTCTTTGTCGTTGTCTAATTTCTTTTCCTTCTCCTCCTTCTCCTCATTCTCGTTGTATTATTTCTTCTCCTTCTCCTATTTCTCCTCTTACTCCTCCCTGTCGTTCTAGTATTTCTTCTCATTCTCCTCCTTCTCCTCCTTCTCCACCTTGTCGTTGTATTATTTCTTATCCTTCTCCTCCTTCTACTCATTCTGCTCCTTTTCATTGTATATTTCTCCTCCGTCTCCTCCTACTTCTCCTTGTCATTGCATTATTTCTCCTCCATCTCCTCCTTTCCTCATTCTCGTTCTATTATTTCTCCTCCTTCTCCTTCTCTTCCTTGTCATTGTATTACTTCTTCTCCTTTTATTCATTTTCCTCCTTGTCATTGTAATATTTCTCCTCCTTTTCCTCCTTTTCCTCCTCCTTCTCCTCATTCTACTCATTGTCCTTCTTCTCCTTTTCCTTATTGTCATTGTATTATTTCTCCTCCGTCTCCTCTTTTTCCTCCTTCTCCTCCTTGTCCTCCTTGTTGATGTCTTATTTCTCCTCCTTCTCCTCCTTCTCTTCCTTGTTGTTTTATTATTTCTTTTCCTTCTTCTTCTCCTTGTTGTATTATTTCTCCTCCTCCTCCTCCTCCTCATTGTCGTATTATTTTGCCTCCTTCTCGTCCTTCTCCTCCTTCTCCTCCTTCTCCTCCTACTTTTTGTATTATTTCTCCTCCTTTTACTCCCAGCTCCTCTGTAGGGGAATAGACAGGGATCGGCGACCGGAAGATCACGGGATGTGACGGAAAGATAGACTCCTCCCCATAGGAGTGGCAGGAACAGCAACCGCAAGAGCTATATAAGCGTGTGACGCAGCTAAATAGACGGACATTTTGTATCCATCATATTGATGTCTGTGCATCACTGTCCCCAGGGTGGGTAGAGCCCTGTGTCCCGGAGATATGCGGTCCAAGATAAGTTCTCCCATAGAAGCGTACAGCAACACTCCTCCTTCTCCTCCTTCTCCTCCTTGTCGTTGTATTTTTCCTCCTCCTTTTACTCCTCATCCTCCTTGTCGTCGTATTCTTTCCCCTCCTTCTCCTACTTCTCTACCTTCTACTCCTTGTAGTTATATAATTTCTCCTCTTTCTCCTCCTTATCCTCCTTCTTGCATTTTTTTCTCCTCCTCCTACTTCTCCTCCTTCTACTTCTGTTTGTTGAAATATTTATCCTCCTTCTCCTCCTTGTTGTTGTATTATTTCTCCTCCTTCTCCGCCTACTCCTCCTTGTCATTTTATTTTTTCTCGTCCTTCTCCACCTTATCCTCCTTCTGCTACTTCTGCTCCTTCTCCTCCTTGTATTTGTATTATTCTACCTCCTTCTCCTCCTTCTCATCCTTGTTGTTGCAATATTTCTCCTCGTTCTCCTCCTTTTCCTCCATGTTGTTGTATTATTTCTCCTCCTTTTCCTCCATGTTGTTGTATTATTTCTCCTCCTTCTCCTCTTGTGGTTCTACTATTTCTCCTCCTTCTCCTTCTTCTCCACCTTGTTGTTGTATTATTTCTCCTCCTTCTCCTCCTTGTCATTGTATTATTTCTCCTCTATCTCCTCCTCGTTGTATTCTTTCTCCTCCTTCTCCTCCCTCTCTTCCGTCTCCTCCTTGTCCTTGTCTTGTGGCATTTTTCTCCAACTTCTTCTCCTTCTCATCATTTGTGTTGTATCATTTCTCCTTCTCATCATTTGTGTTGTATCATTTCTCCTCCTTATCTTCCTTCCCCATGTTGTCGTTGTGTTATTTCTCCTGCTTCTCCTCCTTCTCCTCCTTCTCATTGTATTATTTCTCCTCCATCTCCTCCTTCTCGTTGTATTCTTTCTTCTCCTTCTCCTCCTTTTGTTCCTTCTCCTCCTTGTCACAGTATTATTTCTCCTCCTTGTTACTGTATTATTTCTCCTCCTTCTCTTCCTTCTTTTCTTGTCATTCTATTATTTCTCCTCCTTCTTCTCCTTCTCCTCCTTCTGCTCCTAGTCCTCCTTGTTGTTCTATTATTTCTCCTCCTTCTCGCTCTTTTGCTACGTCTCCTCCTTCTCCTCCTTCTCCTCCTAGTCATTGTATTATTTCTCCTCCTCCTCCTTGTTGTCATTGTATTATGTCTCCTCCATCTCCTCCTTTTCCTCTGACTTATCCTACTTCTCCTTCTCCTCCTTCTCTTCTTTCTTGTTGTATTATTTCTCCTTCTTCTCCTCCTTCTCCTCCTTCTCCCCCTTGTCGTTTTATTATTATTCCTTTCTCTTCCTTCTCCTCCTTCTCCTACTATTCATTTAATTATTTATCCTCCTTCTCCCCCTATTCCTCCTTGTTGTCGAATTATTTCTCATTCATCTAGTCCTTTTCCTCCTTCTGCATGTATTTTCTATTCTCCTTCTCCCCTTTCTACTCCTTGTCATTTTATGATTTCTCCTCCTTCTCTTCCTTCTCCTCCTCCTCCTCCTTCTCCTCCCTCTCCTTCTTTTCATTGTATTGTTTCTCCTCCTTCTCCCCCTTCTCCTCCTTCTCGTCCTTGTCGTGTTATTCTCTATCTTCCTTCTCCTCCTTCTCCTCCTTGTCGTTGTATTATTTCTTTTCCTTCTCCTGCTAGTCATTTTATTAATTCTCCTCCTTTTCCTCTTTCCCTTCCTACTCCTCCTATTCGTTTATTATTTCTCCTACTTCTCCTCCTTTACCTCATTCTCCTTCTTTTCGTTGTTTTATTTCTCCTCCTTTTCCTCCTTCTCCTTCTCCTCCTCCTCCTTTTCTTTCTTCTCCTACTCATCGTTGTATTATTTCTCCTCGTTCTCCTCCTTCTCCCACTTGTTGTTGTATATATTTTTCCTCTTTTTCTTCCTTGTCCTCCTTCTCCTACTATTCGTTTAATTGTTTATCCTCCTTCTCCTCCTTCTCTTCCTTCTCCCCTTTCTCCTCCTTGCCGTTGTATTATTTCTCATTCATTTTCTCCTTTTCCTCCTACTCGATGTATTATTTCTCCTCCTTGTCGTTGAATTATTTATCTTCCTTCTCCTACTTCTCCTCTTTCACCTCCTTATCGTTTTATATTCTCCTCCTTCTCATCCTTTTCCTCCCTATCCTTTTTCTCTTTGTAGTATTTCTCCTCCTTCTCCTCCTTCTACTCCTTGTCATATGATTTCTCCTCCTTCTCTTCGTTCTCCTCCTCCTCCTTCTCCTCCTTCTCATTCTATTATTTCTCCTCTTTCTCCTCCTTCTCCTTTTTCTCCTCCTTGTCATTGTCTTATTTCACCACGTTCTCCTCCTCCTCTTTTTCCTCCTTCTCCTCCTTCTCGTTGTATTATTTGTCCACCTTCTCCTCCTTCGCCTCCTTCTCCTTCTCGTCCTTGTTGTGTTATTCTTTATCCGCTTCTCCTCCTTATCCTTCCTGTCTTTCTATTATTTCTCTTCCTTCTCCTCCTTCTTTTCCCTCTCCTCTTTGTTGCTGTATTATTTCTTCTACTTCTCCCCCTTATACTCCTTGTCATTGTATTATTTCTCCTCTTTCTCTTCCTTCTCCTCCTTCTCCTCCTTCTCCTCCTTGTCGTAGTATTATTTCTCTTCATTCTCATCCTTATCTTCCTACTCCTCCTACTCCTTCTCATCATTTTCGTTGTAATAATTCTCCTTCTTCTCCTCCATCTTCCCCTTCTCCTCCTTCTTGTTGTGTTATTTCTCCTCCTTCTCCTTATTGTCGTCGTATATTTCTCCTCCTTCTACTACTTCTCCTTATTAACATATCATTGTTTCTCCTGCTTCTCATCCTTCTCCTTATTGCTGTTGTATTATTTCTCCTCCTTCTGCTTCTCCTCCTTCTCCTCACTGTCGTTGTATTATTTCTCCTCCATCACCTCCTTCTTCTCATTGACTTTGTATTAATTCTCCTCATTCTCCTCCTTCTCCTCATTGTTGTTGCATCACTTCTCCTCTTATCCTCCTTGTCATCGTATTATTTCTTCTCCTTCACTTCCTTTTCCTCCTTCACAACATTCTCCTCCTTCTCCTCCGTCTTCTTTGTCCTTGTATTATTTCTCCTCCTTCTCTGCATTCTCCTCCTCATATTCCTCCTTTATTATTTCTCCTCTTTCTCCTCGTTCTGCTCCTTGTCATTGTATCATTTCTGCTCTTATCGTCCTCGTCATTGTATTATTTCTCCTCCTTTTCCTCCTTCACCTCATTCTCCTCCTTCTCCTCCTCCTCCTTCTCCTGCTACTTCTCCTCCTCATCCTCCTTTTTCTCCTCCTC
This sequence comes from Phalacrocorax carbo, assembly GCF_963921805.1. Classification (NCBI taxonomy): domain Eukaryota; kingdom Metazoa; phylum Chordata; class Aves; order Suliformes; family Phalacrocoracidae; genus Phalacrocorax; species Phalacrocorax carbo. The sequence goes on from NC_087531.1 coordinate 9,833,473, forward strand.
CTCCTCCTTGTCGCTGTATTTTTCTCCACTTTCTCCTCATTCTCCTTACTATCGTTGCATATTTTCCCCTCCTTCTCCTCCTTCTCTTGTCATTGTATTATTTATCGTCCTTCTTTTCCTTCTCCTTATTGTTGTTGTATTATATTCCTTCTCGTCCTTCTCCTCCTAGTCGTCGTATTATTTCTCCTCCTTCTCCTCCTTGTCATTGTAGTATTTCTCCTCATTCTCCTCATTCTCCTCCTAATTCTCATCCTTGGCACTGTATTATTTATCCTTCTTCTCCTTCTTCTCCTTCCCCACCTTCTGCTACTACTTCTCCTTCTTCTCCTTGTTGCTGTATTCTTTCTCCTCCTTCTGCTCATTCTCCTTCTTGTTTTATTTTTCTCCTCCTTCTCCTACTTCTTTTCCTTCTACACCTTCTCCTCCTTGTCGTTGTATTATTTCTCCGCCTTCTCCTCATTTTCCTACTTGTCTTTATTCTCCCCCTTCTCGTCCTTGTCGTTTTATTTTATCTTCTGCTTCTCCTCCTTGTCCTACTTCTCGTTGTGTTATTTCTCCTCTTTCTGCTACTTCTCGTTCTATTAATTCTCCTCCTTCTCCTCCTTTTTGTTGTATTATTTTACCTGCTTCTCTTAATTCTTTTCCTTCTAAACCTTCTCCTCCTTGTCGTTGTATAATTTCTCCTCCTTCTCCTCCTTATCCTCTTGTCATTCTATAATTTCTCCTCCTTTTCGTCCCTCTCCTCTTTATTGTTGTATTATTTCCCCTTCTTCAACCCTTCTCCTATTGTAATTCTAATATTTCTTCTCCTTCTCCTACTTGTCGTTGTATTATTTCTCCTCCTTCTCAGTCTCCTAATCCTCCTTCTCCTACTTGTCATTGTATTGTTTTTCTTCCTACTCCTCCTTTTTGTTGTATTATTTCTCCTCGGTCTTCTCCTTCTCCTCCTGGTCTTTGTATTATTTCTCTTCCTTCCCCTCCTTCACACTGTATTATTTCTCCTCCTTCTCCTCCTTTTCCTCCCACTCCTTCCCCTGCTTCTCCTCCTTCTCCTTGTTGCTCTATTATTTCTCCTCCTTCTCATTCTGCTCCTCCTTTTTATTGTTTTATTTCTCCTCCTTCTCCTCTTTCTCTTCCTATTCTTTGTATTATTTCTCCTCCTTCTCATTCTTCTCCTCTTTATCGTTGTATTATTTCTCCTGCTTATCCTCCTTCTCCTTATTTTCATTGTATATTTTCTCCTCCTTCTTGTCCTTCTCTTTATTTTCAGTATATTAATTCTCCTCCTGCTGCTCTTTCTCCTTATTGTCTTTGTATTATATCCCCTCCTTCTCCTCCGTCTTCTCCTCCTTCTCCTCCTTGTTGTATTATTTCTCCTCCTTCTCCTCCTACTCCTCCTAATCGTTCTGTAATTTCTCCTCCTTGTCATTCTATTATTTCTCCTCCTTCTACACTTTCGCATCCTTGTTGTTGTAATATTTCTCCTCCTTCTCCTTACTCTCCTCCTTGGCGTTCTACTATTTCTCCTCATTGTCCTCCTTATCCTCCTTCTCCTACTTCTCATCCTTGTCGTTGTATTATTTATCCTCCTTATTCTTCTCTTCCTTCCCCACCTTCTCCTCCTTTTCCTCCATCTTCTCCTCCTTGTTGTTGTGTTATTTTTCCTCCTTCTCCCTCTTCTCCTACTTGGCATTGTATTATTTATCATCGTTCTCCTTCTATTCCTTCTCCTCGTTGTCGTTGTATTATTTTTCTCATTCTCCTCTTTCTCCTCCTTCTCCTTGTTTTCCTCCTTGTCATCATATTCTTTCTCCTCCTTCCCCTCCTTCTCCTACTTGTCATTCTATTATTTTTCCTCCTTCCCCTCCTTCTCCTACTTCTTGTTGTATTATTTCTCTTTTTCCTCCTTGTCATTGTATTATTTCTCCTCCTTCTCCACCTTCGCCTCCTTCTCCTCCTTTTCATTGTGTTATTTCTCCTCCTTCTCTGCATTCTCCTCCTCCTCCTTGTCTACTATTTCTCCTTTTTCTCCTCCTTCTTCTCCTTGTCTTTGCATTATTTCCCCTTCTTCTTCTACTTCTTCTCATTCTACATCTTCTCCTCCTTGTCACTGTATTATTTCTCTTCCCTTTCCTCTTTCTTCTCCTTGTTGTTGTATTATTTCTCGCCCTTCTCCTTCTTCTCATTCTTGTCATTGTATTATTACTCCTCCTTCTCCTGCTTCTCATGCTTCTCTCATTCTCCTCCTTCTCGTAGTGTTATTTCTCCTCCTTTTCCGCATTCTCCTCCTTCTCCTCATTCTCCTTTTAATGTTGTATTATTTCTCCTCCTTCTTCTCCTCCTCCTAATTGTCGTTGTATTTTTCTCCTCCCTCTCCTCCTTCTCTTTATTGTCATTGTATTAATTCTCCTCCTGCTGCTCTTCCTCCTTATTGTCGTTGTAATATATCTCCTCCTTCTCCTCCTTCTCCTTATTGTTGTTCTATTATTTCTCCTCCTTCTCCTCCTTGTCGTTCTATTATTTCTCCTCCTTCTCATTCTTCTCCTCCTTTTTATTGTCTTATTCTTCCTCTTTCTCCTTTCTCTTCCTAGTCTTTGTATTATTTCTGCTCCTTCTCCTCCTTGTTATTGTATATTTTTACCTCTGTCTCCTCCTCGTCCTTGTATTATTACTCCTCCTTCTCCTCCGCCTCCTCCTTGTCGTAGTGTTATTTCTCCTCCTTCTCGGCATTCTCCTCCTTCTCCTCATTCTCGTCCTTGTAGTTTTTTTATTTCTCCTCCTTAAACTCCTTTTACTCCATGTCGCCCTATTATTTCTCCTCCTTCTCATCCTTCTTCTCCTTGTCATTGTATTCTTTCTCCTCCTTCTCCTCTTTGTCGTTGTATTCTTTCTCCTCCTTCTCCATATCCTCTTGTCGTTCTATTATTTCTCCTCCTTCTCCTCCTTGTCGTTCCATTATTTCTCAACCTTCTGGTCCATCTCCTCCGATTCGTTCCATTATTTCTCCTCCTTCTCCTCCTTCTTCACCTTGTCGTTGTACTATTTCTCCTCCTTCTCCTCCTTCTACTCCTTTTCGTTGTATTACTTCTCCTCCTCCTCCTTCTCCTCCCTCTCCTCATTGGTGTTGTACTATTTCTCCTCATTCTCCTCCTTATCCTCATTTTCCTGCTTCTCATCCTTGTCGTTGAAGTATTTATCCTCCTCCTTCTCCTCCTTCCCCACCTACTCCTCCTTTTTTCTACTTCTCCTCCTTCTCCTCCTTCTCCTCCTTGTAATTGTATTCTTTCTACTCCTTCTCCTCCATCTCTTCCTTGTCATTGTATTATTTCTCCTCCTTCTCCTCCTTGTCGTTATTTCTCCTCCTCCTTCTCCTTCTCCTCCTTTTCCTCCTTGTCATTTTATAATTTCTACTCCTTCTCCGCCTTTACCTACTTGTTGTTCTATTACTTCGCCTCCTTCTCCTCCATCTCCTACTTCTCGTTGTATTTTTTCTTTTCCTTCTCCTCCTTCTCCTCCTTTTCCTTGTATTATTGCAACTAGTCCTCCTTACCCCCTTCTCCTCCTTGGTGTTGTATTATTTATCATCCTTCTCCTCCTTCTCCTCCTTCTCCTCTTTGTCGTTGTATTATTTTTCTCTTTCTCCTCATTCTCCTCGTTTTCCTAGTTCTCATCCTTGTCATTGTATTATTTCTCCTCCTTCTCTTTCTCCTCCTTCCCCACCTTCTCCTCATTCTCCTCCTTCTCCTCGTTTTCCTATTTCTCATCCTTGTCATTGTATTATTTCTTCTCCTTCTACTTCTCCGCATTTTTATTGTATCATTTCTCCTCCTTCTCCTCCTTTTATCCCTTCTCCTCCTCCCTCTCCTCCTTGTCGTTGTAGTTTTTTTCTCCTTCGCCTCCTTTTCCTTTTTCGCTTCCTTCTCTTTCTTGTCATTGCATTATTTCTCCTCCTTCTCCTTGTTGTCGTTGTATTTATTATCCTACTTCTCCTCCTTCTCTTTATTGTCATTGTGCTAATTCTCCTCTTACTGCTCTTTCTCCTTATTATGGTTTTATTATATCGGCTTGTTCTCCTCCTTCTCCTACATCGCCTCCTTCTCTTCCTTCTCCTCCTTGTTGTTGTATTATTTCTCCTCCTTCCTCTCTTTCTCCTCCTTCTCCTCTTTCTCCTACATCTCATCCTTCTCATTGTAGTATTTCTCCTCTTTCTCCTTCTCCTCCTTCCCCAACTTCTTCTCCTTCTCCTACTTCTCCTCCTTCTCACCCTTGTTGTTGTATTATTTCTACTTCTCCTCCTCCTCCTTGTTGTATTATTTCTCCTCCTTTTCCTCCTTCTCCTCTTTATCATTGTATTATTTCTCCTCATCCTCCTTCTCCTCCTCGGTGTCGTATTATTTATCCTCGTTCTCCTCCTTGTCGTTGTATTATTTTTATCATTCTTCTCTTTCTCCGCCCTCTCCTCGTTCTCCTACTTCTCATCCTTGTCATTGTATTATTTCTCCTCCTTCTCTCTCTCCTCCTTCCCAACCTTCTCCTCCTTCTCCTACTTCTCCTCCTTGTTTTTCTATTATTTCTCCTCCTTCCCCTCCTTCTCCTCCTTGTCTTTCAATTATTTCTCATCCTTCTCCTCCTTCTCCTCCTTCTCCTCCTTTTCGTTGTATTCTTTCTCCTCCTGCTCCTCCATATCCTCCTTTTCGTTGTATCCATTCTCCTCCTCCTCCTCCTCCTCCTTGTAGTTTTATTATTTCTCCACCTTCTCCTCTTCTCCTTTTTGTTGTTGTATTACTTCTTCTACTTCTCCTCCTTTTCCTCCTTCTCCTCTTTCTCCTTTTCGTTGTATTCATTATCCTCCTTCTCCTCCCTCTCCTCCTTGTTGTATTATTTCTCCTCCTTCTACTTATCCTCCTTGTCGCTGTACACTTTCTCCTCCTTCTCCTTTTTCTTCTTCTTGTCATTGTATTATTTCTCCTCCTTCTCCACCTTCTCCTCTTTATCGTTGTATTATTTCTGCTCCTTCTCCTCCTCCTCCTTATTGTCATTGTATATTTTCTCCTCCTTCTCCTCCTTCTCTTTATTGTCATTGTATTAATTCGCCTCCTGCTGCTCTTTCTCCTTCTTGTCGTCATATTATTTCTCCACATTCTCCTCCTTGTCCTCCTTCTCACCCTTGTTGTTGTATTATTTCTCATCCTTCTCATCCTTCTCCTCCTTGTCATGGTATTATTTTACCTGCCTCTCCTCCTTCTCCTCCTTCTTCTCCTTGTCCTTTTATTTTTTCCCCTCCTCCTCCTCCTTCTACTCCTTCTGAACCTTTACCTCCTTTTCATTCTATTATTTCTCGTCCTTCCCCTCCTTCCCCTTGTTCTCCTCCTCTTTGTCGTCATATTATTTCTCCTCCTTCTTATTTTTCTCCTCCTTGTTGTTGTATTATTTTTCCTCCTTCTCTACCTTTTTCTCCTTGTAATTGTATTATTTCTCCTCCTTCTCCTCCTTCTCCTTCTCGTTGTGTTCTTTCTCCTCCTTCTCCTCCTTTTTGTTGTATTATTTCTCCTCCTTCTCCTCCTTGTTGTTGTATTATTTCTCTTCCTTCTTCTACTTCTCCCACTACTTCTTCTTGTCGTTGTACAATTTGTCGTCATTCTACTGCTTTTCCTCCTTGTCGTTGTATTACTTCTCCTTCTCCTTCTCCTCCTTCTCTTGCTTTTCATTATATTATTTCTCCTCCTTATCCTCATTCTCCTCCTTGTGTTTGTATTATCTCTCCTCCTTCTCCTTTACCCCTTCACTTCCTTCTCCTTCTTGTCATTGTATTATTTCTCCTCCTCCTCCTTCTCCTCCTTGTCGCTTGTATTATTTCTCCTTCTTCTCCTTCTCCTCCCTCTCATTCAGGTCCTCCTTCTCTTTCTTTTCGTTGTATTATTTCTCCTCCTTGTCCTTATTTTCATTGTATTTTATCTTCTCCTTCTCCTCCTTTTTCCTCTTTGTTGTTCTATTATTTCTCCTACTTCTCCCCATTTCTCTCCTTCTCCTCCTTCTTCTCCTTGTCGTTGTATTGTTTCTCTGCCTTGTCCTCATTCTCCTCCTTCTCCTTAGTCCCCTCCTTGCCGTTGTATGGTTTCTCCTCATTCTCCGCCTTTTCCTCATTCTTCTCCTTCTCCTCCTTCTCCTCTTTCTCCTCCTTCTTGTTGTATTATTTCTTCTTCTCCACATTCTCCTCCTTCTCCTCCTTCTCTTTGTATTATTTCTCCTTTTTCTCCTCCTCCTCTTTTTCGTTGTATTGTTTCTCCTCCTTCTCCTCCTTCACGTATTCTTTCTCTTCCTTCTCCTACTTCACCTCGTTGTCGTTCTATTAATTCTCCTCCATCTCCTCCTGCTCCTCATTGTCTTTGTATTAATTCTCCTCCTTCTCCTCCTTCTACTCCTTTTCCTCCTTGTCATTGTTTTATTTCTCCTCCTTCTCCTCCTTCTCCTCATTGTCATTGTATTATTTCTCCTCTTTCTCCTCCTTCTCCCCCTTGATGTTGTATTATTTCTCCTCCTTCTGCTCCTTCTCTTTCTATTATTTCTCCTTTTTCTCCTCCTCCTTCTCGTTGTATTGTTTCTCCTCCTTCTCCTCCTTTCCCTCATTGTCATTATATTATTTGACAACTTTCTAATTCTTTTCCTTCTGCTCCTTCTCCACCTTCTCCTCCTCCTACTTGTCATTGTATTATTTCTCCTCCTTCTCCTCCTTCTCGTATAATTTATCCTCCTTCTTATCCTTCTCCTCCTTTTCTTTCTATTATTTCTCCTACTTCTCCTCCTTCTCCTCCTTGTTGTTTTATTATTTCTCCTCCTACTCCTCCTTCTCCTCCTTGTCCCCCTTGCCGTCATCTAATTCTCCTCCTTCACGTCCCTCTCCTCCTTTTCCTCCTTGACGTTGTATTATGTCTCTTCCTTCTCCTCCTTCTTCTCCTTCTCGTTGTATTATTTCTCGTGCCTCTCCTCCATCTCCTCCTGCTCATCACTGTGTTTGTATTAATTCTCCTCCTACTCCTCCTTGTCGTTGTATTATTTCCCCTCCTTCTCCTCCTCCTTGTTGTTGCATTATTTCTCCTGCTTCTCCTCCTTCTCCTCCCAGTCGTTTTATTATCTCTCCCCCTTCTCCTCCTTCTCCTCCTTGTCGTTCTACTATTTATTTTTCTTCTCAACCTTCTCCTCCTTCTCCTCCTTCTCCTCTTTCTCCTTTTTCTGCTCCTTCTCGTTTTAGTATTTCACCTCCTTCTCCTGCTTGTCATTGTATTATTTCTCCGACTTCTTCTCCTTCTCCACCTTGTCATTGTATTATTTCCCCTCCTTCTCCTCCTTCTCCTCATGTGTATAGGATTTCTCCTCCTTCTTCTCATCTTTATAGTATTTCTCCTCCTTCTCCTCCTTGTCGTTGTATTATTTCTCCTCCTTCTCCTCCTTATCTTTGTATTATTTTGCCACCTTCTCCTCATTGTCATCCTTCTCTTCCCTCTCCACCATGCCTTTTTATTATTTCTCCTACTTCTCCTCCTTCCCCTCATATTCCTCCTTCTCATTGTATTATTTCTCCTTGATCTCCTCAGTCAACTCCTTCTCCTCCTTGTCCTCCTTCTTCTACTTTTCTTTTTATTATTTCTCGTCATTCTTCTTCTCCTGCTTCTCATCCTTGTCATTGTATTATTTTTCCTCATTCTCCTCCTTCTCCTCCATCACCTCCTCCTCCTCCTTCTCCTCCTTGTTGGTCTATTATTTCTCCTACTTCTCCATCTTCTCCTTCTTGTATTATTTCTCCTTCTCCTCCTTCTCCTTATTGTCATTCCTTTTTATCGCCTTTTTCTCCACCTTCTGATTACTGTCATTGTATTATTTCTCCTCCTCCTCCTTCTCCATGCTGCCGTTTTGTGATTTCTCCTCCTTCTCCTCCTTCTCGTCCTTCTCCTTCTCCTTCTTGTCTTTATATTATTTCGCCTCCTTCTCCTACTTGTCGCTGTATTATTTTTCCTTCTTCTCCTCATTCTCCTCCATGTTGTTGTATTATTCCTCCTCCTTCTCATCTTTCTCCTCCTTGTCTTTGTATTATTTCTCCTCCTTCTCGTCCTTATCATTGTATTATTCCTCCTCAATCTCCTTTCTCCTCTTTGTATTATTTCTCCTCTTTCTCCTCCTCATGTTTCTTGTCATTGTATTCTTTCTCCTCCTTCTCCTCTGTGTCGCTGTATTATTTCTCCTCCTTCTCCTACTTCTCCTCCTTCTCCTCCTTCTCCCCTTGTTGTTGTATTATTTCTCCTCCTTGTTGTTGTATTATTTCTCTTCCTTCTCCTCCTTGTCGTTGTATCATTTCTCCTCCTTCACTTCGTTCTCCTCCTCCATCACTCCTTCTCTTCCTTCTCCTCCTTGTCGTTCTATTCTTTCTCCTCCTCCTCCTCCTTCTCCTTGTATTATTTCTCCTCCTTCCCCTCCTTCTCCATGAGAAGGAGGAGAAAAAATGCAACGACAAGGAGGAGAAGGATAGAAGGAGGAGAAAGAATACAACGACAAGTAGCAAAAGGGGAGAAGGGGGAGAAGGGGGAGAAGGAGAAGAAAGAATACAATGACAATGAGGAGAATGAGGAGAATGAGGAGGAGGAGGACAAATAATATGACGACAATGAGAAGGATGAGAGTAGAAGGAGAAATAATATGATGACAATGAGAAGGATGAAAGGAGGAGAAATAACTCAACGACAAGGAAGTGAAGGAGGAGAAGGAGGAGAAAGGACACAACGACAAGGAGGAGGAGGAGAAGAAGAAGGAGGAGAAATAATACAACGACAGGGAGGAGAAGGAGAAGGAGGAGAAAGAATACAATGACATGGAGGAGAAGGTGGAGAAGTAGGAGAAAAAATACAACGACAAGGAGAAGGACTAAGAGAGGGAGGAGAAGGAAGAGAAATAATGCAACATCAAGGTGAGAAGGATGAAGAGGAGGAGAAATAATTCAACGACAAGTAGGAGAAGGAGGAGAAGGAAGAGAAGGAGGAGAAACAGTACAACGACAAGGAGGAGAAGGAGGTGAAGGAGGAGAAACAATACAACAACAAGAATGAGAAGGAGGAGAAACAGTACAACGACAAGGAGGTGAAGGAGGAGAAACAATACAACAACAAGAATGAGAAGGAGGAGAAACAGTACAACGACAAGGAGGTGAAGGAGGAGAAACAATACAACAACAAGAATGAGAAGGAGGAGAAAAAGTAAAACAACAAGGAAGAGAAGGAGGAGAAGGAGGGGAAATAGTACAACCACAAGGAGGAGAAGTAGGAGAAGGAGGAGAAATAATACAACGGCAAGGAGGAGAAAGAGGAGAATGAGGAGAAATAATACAAATACAGGGAGGAGAACAAGGAGAAGGAGGTGAAATATTGAAACGACAAGGATGAGAAGGAGAATAAGGAGGAGGTGGAGCAGAAGGAGAAGGAGGAGAAATAGTACAACAACAAGGAGGAAAAGGAGACGAAGTAAGAGAAATAATACAATAACAAAGAGGAGAAGGAGAGTGCTGACGCGGAAGTCACGGACACAGCACATGATCAATATGATAAAGCAGATGTCAATTTATGGCGGACACATCACGGTTAATATAGCTCTTTAACCACCTTATCACGCACAAGTCTATTGTTAATTGGTTAGCTGTGTTTGGCCACGTGCTGTTAGCTATATTCTGATTTGTTTATACCCTTAATCCACGCGTACAGCCTGATCTGTCATATCCTGCTTTTAGTTCTGCTAGTCGGTGGTTACTTCCCCTTTTCCTGCTTGTTTCATGCCTTTAAAACCGCAGTTGACCTTTGCGATGTCCTTGAGGCCTTCTTGTTTACAGGCAGTTTAAGTCTGCACAGTCTGAGTCTGGATTGTTCACTATGTGTCCTTGGCTTTCCAGATATCCCACAGGATAGTAAGGAAGAGAAGGAGGAGAAGGAGCATAAATAATACAATGACAAGGAGCAGAATGAGGAGAAATGATACAATGAAAAGGACTCCAGTCATCATGCGCTCTACAGCTTTCACGAAACACTTAAAGACACATCCTAATATTAGCACAGTTAATAATAATCCTAATAATAACACAAGCCTGTGGGTAATTAAATCTCTTACCCATCCTGAGATACCTAACCCAGTTAACCATGAATCAAGGCCTAAAGAGCTAGTTTTTAACTCATTGGTTAGCTTCTTAAGTCGATCTAGTTGCTGGTAAATTGAATTGGAGTTATCTGTAAGGTTTATACAACACATACCTTCTAACTCATCACACCCATGACCTTGGGCTACTAACAAGAAATCTAAGGCTGCACAATTTTGTAAAGTCACATGCCATACCGAATCTACTTCAGTTAAAAGTCCACTAAGTGCTAGTGTTGTGGCATTGTTCTGTTTCGCTAGCTAGCACCCTAGTTTGTTAAGCATGGCAAGGCTCTGTGCTGCAGCTACACCTGGGGCTAAAAATGTGGCTATGACTGTCTTATCTGCTTGCCAGAAATCTAAATCCGAATTACATCCTTCCGAATATTTGTTGATACTTCTTCTCAACCTCTTGTACTGTTTTGTAATATTCAGAATCATTGAAGTGTTTGGGGTCAATAAGGTAAGATTACCCAATGTGCAAGGGCCCCCAACCGCGTGTGATGGGATGGCAGGCCAAGCCCTATCACCACAGAGTAAAAAGGTCCCTGCGAGCTGTAGGGGAATAGACAGGGATCGGCGACTGGAAGATTACGGGATGTGACGGAAAGATAGACTCCTCCCCATAGGAGTGGCAGGAACAGGAACCGCAAGAGCTATATAAGCGTGTGACGCAGCTAAATAAATGGACATTTTGTATCCATCACATTGATGTCTGATGTCTGTGCATCACTGTCCCCAGGGTGGGTAGAGCCCTGTGTCCCGGAGATATGCGGTCCAAGATAAGTTCTCCCATAGAAGCATACAGCAACAAGTGGTGACCCCGACGTGATCAGCGGGGCGGCATGGCAAGTTCGCCGGGGGGAAATGATAGCTTGAGGCACGCAGGGGTGGGACGGGGAGCCGCAGGTCGGCGGGCGCGCCATGGAATCAGTCGTAAAGGTACTGAAGGGATTGGGGAAGGAATATGGAACTTAGATTTCGAAGGCGCCTACCTCAAAGGCCATCCAATGGATGATTACGCAGGGGCTCATATGGAGTCCCGCAGACATATTTAATAAAGATAATTGGGTGAGAATTAAAGAGGAGTTAGCCGAAAGGGCTATGATGGGAAAACCCCAGTACATACAGCTCTGGGGAAAGATACACCGGTTACTATTGAAAGCTCGGGATGATCAGGAGACGGGGCGGCAGGCGCGGCTGTGCCTGCACGGTGCTACAGGCGACAGTAGCCCGGAAATAGACCCAGGAGGGGCAGTGGGGATGCAGACAGGGGCAAGCATCGCGGGGGATGGGGAAGAAGCGGGGAGTTCGGACGGAGTAGCCTGGCCAACTACTCAGTCTGAGGCTCCCAAGGAGGTGGATCGGGAAGCGGCAGTGTTCCCTGTTGAGCCAGCAGGACATTTGGAATGCCCCCCTGCATACCCCTGGGATGATTTGGCACAGGCGCGGGTACCTGCGCGCGGGGAGAGTGACGTGGCAGCGGACGCAGCGGGAGTGACGGAGCGGAAGGAGAAGGATGATCAGCGCCGGAAGCGGCACCGCCCTCTGCCCGACCCTCGAGACTGGCTCCCGGGGCAACCCTTGAGATGGGAGTCAGGCGAGGAGGGGGATTGGGGTGCCTGGAGGGGAGGACAGGGTGGGTATAGATCAACTTCGAGTAGCAGCGAATCAGAAGTTGGGGGAGAAAACCGATGTCCACATGTGGGAAGAGGGGCAGATTGCCTGCAGCGCGCAAAAAAGAGGCATAAGGCAGCAGGGACTCGGAGGACCAATCAGAAGGAGGGAGGAGAAGGACTGCCAAAAGGGGAGGTCCGGGGCGCTGCAGCTCCGGAGGGGTCTCCGGAGGACGTGCTGCGGCAGCTGCAGCAGGCTATGCGCGTACTAGGGGAAGTAACTCGGCGGCAGACAGGACTTTTAACGAAGGGTGCACCCCAGCGACAGTCAGTTGAGTTACCTAACTGGCGGCTGATAGCCAGAGATTGTAGCCTCGATGGAGTAAGGATAGAGATGCCCGGGATCTTCCCTGTCCGGATAGCTCCTGGAGGAGGTGCAGGGAGCTGCAAGCGGTAACGGAGAGTTCCCGCAGAGCGTATAGCAAAGTGGGCAGGTATGAAAAAAAAGTGGAAACTTGGCAAAAGATACAGCAAGGACTAGCAGAGCCATTTACAACGTTTTGTGACAGGTTGCAGAAGGCTATTATAGAATCAGAATTGCCACCAGCAGCCAAGGAGGCAGTCTTTATGGATTGCCTCTGAAATCAAGCAAATCCACAAACACAAGATGTCCTCCGCACCCTGGCGGTGGGGGCATCATTGGGTCAAACCATCAGGCATGTCTTGCGCCAGGAGGCGTTGAACCAGCATGGCGGTGTGGGAGCGCACATCTGCCAGAACACTGTGGAAGCGAAGAAAGGGTGATGGTGCAAGCGGCCGGGGTGGGGCCGAGATGTCACTTGTGTGGCCGGCAAGGGCACTTTAAAGCTGGGTGCCCGCTAGCGGAAAGGGGGGGACGTAATGGAGGAGGAGCGCGCCCAGTAGGGAGGTGCTGGGTGTGTGGGAAGCCAGGACACCTGGCAAGAGATTTTCCAGCTACGAGGCCGGGAAACGGCCAAGGGAGGGCGAAGCGAGGGGGATTCGCGCCTCCTGTGAGTCAAATGACCCCCATCGTGGTGCCAGTGCCAGGAGCTTGGCCCACCGTAGCGGGCCAAGGGGGAGTGAACCTTCATGCAGGGGAGCAGAACCAGCAAGATTTGCAGGTTACAGCCCCCGCGTGGCCTTGGTCATAGGCTGTGATGAGAGACCCATGGCAGCGGTGATGATTACCCCGCAAGAGCCGAGTTGCCCAGCACGGATATGCCTGGGAATGTTAGTGGATACCGGGGCAGATGTCACAGTGATGCCACTCGAACGGTGGCCACCAACTTGGCCCCTTGCCATGGGAAAACGTATAATAGGGGTAGGAGGAGAACAACAGACGAGAACAAGTACTTGCCCTGTGAAACTCGAAGTCATGGACAAGGACGCAGGGAAGCTCCTCAAGGCCGTAGTGACCATACTAGTAGCAGATGGGGTAGCAAGCCCCTTGTTGGGGCGAGACGCCCTTGCCCAGATGGGGATTGGGTTGAAAAATTTAGCATAAGGGCCACTGCCTCAGAGGGGCTTCGTCAGCACAAGCTAGTGTGGAAAACCGAACAGCCCATCTGGGTGGAGCAGTGGCCCCTGACAACAGAGAAAACAGAGGCTGTAAGAGCTATAGTAAAACGAGAGCACGAAGCAGGGCACCTAGAGCCCTCGATGAGCCCGTGGAACACCCCTATATTTGCTGTAAAAAAGAAAGATAAAAACCAATGGAGGATGCTGCATGATCTTAGAGCAGTGAATCAGCAAATGTAGGACATGGGGCCTCTCCAACCTGGCCTACCAGATCTGAGTGCTGTCCCGAGAGGATGGCGAGTCATTGTTTTAGATATCAAAGACTGCTTCTTCAGCATTCCGCTACATCCAGATGATAGAAAGAGATTTGCCTTTACTCTGCCTGCGGTGAACCGCGCAGAACCAGGTAGTAGATGGCAGTGGACAGTACTTCCGCAGGGGATGAAAAATTCTCCAACGATCTGCCAGAGGTATGTGGCTTCTGCATTGCAGCAAGTAAGGCAGCAGTATCAGGAGAGAATCTACATGATCCACTACATGGATGACGTCCTCATAGCTGTGCCCACCGAGGCGTTGTGTGAACACGTCTTTTCAGACACCCAAAGGGGCCTTGCGGGACAGGGCCTCAAGGTAGCTGAGGCAAAGGTACAGCGAGGACCAGTGTGTGGATTTCTGGGTGCTAGAATACAAGGGGATTGCATACAAGCTCAGCCCATTAAACTTACACCTAAGGTTAAAAATTTACACGATGTCCAGAAGCTGGTAGGAGCACTGCAGTGGTTGCAGACTTTCATGCGCGTCACCGGTGAGGAGATGCAACCTTTCTATGCGTTGCTGAAAGGGACCGACCCATGGGAGCCCAGGAGTTTAGACGCTGAGGCAGTCCAGCAATTGCAGATGATAGAACGTCGAATGCAAAAGGAAAGAATATGGCGGTGGGACCCCCAGGAGGAATTAATTGCAGGTTGGATTCTGACCGCCGTTGGAGGATTAGGATTGCTATATCAAATATGGGCAGGGGAAGAAAAACCACTGCGATGGGTATATCAGAAGGTTCCCAAGGATGCATTCTCCACAAAAGTCAAGGTAGCCGGGGGAATGATTTGGCGGCTGCGACGGGAAAGCAAGGTAATTTTTGGGAAAGAGCCAGATAAGCTGACAGTGCCGTGGAATGGGGAGAACTGGCAGAAGGTGGTAGAGAGTGAAGAGGATATACAATTGGCAGTATACTCATACCCAGGGAAAATCGTCACAGGCACGGTACAGAGGTGGGCCGAGACAGCCAAAGTGGTGGATTTGAGTGTGGATAGTAGAGTTTTGGATACCCCTCACCCAGGACCAACATATTTCACAGACGCTTCCTCGAAGACAAACAGAGCGGCGGTAGTGTGGAAAGAAGAAAATAGTTGGATGCGCCAGACGTATGAGGAGCAGGGTAAAAGTGTGCAGTGGCTAGAAGCGAAAGCGCTAGAGATGGCCCTGCGAAAGGATATAGATCGGCATATAAATGTGTGCACGGACTCCTTATATGTGTATAAAGTAGTCACGTCCATGAAACGAGAGGGTGTACCACACACGGAAATTGCCTTGATGCTAGAGGTTGCTTTATCACAGCGAGGTGCAACTGTGACAGTAATTCACATTTGCAGTCATCAGACGGGGCCTGGACCACTGATTGAGGGGAATCGCATGGCTGATGAGGCAGCCGCGGGAGTCTGGACATTGACGGAGGCAAAGAAACTGCATGAACAACTGCACCTGGGTGCTAAAGCCTTGGCAAAGGAGTGTGGCATCTCAATAAGAGCAGCAAGAGAAGTAGTAGCCACCTGTCCTTACTGTCAGCACTCGCCATTGTGGGAGGCAGGAGTCAACCCTCGAGGACTGGAAGCAAATGCTATCTGGCAGACTGACTTTACTGAATGTCCACAGTTGGCCCCCGGAAGGCACCTGGCAATTACAATTGATACATATAGTGGAGTCATCATGGCTACTCAACATCGGAAGCAGACCGCAACGCACTTGACTGCGCATTGGACCACGGTAATGGCATGGCTTGGAAAGCCTACCGAGATAAAAACAGACAATGGACCATGCTTTCGGGCTCGAAGTACCCAAGAATGGTGTAAAGCTTGGAATATTGTATTAAAACACGGCATTGCTTACAATAGCACGGGGCAGGCAATAGTTGAACGCGCTCATCGCACCTTGAAAGCAAAAATAATACAGCTTGGGGAGGGGGAGAGGTATAAGGGAGCTATACCCGTAGCAGCTCAGCAAACTATTTTAATGCATGCACTATATTCGCTTAATCATTTTATATGCGGGCAGGAGCAAGTTACAGCAGTGGAGAAGCACTTTGGCAAAGCTCAAGCAGGTGAGCGCTATCCGCAGGTACGAGTAAGGTTCCCAGGCAGTGAGCAATGGGAGAGAGGATGGAAACTGAGATGCCTGGGGAGGGGCTACGCTGCGGTTGAGAATGAAGGGCGCATAGAATGGGTGCCTGCAAAGTGTGTGAAAGCAGAACTGTGCAAGGATGTACAATGACTAATCCCTTTCTGAGTTGTCTCTTTGCAGGGTCTGCTGACATGGATCCTCATGCTAGCTGTACCATTGGGAAAAGAAATGAGCTCCTTGACAAGATCGCAAGCAATATTGCAACGAGAGCAATGCTGGGAGAGGGCGGCAAAAGAGGGATATGAACTGGGATTGGATAGTAATAATTGGGGGGATCTTGTTGTGTGTAGTAACCATGGTTACTTGTGGGCTGCCATTGTTATGCTGTGTTATAAGACAAATCAAAGAGCGCCTGCAAGAGTTACATGAATATAGACCTGACCGCAATATGTATCCGCTTACGCAAGTAGCTTTGTAGAACTTTTAGTAGCATGGGGAGGGGGAGATGTAGGGGAATAGACAGGGATCAGCGACCGGAAGATCACGGGCTGTGACGGAAAGATAGACTCCTCCCCATAGGAGTGGCAGGAACAGGAAGCGCAAGAGCTATATAAGCGTGTGTCGCAGCTAAATAGACGGACATTTTGTATCCATCATATTGATGTCTGTGCATCACTGTCCCCAGGGTGGGTAGAGCCCTGTGTCCCGGAGATATGCGGCCCAAGATAAGTTCTCCCATAGAAGCATACAGCAACAGCGGGCAATCGCAGGGGGGCATTGCTGTAATGTGATAAGTTTCTTGTCGTGTAATTACACCATAAGGAATCATTGTTAAATACCTGTAACATTGGAGATAGTGACTGTATTATTGTGGTTCGATTTTTCCCGGTATAATTAAAATGCAAACAAGCATGTGCTGTAACACTTCCTAATATATCTATCTCTTGAGGTTCTAATGGAGCTATTGGTAAGTATGGGATCCAGCCATCCCAATTATCAACTGCTGTCTTTGAATCATTCACTAAACCTGGGACGGGAAGACTCTGTTTGGCAAGGTGCTCCCACTCCTGATCACCTATCGGAATCCCTACCAGGCATATCGTTAAATGGGTTGCCCGCATTTGCCGCAGCTAGACACAACGAACTCTGTCCCATTTTATTTGCGTCACCCAGACATTTTGACGTGGTTGCACCGAAATCCACAAGTGGCCGAGATCAACAATGGAGAGGAATTATAGGAGGAAATGCATCAGGGCGATGACCGTTGCTGTCCTGGATCTTCTCTCCATGGTTTCACCCAGCGGCTAGGCACCCACCGTGGACCTTCGTCTGTCAAAACACAAACATAACCTCAACCGATCATTTTTACTTCTGCGGGACCCTTCCATTCCCCAGTTTTTAAATCTCGATACTGTACTTTTACCAAGTCAGCTTTTTGTAGTCCAGATTGCAATGACAGATGGTGAACTACAATTGGAGGAGAGTCATGGTCTCCTGTTAGCCTCAAATAGTTTAGAATGTAAATCGCTTTTGCAAGACATTCAGAAGGAGCCAGGTCTCCCCCCTTTTGTTTTTGCAACAGCGATTTCAAGGTAGCATGCGCACGTTCCACAATGGCCTGTCCTGTAGGGGAGTGGAGTATGCCAGTTACTCTGCGAATGCCCCACGATTGGCAAAAACGTTTGAATGTTTGCAAAATATATGCAGGGCCATTATCCGTTTTTATTTCCTGAGGAGTTCCTAAAGCAGCAACGGCCGCATGCATATGCTTCACAACATGTTTGGCTGATTCTCCTGTTTGAGCAGTGGCCCACAACGCATGTGAATAAGTATCAATGCTGACATGCACATACTTTTGACGTCCAAATTCTGTAATATGAGTGACGTCCATTTGCCATAATTGCAAGGCTCCTAAGCCCCAAGGATTTACCCCAAGACCTAGACCAAATCCCAGTTTTTGGCAAGCAGGACATGATTGCATGATGCCTCGGGCATCTGACAGCTTTAAGTTAAACTGTTTTGCTAACACCTTTGCAGATTGATGTAAAAATTCATGAGACAAATGGGCCTGCTCAAACAGGTTGACATTGTGATTTTTCCAAGCAGTAGCGACTAGTTTGTCTGCTACGTTGTTTCCGATAGACAAGCCTTGATCAAACTGATGGCTGCGAATGTGTGTCACAAAATAGGGTTTTCTGCGTTGATTCAACAAAAACAAAAGCTGCATCAATAACATATACAAGGTGTTATTTTTTAGAGTTTTGATCATGGCGCATTCCAAGCGCTGTACTGTTCCCACCACATAGAGTGAGTCTGAGACTACATTTAAAGGGTTGTTAGGCCAGCGTTGAAAAACCCACAAGACTGCTCTCAGTTTGAGTGTCTGCAAAGAGTCTGTGGCATGCCCTGTAAGGAGCTGATGATGCCACTGGTTGTTGCTGTGCCAAGCAATAGCAGCTCGTTTTGATTTTCTTCCCGCATCAGTGAATACTGTGAGTCCTTCCACTGGTACTTCTGACCTGCGAGGGATTTCCTCAAATTCCTAGTTTTGCAATAGTGATAAAATTTTTGCTGATGGATAATTATTGGTAACTGTACCTGGATACTCGGCAAGAGCGATTTGGATTGTCTCTGAGGTCGCTAAGAGCCAATCCAAATAGCTCTGTGCTATAGGTATAAACATCGTTGCGGGATCTTGTCCTGATAACTCCCAAATCCTTCTTCTGCCTTTAATAATTATGTTAGCTAACAGCTCGACCCGTGTACAAACTATATTTTTGGGTTGATAAGATAAGAATACCCATTCCAAAATGTTGATGTGCTGTTCATCTAATTGCATTATGCGTCCTACTAAATGTTTTCGTTTGGGTGATGATTTAACAATCAAAAACTGCAAAGGCAAAGTAGTAATTTTTCTCTGTACAGTAGCTGTTAGAATTTTTTCCACAATCTGATCTAACGCCTGTTTCTGTTCCACTGATAGGCTTCGTCGCTCGTTGGCTTTGGTCATGGTTCCTAACAGGGGCATTAAAGGAGCTAAATCATCATTAGTGATTCCACTAACAGCTCTTACCCACTGAATGTCTTCCATTAATTTCTGAACATCTGAGAGGGTCTTAATGTCTGTTTTAAGTTTGATTTTCTGTGGTTGGACTGTACTTCCGGTAATTGTTCAGCCCAAATACTGACATGGACTTTGGCGCTGCACCTTTTCCGGGGCTACTTTAAGCCCTTTTGGCTCTGAGTTTTCTACTAACTTTTGTAATGATCCTTCCGAATCCATCTTTTCACCAGCAATCAATATGTCATCCATATAGTGAAAAACTGTTATTATCTCAAACCCTTCGTGCCCCACGTTGGGCACCAAAAACAGACTGTCGTGGTTCAGCCTCAGCTGGCAACTGAACACCACGCAGCTGCTCGCTCACCGCCCCCCCACCCCCGTGGGATGGGGAAGAGAATCGGACGAGCAAAAGAACTTGTGGGTTGAGATAAGCACAGTTTAATGATTACAATAAAATGATAATGATAAATGATTATTATAATAATGACAATAATGTTAATATAATAAAATGGAAAAGGAAGGGAAAGGGAAAACGGGAAAAAAAACAACACAGAAACACAAACGATACAACCACTCACCACCCGCTGACCGACGCTGCCAGTCCCCGAGCCACGATTGCTTCCTCCTCCCCTGGCCAGCCCCTCCCAGCTAGCATACTGGGCATGACGTTACATGATATGGAATATCCCTTTGGTCAGTTTGAATCCGCTCTCTTAGCTGTGCCCCCTCCCCTCCCGGCTTCTTGTGCACCCAGCAGAGCATGGGAGGCTAGACATGTCCTTGACTAGTATAAGCGCTACCCAGCAACAGCCCAAACATCTGTGTGTTATCTCAACAGGTTTTTTTTCCATGCTAATTTCAAAGCACAGCACTATACCAGCTAGAGTGAAGAAAATGAACTTTATCCCAGCTAAAACCATGACAGTATCCGCCCCTTATTCCATATCATTTACATCATGCTCAGGTCCCATACTATTCAGTACAAATTCAATAATCCCTACCCATCTTCTCATCCTTTAACAGAATATACAGATTTCATTTATCATTCCCCTAGTCTATGGACCACCCCTGTAAAATGCCTGTGAAATGTCCATTGAGTTCATTTAGTCCATGACTTTGGGTTTCATCTATTGTAAGAGTCTTTCAGAGAGGTGGTGTGTGTGGGGTCAGATTGTTGCATGTCAGTCCTTGTTCCATCACTGCTGCACTGGTAGTTCTTGTTCTCTCACTGCTGCACTTTGCTTGGTTCCATTGAAAGTTCATTTGCTATTATTATTAATTGGGAGATTCCCACCATGATAACATTCCACTGATATGGCATATAGCAACCATAGCAGTGATGACATACAACATCATATAGCAATTAACAGCATATTATTCAGTTCATTGCCTGTTTTCACCCAAAACTAAATCCCCTTGAGGTACACACCGGACTCCTCCATCCTCCCGCATCACCCACCAAGTGCACCCAGGTCCTTGAGCAAAAGCAATCCCACGAGTGGGTTTGCCTCTGCCTGAAGCAGGAATAACCCAGACTGTCTTGCCCAGCATATTTTTTATGTGCACTACAGGGACTCTATCCCCTTCCACAGTACGTAAGGATTCTGATTGGGCAGGGCCAGCTCGCCTGGCAGATCCCCTCGTGTTGACTAACCAGGTGGCTTTTGCTAAATGTGCATCCCAGCGTTTAAATGTTCCACCCCCGCATTGCTCTCAGGGACATCTTTAAGAGTCCATTGTATCTTTCGATTTTCCCAGAGGCTGGTGCGTGATAGGGGATGTGATACACCCACTCAATGCCATGCTTTTTGGCCCAGGTGTCTATGAGGTTATTTCGTAAATGAGTCCCGTTGTCTGACTCAGTTCTCTCTGGGGTGCCATGTCGCCACAGGACTTGTTTTTCGAGACCCAGGGTAGTGTTCTGGGCAGTGGCGTGGGGGAAAGAATATGTTTCCAGCCAGCCGGTGTTTGCTTCTACCATGGTGAGAACATGGCACTTGCCTTGGCGGGTCTGTGGGAGTGTGATATAGTCAATTTGCCAGGCCTCCCCATATTTATATTTCAGCCATCGTCCCCCATACCACAGAGGCTTTACCCGCTTTGCTTGCTTGATTGCAGCGCATTTGTCACATTTGTGGATAACCTGCGCAATAACATCCATGGTCAAGTCCACCCCTCAGTCACGAGCCCACCTGTATGTTGCATCTCTCCCTTGATGGCCTGAGGTGTCATGGGCCCACCGAGCTAGAAATAGTTCACCCTTATGCTGCCAGTCCAGATCCACCTCAGCCACCTCAATCTTGGCAGCCTGATCTACCTGCTGGTTGTTTCGATGTTCTTCAGTGGCCCGACTCTTGGGGACGTGAGCATCCCCATGATGTGCTTTCACAACCAGGTTCTCTACCCGGGCAGCAATATCTTGCCTCAATGTGGCAGCCCAGATGGGTTTACCTCTATGCTGCCAGTTGCTCTGCTTCCACTGCTGCAGCCAGCCCCACAGGGCATTTGCCACCATCCAGGAGTCAGTATAAAGATAGAGCACTGGCCACTTTTCCCGTTCAGCGATGTCTAAGGCCAGCTGGATGGCCTTTACCTCTGCAAACTGGCTTGATTCACCTTCTCCTTCAGCAGTTTCTGCTACTTGTCGTGTAGGACTCCATACAGCAGCCTTCCATCTCCGGTGCTTTCCCACAAGGCGACAGGACCCATCAGTGAACAGGGCATATTGCTTCTCATCTTCTGGCAGTTTGTTATACAGTGGGGCTTCTTCAGCACGTGTCACCTCCTCCTCTGGTGATATTCCAAAGTCTTTGCCTTCTGGCCAGTCCATAATCACTTCCAAGATTCCTGGGCGACTGGGGTTTCCTACTCGAGCCTGCCGGGTGATCAGTGCAACCCATTTACTCCATGTGGCATCAGTTGCATGGTGTGTGGAGGGGATGTTCCCTCTGAACATCCAGACCAGCACTGGCAGTCGGGGTGCCAGGAGCAACTGTGCCTCAGTACCAACCACTTCTGAAGCAGCTCAAACCCCTTCACATGCTGCCAATATCTCTTCTTCAGTTGCAGTATAGCAGGCTTTGGACACTCTGTATCCAGAAATCCAAATCCCTAGGGGTTGAATTCGGGTCTCCACTGGCGCTTTCTGCCAGAGGCTCCAGGTAGGGCCATTCACCCCAGCTGCAGTGTAGAGCACATTTTTTACATCTTGTCCTGCCCGGACTGGCCCAAGAGCTACTGCATGAACTATTATCTCGTTTAATCTGTTCAAAGGCTTGTCGTTGCTCAGGGCCCCATTTGAAATCTTTCTTCTTCCGGGTCACTTGATAGAGAGGGCTTACGATCAGACTGTAGTGTGGAATAGGCATTCTCCAAAAACCCACAATGCCCAAGAAAGCTTGTGTTTCCTTTTTGCTAGTTGGTGAAGACATGGCTGCTGTTTTGTTGATCACATCCATGGGGATCTGACGACAACCATGTTGCCATTTGCTTCCTAAGAACTGGATTTCTTGTGCGGGTCCCTTAACTTTACTTTGTTTTATGGCAAAACCAGCTTTCAGGAGGATTCGGACTATTTTCTCTCCTTTCTCAAAAACTTCTGCTGTATTGCCCCACACGATGACGTCATCAATGTATTGAAGGTGTTCCAGAGCTCCACCTTGTTCCAATGCATTATGGATCAGTCCATGGCAAATGGTAGGACTGTGTTTCCACCCCTGGGGCTGTCGATTCCAGGTGTACTGGACGCCCCTCCATGTGAAAGCAAACTGTGGCCTGCATTCTGCTGCCAGAGGGATTGAGAAGAATGCATTAGCGATATCAATTGTGGCATACCACTTGGCTGCCTTGGACTCCAGTTCGTATTGACGGTCTAGCATGTCTGGCACAGCAGCACTCAACGGTGGAGTGACTTCGTTCAGGCCACGGTAGTCTACTGTTAGTCTCCACTCTCCATTTGACTTCCGCACTGGCCATATGGGACTGTTAAAGGGTGAGTGGGCCTTACTGATGACTCCTTGGCTCTCCAGTCGACGAATGAGCTCATGGATGGGAATCAGGGAGTCTCGGTTGGTGCTATATTGCTGCCAGTGCAATGTGGTTGTGGCGATCAGCACCTGTTGGTCTTTGACCTTCAACAACCCCACAACAGAAGGGTCCTTCGAGAAGCCAGGCAAGGTAGACAGCTGTTTAATTTCCTCCATCTCCAAGGCAGCTACACCAAAAGCCCACCTGTACCCTTTTGGGTCCTTGAAATACCCTCTCCTGAGGTAGTCTATGCCAAGGATGCACGGAGCCTCTGGGCCACTCACAGTGGGGTGCTTTTGCCACCCATTCCTTGTTAGGCTTACTTTGGCCTCCAATACAGTTAGCTCTTGGGATCCCCCTGTCACTCCAGCAATGCTGATGGGTTCTGCCCCTATATAGTTTGATGGCATTAAGGTGCCCTGTGCGCCGGTGTCCACTAAAGCTTTATACTCCTGTGGGTCAGATGTGCCAGGCCATCGGATCCACACAGTCCAGTAAGCCCGGTTATCCCTTTCCTCCACCTGGCTGGAGGCAGGCCCCTTCTACTCGTGATCATAGTATTTGTCGCTCACTTCTTGTAAATACGAATCACAAGTGTCTCTGTAAAAGATCAGGAAGAAAATCAGCGCTTCTGCTCCTCTATCTGGGGAATTGCTTACAGGAAACTGGAGCATCAGTTATCCTGAAGAAAATCCCGAGTGATTGTTTTCCCTTGCAGCTCACGTACATGTGCCTCTAAGGTCGAGGTAGGTTTTCCATCCCACTTCCTCATGTCCTCTCCATGGTCATGCAGGTAGAACCATAGGGTGCCCTGTCGTGTGTATCCCTTCTCTTAAGCAAAGGGATGCTTACTCCTAATGGCTGAGATACTGGTCCATAGAGGTGGGGAGTAGGACCTCTCTTCTTTGAGTTGCTGGACCTCTCGGGACAGTTCCTCAACAGCAGAGATGAGCAAGGAAGAGAGATTTGCTTCATACTCTGGGAGTTTATCAATTAACTCTGCCACCGTTGTTGTCTCGTCATCTTTCCAGGACATTACTGCCAATGAGTTTGCATTCGAGGACGGTGCACGCCATACAAACTTCCACCACATGGGTCGTGTGCACTCAGCTTCATCTGGATCTTTGGATGACCGTTGATCGTCCAGGTCACCATAAATTACCTCAAGCACGGCTAGTTGCCTCAGGTACTGGATATCTTTCTCCATGGTCATCCATTTTCCTAGGCGAAATACAATATCTTCTTTGAAGGGGTACCTCTCTCTCACCGCAGACAGGAGCCGCCTCCAGAGGCTGAGGGCTTGTGTCCCTTTTCCAATTGCTTTATCAATGTCCCCTTCTCTAGAGAGGGATCCCACTTGTTTGGCTTCTTTCCCCTCTAATTCCAAACTATTAGCCCCATTATCCCAGCATCGGAGCAGCCAGGTGACAATGTGCTCACCTGAACGATGCCCGAAATCTTTTCATATATCCCACGACTCACTCAAGGATAGGTATCAGGTAGTTTCCATTTCTTGTACACATTCTTCCTCTTCCTCCTCTTCTTCTTGTGATGGCCCTGGTTCCTCATCATCTCTTTCTAAACGAGTTGACCTTCCCTTCCAAGATTTCTTCTTGAGTATAGGGGCAACTGATACTGGCACAGGTTGGTTTTCTGATTTATCTGCAACGCTTGTCACTGGTGTTAGAGTTCCTGCAGTGTCTGTCATGGGGGTTTGAGTGGCCGCAGTGCTCGTTGCTTTCCTTGTCTTTGTCTTTTTAGATCCAGAGGCCTTCTCTTCCCCTTGGGGGTACTGAATAGTGTTAAATAGGTCTCGCTAGGCATGGGCCAGGCCCCAGCACATTGCAGTGATTTGTATCTCTCTGGAATTGCCAGGGTGACAACATACTTCCTCCAAAGATTCTACTATTTTTTCAGGATTCTGCATTTGTTCAGGGGTGAAGTCCCACGACACTGGGGGTGCCCACCATCTTAGGCATTTGCCCATACTATCCCACATATCCTGCCACACATAGCTATCCAGCCTTGGGGCAGATTTCTGGATGATATTCTTAAATTGCTTATTAACTTTAGAAAGAACTGACACCATCTGCCAAAGCAATACCACCAGATGTATCTTAACTACCCAAGGATGTTCAAGATACTGAAAAGTTGTTGTAATGAAGGAGGAGACATTATATAAGATGGTAGCTAAGGTGCCATTCTATATTTCCTTCATAAAAAGCCTCTCAGAGGAGGAGGTATAATTGCTAATTGTCTCCATGAGGTGGTACCCAAAGTACAATAACAGCTTCCATGCAAGACCCAAATAACCGATAATGCTCAAGGCTGGTGTTTTAATAACAGATCTCCTAGGCAAAACATAGAATAATAGAATCATCTCTAATCACTGCAGAGCACAGCAAACTACAGAAACCAACAGTCATTTTTAACGTGTACTTTACAATCAGCATGGTATAGACTGGACAAACTAATATTGAGAACAGATGAATCAATGCTGTGAACAGCAACTGTTATTATCTCAAACTCTTTGTGCCCCACGTTGGGCACCAAAAAGTACTGTTGTGGTTCAGCCTCAGTTGGTAACTAAACACCATGCAGCCGCTCACTCACTCCCCGCAACCCTGTGAGATGGGGGAGACGATCGGAAGAGCAAAAGAAAAAAACCCTTGTGGCTTGATATAAGAACAGTTTAATAATTACAATTAAATAATATTAATAATAATGACTATCATAATAATAACAATAATTATAATATAATAAAAAGGAAAAGGGAAAAAGGGAAAAAATCCAAAACACAAACGATATAACCGCTCACCACCTGCCGAATGACGCTGCCAGTTCCTGAGCCGCGATTGCTGCCTGTGTCCCCCAGCCAGCTCCTCCCAGTTAACATACTGGACATGACATTACATGATATGGAATATCCCTTTGGTCAGTTTGAATCTGCTCTCTTAGCTGTGCCCCCTCCCCTCCCAGCTTCTTGTGCACCCAGCAGAGCATGGGAGGCTAGAAAAATCCTTGACTAGTATAAGCACTACCTAGCAACAACTAAAACATCTGTGTGTTATCTCAACATTGTTTTCTTACTAAGTCCAAAGCACAGCACTATGCCAGCTGCATTGAAGAAAATTAATTCTATCCGAGATAAAACCGTGACACCCCACTCTGCACATGCGCAGGTGGACCACGCCCGAAACCCCCTCTGCGCATGCGCGGCCGCCCCCCACAAAGCCCAGCTCTGCTCATGCGGGGGCGTACCCCCAGCCAAATCCCCGCTCTATGCATGTGTCAGCGCCCCCCCGAACCCCCGCTCTGTGCATGCGCGAGAGCCCCTGAAGCCCCATTCTGCGCATGCGCAGGCGGACCCCCCAACTCTTTTCGTGCGCATGTGCGGGCTCACCCCTCCCAAACCACCGCTCCACACATGTGTGGGCGGACCCCTCCAACCCTCACTCTACAAATGCACGGACGGCCTCCCCCGAACCCCCACTCTCCGTATGCATTGGCAGACCCCTCCGAATGCCCACTCTGCGCATGCCGAGGCGGACACCCCCCCCCGAACCCCCGCTCTGCGCATACGTGAGTTGACCACACACGAACCCCCACTCTGTGCATGCGCGGTCGGCCCCCTGATCCCCCGCTCTGCGCATGCGTGGGCGGACCCCCTTTGAAAGGCCGTTCTGCGCATGCACAGGTACCCGTCCCTGAACCCCCACTCTGCGCATTTGCCGGCAGACCCCCCCGATCTCCCGCTCTGCACATGTGTGGGCGTTGCCCCCCAAATCCCCACTCTGTGCATGCGTGGGCGCCCCCCACCGAACCCCCGCTCAGCACATGCACGAGCTGACCATACGCGAACCCCCACTCTGTGCATGCGCGGTCAGCCCCCTGATCCCCCTCTCTGCGCATGCGCGGGCGGCTGCCCCCCCCCCCCCCCCAACCTATGCTCTGCGCATGGGCAGTCTGACGCCTGCCAAACCCCCAATGTGTGCATGTGCAGGCGTACCCCCCCCAACCCCCGCTCTGTGCATACGTGGGTGGACCCAGCCCCAAAGCTCTGCTCTGCACATGCGCGGGCGGACCCCCACCCTGCACCCCCACTCTGCGGATGCACGGATGCCCCCCTCCTGGGTATACGCGGCCGGACGCCCCTGAACCCCTGCTCTGCCAACTGACCAAAGGGATATTCCGTAACATGATGTCATGCTCTAGTATATAAAGCTGGGGGAAGAAGGAAGGGGGTACTTTCAGAGTTATGGTGCTTGTCTTGCCCAGTAACTGTTACACTTGATGGAGATCATAGAATCATAGAATCGTTAAGCTTGGAAAAGACCCTTAAGATCATTGAGTCCAACCGCTAAACTATCACTGCCAAGTCCACCACTAAACCATATCCTCAAGCACTACGTCTACCCTTCTTTTAAATGCCTCCAGGGATGGTGACTAAACCACTTTCCTGGGCAGCCTGTTCCCATGCTTGAGAACCCTTTCAGTGAAGAAGTTTTTTGTAATGTCCAACCTAAACTTTCCCTAGCA